>NC_090392.1:7837317-8171695 GCF_036365525.1 Heterodontus francisci | reverse complement strand
GAGGGCTTTCCCCTGATGGTTTAATATACAAGGGACATGTTACCAGGTGAACAGTATAAGTGAGGATACTGTATTCCCCTGATGGTTTAATATACACGGGACATGTTACCAGGTGAACAGTATAAGTGAGGAGAGTGTGTTCCCCTGATGGTTTAATATACAAGGGACATGTTACCAGGTGAACAGTATAAGTGAGGAGAATGTGTTCCCCTGATGGTTTAATATACACGGGACATGTTACCAGCTGAACAGTATAAGTGAGGAGAGGGCTTTCCCCTGATGGTTTAGAAGACACGGGACATGTTAGCAGGTCAACAGTATATGTGAGGAGAATGTATTCCCCTGATGGTTTAATATCCACGGGACATGTTACCAGCTGAACAGTATAAGTGAGGAGAGGGCTTTCCCCTGATGGTTTAATATACACGGGACATGTTAGCAGGTGAACAGTATATGTGAAGAGAGTGTGTTCCCCTGATGGTTTAATATACACGGGACATGTTAGCAGGTGAACAGGATAAGTGAGGAGAATGTTTTCCCCTGATGGTTTAATATACACGGGACATGTTACCAGGTGAACAGTATAAGTGAGGAGAGTGTGTTCCCCTGATGGTTTAATATACACAGGACATGTTACCAGGTGAACAGTATAAGTGAGGTGATTGTGTTCCATTGATGGTTTAATATACACGGGACATGTTACCAGGTGAAAAGTATAAGTGAGGAGAGTGTGTTCCCCTGATTGTTTAATACTCACGGGACATGTTACCAGGTGAGCAGTATAAGTGAGGAGAGTGTGTTCCCCTGATGGTTTAACATGCACGGGAGTTGTCACCAGGTGAAGAGTAGAAGTGAGGAGAGTGTGTTCCCCTGATGGTCTAATATACACGGGACATGTTACCAGGTGAACAGTATATGTGAAGAGAGTGTGTTCCCTTGATGGTTTAATATACATGGGACATGTTACCAGGTGAACAGTATAAGTGAAGAGAGCGTGTTAGCCTGATTGCTTAATATACGCGGGACATGTTACAAGGTGACGAGTATAAGTGAGGAGAGTTTGTTTTCCCTCATTGTTTAATATACACGGGACATGTTAGCAGGTGAACAGTATCAGTGAGGAGAGTGTGTTCCCCTGATTGTTAAATATACACGGGACATGTTTCCAGGTGAACAGTATAAGTGAGGAAAGTGTGTTCCCCAGATCGTTTAATATACACGGGACATGTTACCAGGTGAACAGTATAAGTGAGTAGAGTGTGTTCCCCTGATGGTTTAATATACACGGGACTTATTACCAGGTGAACAGAATAAGTGAGGAGAGGGCTTTCCCCTGATGGTTTAATATTCACGGGACATGTTACCAGGTGAATTGTATAAGTGATGAGACTGTATTCCCCTGATGGTTCAATATACACGGGACATGTTAGCAGGTGAACAGTATAGGTGAGGAGAATGTGTTCCCCTCATGGTTTAATATACATGGGACATGTTGCCAGGTGAAGAGTAGAAGTGAGGAGAATGTGTTCCCCTGATTGTTTAATATAAACGGGACATGTTACCAGGTGAACAGTATAAGTGAGGAGAGTGTGTTCCCCTGATTGTTAAATATAAAAGGGACATGTTAGCAGGTGAACAGTATCAGTGAGGAGAATGTGTTCCCCTGATGGTTTAATATACACGGGACATGTTACCAGGTGAACAGTATAAGTGAGGAGAGTGTGTTCCCCTGATTGTTAAATATAAAAGGGACATGTTACCAGGTGAACAGTATTAGTGAGGAGAGTGTGTTCCCCTGATGGTTTAACATGCACGGTACGTGTCACCAGGTGAAGAGTAGAAGTGTGGAGAATGTGTTCCCCTGATTGTTTAATACACACGGGACATGTTACCAGGTGAACAGTATATGTGAAGAGAGTGTGTTCCCCTGATGGTATAATATACATGGGACATGTTACCAGGTGAACAGTATAAGTGAAGACAGCGTGTTACCCTGATTGTTTAATATACGTTGGACATGTTACCAGGTGACGAGTATAAGTGAGGAGTGTGTGTTCCCCTCATGGTTTAAAGACACGGGACATGTTGCCAGATGAACAATATAAGTGAGGAGAGTGTGTTCCCCTGATGGTTTAATAAACACGGGACATGTAAACATGTGAACAGTATAAGTGAGGAGTGTGTGTTCCCCTGATTGTTAAATATACACGGGACATGTTTCCAGCTGAACTGTATAAGTGAGGAAAGTGTGTTCCCCTCATGGTTTCAAGACACGGGACATGTTGCCAGGTGAACAGTATAAGTGAGGAGAGTGTGTTCCCCTGATTGCTTAATAAACACGGGACTTATTACCAGGTGAACAGTATAAGTGAGGAGAGGGCTTTCCCCTGATGGTTTAATATACACGGGACATGATACCAGGTGAACAGTATAAGAGAGGACAGTGAGTTCCCCTGATGGTTTAATACACACGGGACATGTTACCAGGTGAACAGAAAAGGGAGGAGAGTGTCTTCTCCTGATGGTTTAATACTGACGGGACATGTCACCAGGTGATCTGTATAAGTGAGGAGATTGTGTTCAACTGATGGTTTAATACTGACGGGACATTTCCCCAGGTGAACAGAAGAAGTGAGGAGAGTGTGTTCCCCTGATTGTTTAATACACAAAGTACATGTTACCAGGTGAACAGTATAAGTGAGGAGAGGGCTTTCCCCTGATGGTTTAATATTCAAGGGACATGTTACCAGGTGAACAGTATAAGTGAGGAGAATGTGTTCCCCTGATGGTTTAATATACACGGGACATGTTACCAGCTGAACAGTATAAGTGAGGAGAGGGCTTTCCCCTGATGGTTTAATATACACGGGACATGTTAGCAGGTGAACAGGATAAGTGAGGAGAATGTTTTCCCCTGATGGTTTAATATACACGGGACATGTTACCAGGTGAACAGTATAAGTGAGGAGAGTGTGTTCCCCTGATGGTTTAATATACACAGGACATGTTACCAGGTGAACAGTATAAGTGAGGAGATTGTGTTCCATTGATGGTTTAATATACACGGGACATGTTACCAGGTGAAAAGTATAAGTGAGGAGAGTGTGTTCCCCTGATTGTTTAATACTCACGGGACATGTTACCAGGTGAGCAGTATAAGTGAGGAGAGTGTGTTCCCCTGATGGTTTAACATGCACGGGAGTTGTCACCAGGTGAAGAGTAGAAGTGAGGAGAGTGTGTTCCCCTGATGGTCTAATATACACGGGACATGTTACCAGGTGAACAGTATATGTGAAGAGAGTGTGTTCCCTTGATGGTTTAATATACATGGGACATGTTACCAGGTGAACAGTATAAGTGAAGAGAGCGTGTTAGCCTGATTGCTTAATATACGCGGGACATGTTACAAGGTGACGAGTATAAGTGAGGAGAGTTTGTTTTCCCTCATTGTTTAATATACACGGGACATGTTAGCAGGTGAACAGTATCAGTGAGGAGAATGTGTTCCCCTGATGGTTTAATATACACGGGACATGTTACCAGGAGAACAGTATAAGTGAGGAGAGTGTGTTCCCCTGATTGTTAAATATACACGGGACATGTTACCAGGTGAACAGTATAAGTGAGGAAAGTGTGTTCCCCAGATCGTTTAATATACACGGGACATTTTACCAGGTGAACAGTATAAGTAAGGAGAGTGTGTTCCCCTGATGGTTTAATATACACGGGACTTATTACCAGGTGAACAGAATAAGTGAGGAGAGGGCTTTCCCCTGATGGTTTAATATTCACGGGACATGTTACCAGGTGAATTGTATAATTGAGGAGACTGTTTTGCCCTGATGGTTTAATATACACGGGACATGTTACCAGGTGAACAGTATAAGTGACGAGACTGTATTCCCCTGATGGTTCAATATACACGGGACATGTTAGCAGGTGAACAGTATAGGTGAGGAGAATGTGTTCCCCTCATGGTTTAATATACATGGGACATGTTGCCAGGTGAAGAGTAGAAGTGAGGAGAATGTGTTCCCCTGATTGTTTAATATACACGGGACATGTTACCAGGTGAACAGTATAAGTGAGGAGAGTGTGTTCCCCTGATTGTTAAATATAAAAGGGACATGTTACCAGGTGAACAGTATTAGTGAGGAGAGTGTGTTCCCCTGATGGTTTAATATACACGGGACATGTTACCAGGTGAACAGTATAAGTGAGGAGAGTGTTTTCCCCTGATTGTTAAATATAAAAGGGACATGTTACCAGGTGAACAGTATTAGTGAGGAGAGTGTGTTCCCCTGATTGTTAAATATAAAAGGGACATGTTACCAGGTGAACAGTATAAGTGAGGAGAGTGTGTTCCCCTGATTGTTAAATATAAAAGGGACATGTTAGCAGGTGAACAGTATCAGTGAGGAGAATGTGTTCCCCTGATGGTTTAATATACACGGGACATGTTACCAGGTGAACAGTATAAGTGAGGAGAGTGTGTTCCCCTGATTGTTAAATATAAAAGGGACATGTTACCAGGTGAACAGTATTAGTGAGGAGAGTGTGTTCCCCTGATGGTTTAACATGCACGGGACGTGTCACCAGGTGAAGAGTAGAAGTGTGGAGAATGTGTTCCCCTGATTGTTTAATACACACGGGACATGTTACCAGGTGAACAGTATATGTGAAGAGAGTGTGTTCCCCTGATGGTATAATATACATGGGACATGTTACCAGGTGAACAGTATAAGTGAAGAGAGCGTGTTCCCCTGATTGTTTAATATACGTTGGACATGCTACCAGGTGACGAGTATAAGTGAGGAGAGTGTGTTCCCCTCATGGTTTAAAGACACGGGACATGTTGCCAGGTGAACAATATAAGTGAGGAGAGCGTGTTCCCCTGATGGTTTAATAAACACGGGACATGTAAACAGGTGAACAGTATAAGTGAGGAGTGTGTGTTCCCCTGATTGTTAAATATACACGGGACATGTTTCCAGCTGAACTGTATAAGTGAGGAAAGTGTGTTCCCCTCATGGTTTCAAGACACGGGACATGTTGCCAGGTGAACAGTATAAGTGAGGAGAGTGTGTTCCCCTGATTGTTTAATAAACACGGGACATATTACCAGGTGAACAGTATAAGTGAGGAGAGGGCTTTCCCCTGATGGTTTAATATACACGGGACATGATACCAGGTGAACAGTATAAGTGAGGACAGTGAGTTCCCCTGATGGTTTAATACACACGGGACATGTTACCAGGTGAACAGAAAAGGGAGGAGAGTGTCTTCCCCTGATGGTTTAATACTGACGGGACATGTCACCAGGTGATCTGTATAAGTGAGGAGATTGTGTTCCCCTGATGGTTTAATACTGACGGGACATTTCCCCAGGTGAACAGAAGAAGTGAGGAGAGTGTGTTCCCCTGATTGTTTAATACACAAAGTACATGTTACCAGGTGAACAGTATAAGTGAGGAGAGGGCTTTCCCCTGATGGTTTAATATACAAGGGACATGTTACCAGGTGAACAGTATAAGTGAGGAGAATGTGTTCCCCTGATGGTTTAATATACACGGGACATGTTACCAGCTGAACAGTATAAGTGAGGAGAGGGCTTTCCCCTGATGGTTTAATATACACGGGACATGTTAGCAGGTGAACAGTATATGTGAGGAGAATGTATTCCCCTGATGGTTTAATATCCACGGGACATGTTACCAGCTGAACAGTATAAGTGAGGAGAGGGCTTTCACCTGATGTTTTAATATACACGGGACATGTTAGCAGGTGAACAGTATATGTGAAGAGAGTGTGTTCCCCTGATGGTTTAATATACACGGGACATGTTAGCAGGTGAACAGGATAAGTGAGGAGAATGTTTTCCCCTGATGGTTTAATATACACGGGACATGTTACCAGGTGAACAGTATAAGTGAGGAGAGTGTGTTCCCCTGATGGTTTAATATACACAGGACATGTTGCCAGGTGAACAGTATAAGTGAGGAGATTGTGTTCCATTGATGGTTTAATATACACGGGACATGTTACCAGGTGAAAAGTATAAGTGAGGAGAGTGTGTTCCCCTGATTGTTTAATACTCACGGGACATGTTACCAGGTGAGCAGTATAAGTGAGGAGAGTGTGTTCCCCTGATGGTTTAACATGCACGGGAGTTGTCACCAGGTGAAGAGTAGAAGTGAGGAGAGTGTGTTCCCCTGATGGTCTAATATACACGGGACATGTTACCAGGTGAACAGTATATGTGAAGAGAGTGTGTTCCCTTGATGGTTTAATATACATGGGACATGTTAC
Source organism: Heterodontus francisci (assembly GCF_036365525.1). Lineage (NCBI taxonomy): Eukaryota > Metazoa > Chordata > Chondrichthyes > Heterodontiformes > Heterodontidae > Heterodontus > Heterodontus francisci. The sequence continues at coordinate 8,165,386 of NC_090392.1, read as the reverse complement.
CAGGTGAACAGTATAAGTGAAGAGAGCGTGTTAGCCTGATTGCTTAATATACGCGGGACATGTTACAAGGTGACGAGTATAAGTGAGGAGAGTTTGTTTTCCCTCATTGTTTAATATACACGGGACATGTTAGCAGGTGAACAGTATCAGTGAGGAGAATGTGTTCCCCTGATGGTTTAATATACACGGGACATGTTACCAGGAGAACAGTATAAGTGAGGAGAGTGTGTTCCCCTGATTGTTAAATATACACGGGACATGTTACCAGGTGAACAGTATGAGTGAGGAAAGTGTGTTCCCCAGATCGTTTAATATACACGGGACATGTTACCAGGTGAACAGTATAAGTGAGGAGAGTGTGTTCCCCTGATGGTTTAATATACACGGGACTTATTACCAGGTGAACAGAATAAGTGAGGAGAGGGCTTTCCCCTGATGGTTTAATATTCACGGGACATGTTACCAGGTGAATTGTATAATTGAGGAGACTGTTTTGCCCTGATGGTTTAATATACACGGGACATGTTACCAGGTGAACAGTATAAGTGATGAGACTGTATTCCCCTGATGGTTCAATATACACGGGACATGTTAGCAGGTGAACAGTATAGGTGAGGAGAATGTGTTCCCCTGATGGTTTAATATACACGGGACATGTTACCAGGTGAACAGTATAAGCGAGGAGAGTGTGTTCCCCTGATTGTTAAATATAAAAGGGACATGTTACCAGGTGAACAGTATTAGTGAGGAGAGTGTGTTCCCCTGATGGTTTAACATGCACGGGACGTGTCACCAGGTGAAGAGTAGAAGTGCGGAGAATGTGTTCCCCTGATTGTTTCATATAAACGGGACATGTTACCAGGTGAACAGTATAAGTGAGGAGAGTGTGTTCCCCTGATTGTTAAATATAAAAGGGACATGTTAGCAGGTGAACAGTATCAGTGAGGAGAATGTGTTCCCCTGATGGTTTAATATACACGGGACATGTTACCAGGTGAATAGTATAAGTGAGGAGAGTGTGTTCCCCTGATTGTTAAATATAAAAGGGACATGTTAGCAGGTGAACAGTATCAGTGAGGAGAATGTGTTCCCCTGATGGTTTAATATACACGGGACATGTTACCAGGTGAACAGTATAAGTGAGGAGAGTGTGTTCCCCTGATTGTTAAATATAAAAGGGACATGTTAGCAGGTGAACAGTATCAGTGAGGAGAATGTGTTCCCCTGATGGTTTAATATACACGGGACATGTTACCAGGTGAACAGTATAAGTGAGGAGAGTGTGTTCCCCTGATTGTTAAATATAAAAGGGACATGTTACCAGGTGAACAGTATTAGTGAGGAGAGTGTGTTCCCCTGATGGTTTAACATGCACGGGACGTGTCACCAGGTGAAGAGTAGAAGTGTGGAGAATGTGTTCCCCTGATTGTTTAATACACACGGGACATGTTACCAGGTGAACAGTATATGTGAAGAGAGTGTGTTCCCCTGATGGTATAATATACATGGGACATGTTACCAGGTGAACAGTATAAGTGAAGACAGCGTGTTCCCCTGATTGTTTAATAAACAAGGGACATGTAAACAGGTGACGAGTATAAGTGAGGAGAGTATGTTCCCCTGATGGTTTAATATACACGGGACATGTTACCAGGTGAACAGTATAAGTGATGAGACTGTATTCCCCTGATGGTTCAATATACACGGGACATGTTACCAGGTGAACAGTATATGTGAAGAGAGTGTGTTCCCCTGATGGTATAATATACATGGGACATGTTACCAGGTGAACAGTATAAGTGAGGAGAGTGTGTTCCCATGATGGTTTAACAGGCAGGGGACATGTTACCAGGTGAACAGTATAAGTGAGGAGAGTGTGTTCCCCTGTTGGTTTAATATACACGGGACAAGTTATCAGGTGAACAGTATAAGTGAAGAGAGTGTGTTCCCCTGATGGTTTAATACACACGGGACATGTTACCAGGTGAACAGTATAAGTGAGGAGAGTGTGTTCCCCTGATGGTTTAATATACACAGGACATGTTACCAGGTGAACAGTATAAGTGAGGAGAGTGTGTTCCCCTGTTGGTTTAATATACACGGGACAAGTTATCAGGTGAACAGTATAAGTGAGGAGAGTGTGTTCCCCTGATGGTTTAATATACACAGGACATGTTACCAGGTGAACAGTATAAGTGAGGAGAGTGTGTTCCCCTGATGGTTCAATATACACAGGACATGTTACCAGATGAAAAGTATAAGTCAGGAGAGTGAGTTCCCCTGATTGTTTAATACTCACGGGACATGTTACCAGGTGAGCAGTATAAGTGAGGAGAGTGTGTTCCCCTGATGGTTCAATATACACAGGACATGTTACCAGGTGAAAAGTATAAGTCAGGAGAGTGTGTTCCCCTGATTGTTTAATATACACACGGGACATGTTACCAGGTGAACAGTATAAGTGAAGAGAGTGTGTTCCCCTGATGGTATAATATACACGGGACATGTTACCAGGTGAACAGTATATGTGAGGATACTGTATTCCCCTGATGGTTCAATATACACGGGACATGTTAGCTGGTGAACAGTACAAGTGAGGAGAATGTATTCCTCTGATGGTTTAATGTACACGGGACATGTTACCAGCTGAACAGTACAAGTGAAGAGAGCGTGTTCCCCTGATTGTTTAATATATGTGGAACATGTTACCAGGTGACGAGTATAAGTGTGGAGAGTGTGTTCCCCTGATGGTTTAATATACACGGGTCATGTAAACAGGTGAACAGTATAAGTGAGGAGAGTGTGTTCCCCTGATGGTTTAATATACACGGGACATGTTACCAGGTGAACAGTATAAGTGAGGAGAGTGTGTTCCCCTGATGGTTTAATATACACGGGACATATTACCAGGTGAACAGTGTAAGTGAGGAGAGGGCTTTCCCCTGATGGTTTAATATACACGGGACATGTTACCAGGTGAACAGTATAAGTGAGGAGAGTTTGTTCCCCTGATGGTTTAATATACACGAGACATGTTACCAGCTGAACAGTATAAGTGAGGAGAGGGCTTTCCCCTGATGGTTTAATATACAAGGGACATGTTACCAGGTGAACAGTATATGTGAGGATACTGTATTCCCCTGATGGTTCAATATACACGGGACATGTTACCAGGTGAACAGTATAAGTCAGCAGAGTGTGTTCCCCTGATGGTATAATATACACGGGACATGTTACCAGGTGAACAGTATAAGTGAGGAGAGGGCTTTCCCCTGATGGTTTAATACACACGGGACATGTTACCAGGTGAACAGAAAAGAGAGGAGAGTGTCTTCCCCTGAAGGTTTAACACTTACGTGATATGTCACCAGGTGAACTTTATAAGTGAGGAGAGAGTGTTCCCCTGATGGTTTAATATACACAGGACATGATACCAGGTGAACAGTATAAGTGAGGAGAGTGTGTTCCCCTGATGGTTTAATACTGACGGGACATTTCCCCAGGTGAACTTTATAAGTGAGGAGAGAGTGTTCCCCTGATGGTTTAATATACACAGGACATGATACCAGGTGAACAGTATAAGTGAGGAGAGTGTGTTCCCCTGATGGTTTAATACTGTCGGTACATTTCCCCTGGTGAACAGTATAAGTGAGGAGAGAGTGTTCCCCTGATGGTTTAATATACACAGGACATGATACCAGGTGAACAGTATAAGTGAGGAGAGTGTGTTCCCCTGATTGTTTAATACACAAAGGACATGTTACCAGGTGAACAGTGTAAGTGAGGAGAGGGCTTTCCCCTGATGCTTATATTACAAGGGACATGTAAACAGGTGACGAGTATAAGTGAGGAGAGTATGTTCCCCTGATGGTTTAATATACACGGGACATGTTACCAGGTGAACAGTATAAGTGATGAGACTGTATTCCCCTGATGGTTCAATATACACGGGACATGTTACCAGGTGAACAGTATATGTGAAGAGAGTGTGTTCCCCTGATGGTATAATATACATGGGACATGTTACCAGGTGAACAGTATAAGTGAGGAGAGTGTGTTCCCATGATGGTTTAACAGGCAGGGGACATGTTACCAGGTGAACAGTATAAGTGAGGAGAGTGTGTTCCCCTGTTGGTTTAATATACACGGGACAAGTTATCAGGTGAACAGTATAAGTGAAGAGAGTGTGTTCCCCTGATGGTTTAATACACACGGGACATGTTACCAGGTGAACAGTATAAGTGAGGAGAGTGTGTTCCCCTGATGGTTTAATATACACAGGACATGTTACCAGGTGAACAGTATAAGTGAGGAGAGTGTGTTCCCCTGTTGGTTTAATATACACGGGACAAGTTATCAGGTGAACAGTATAAGTGAGGAGAGTGTGTTCCCCTGATGGTTTAATATACACAGGACATGTTACCAGGTGAACAGTATAAGTGAGGAGAGTGTGTTCCCCTGATGGTTCAATATACACAGGACATGTTACCAGGTGAAAAGTATAAGTCAGGAGAGTGAGTTCCCCTGATTGTTTAATACTCACGGGACATGTTACCAGGTGAGCAGTATAAGTGAGGAGAGTGTGTTCCCCTGATGGTTCAATATACACAGGACATGTTACCAGGTGAAAAGTATAAGTCAGGAGAGTGTGTTCCCCTGATTGTTTAATATACACACGGGACATGTTACCAGGTGAACAGTATAAGTGAAGAGAGTGTGTTCCCCTGATGGTATAATATACACGGGACATGTTACCAGGTGAACAGTATATGTGAGGATACTGTATTCCCCTGATGGTTCAATATACACGGGACATGTTAGCTGGTGAACAGTACAAGTGAGGAGAATGTATTCCTCTGATGGTTTAATGTACACGGGACATGTTACCAGCTGAACAGTACAAGTGAAGAGAGCGTGTTCCCCTGATTGTTTAATATATGTGGAACATGTTACCAGGTGACGAGTATAAGTGTGGAGAGTGTGTTCCCCTGATGGTTTAATATACACGGGTCATGTAAACAGGTGAACAGTATAAGTGAGGAGAGTGTGTTCCCCTGATGGTTTAATATACACGGGACATGTTACCAGGTGAACAGTATAAGTGAGGAGAGTGTGTTCCCCTGATGGTTTAATATACACGGGACATATTACCAGGTGAACAGTGTAAGTGAGGAGAGGGCTTTCCCCTGATGGTTTAATATACACGGGACATGTTACCAGGTGAACAGTATAAGTGAGGAGAGTTTGTTCCCCTGATGGTTTAATATACACGAGACATGTTACCAGCTGAACAGTATAAGTGAGGAGAGGGCTTTCCCCTGATGGTTTAATATACAAGGGACATGTTACCAGGTGAACAGTATATGTGAGGATACTGTATTCCCCTGATGGTTCAATATACACGGGACATGTTACCAGGTGAACAGTATAAGTCAGCAGAGTGTGTTCCCCTGATGGTATAATATACACGGGACATGTTACCAGGTGAACAGTATAAGTGAGGAGAGGGCTTTCCCCTGATGGTTTAATACACACGGGACATGTTACCAGGTGAACAGAAAAGAGAGGAGAGTGTCTTCCCCTGAAGGTTTAACACTTACGTGATATGTCACCAGGTGAACTTTATAAGTGAGGAGAGAGTGTTCCCCTGATGGTTTAATATACACAGGACATGATACCAGGTGAACAGTATAAGTGAGGAGAGTGTGTTCCCCTGATGGTTTAATACTGACGGGACATTTCCCCAGGTGAACTTTATAAGTGAGGAGAGAGTGTTCCCCTGATGGTTTAATATACACAGGACATGATACCAGGTGAACAGTATAAGTGAGGAGAGTGTGTTCCCCTGATGGTTTAATACTGACGGTACATTTCCCCTGGTGAACAGTATAAGTGAGGAGAGAGTGTTCCCCTGATGGTTTAATATACACAGGACATGATACCAGGTGAACAGTATAAGTGAGGAGAGTGTGTTCCCCTGATTGTTTAATACACAAAGGACATGTTACCAGGTGAACAGTGTAAGTGAGGAGAGGGCTTTCCCCTGATGCTTATATTACAAGGGACATGTTACCAGGTGAACAGTATATGTGAGGAGAATGTGTTCCCCTGATGGTTTGATACACACGGGACATGTTACCAGGTGAACAGAATAAGTGAGGAGACTGTGTTCCCCTGATGGTTTGATATACACGGGACATGTTACCAGGTGAACAGTGTAAGTGAGGAGAGTGTGTTCCCCTGATTGTTCAATATACACGGGACATGTTAGCTGGTGAACAGTACAAGTGAGGAGAATGTATTCCTCTGATGGTTTAATGTACATGGGACATGTTACCAGCTGAACAGTATAAGTGAGGAGAGTGTGTTCCCCTGATGGTTTAATATACAAGGGACATGTTACCAGGTGAACAGTATAAGTGAGGAGAGTGTGTTCCCCTGATGGTTTGATATACACGGGACATGTTACCAGGTGAACAGTATAAGTGAGTAGAGTGTGTTCCCCTGATGGTTTAATATACGCGGGATCTGTCACCAGGTGAACAGTATAAGTGAGGAGAGTGTGTTCCCCTGATTGTTTAATATACACGGGACATGTTCCCAGGTGAACAGTATAAGTGAGGAAAGTGTGTTCCCCTGATGGTTTAATATACACGGGACATGTCACCAGGTGAACAGTGTAAGTGAGGAGAGTGTGTTCCCCTGATTGTATAAAACGCGCGGGACATGTCACCAGGTGAACAGTGTAAGTGAGGAGAGTGTGTTCCCCTGATGGTTTAATATACACGGGACATGTCACCAGGTGAACAGTGTAAGTGAGGAGAGTGTGTTCCCCTGATGGTTCAATATACACGGGACATGTTAGCTGGTGAACAGTAGAAGTGAGGAGAATGTATTCCCCTGATGATTTAATATACACGGGACATGTTACCAGGTGAACAGTATAAGTGAGGAGAGTGTGTTCCCCTGATGGTTTAATATACACGGGACATGTTACCAGGTGAACAGTATAAGTGAGGAGAGGGCTTTCCCCTGATGGTTTAATACACACGGGACATGTTACCAGGTGAACAGAAAAGAGAGGAGAGTGTCTTCCCCTGATGATTTAATACTGACGGGATATGTCACCAGGTGAACAGTATAAGTGAGGAGAGTCTGTTCCCCTGATTGTTTAATACTGACGGGACATTTCCCCAGGTGAACTGTATAAGTGAGGAGAGAGTGTTCCACTGATGGTTTAACATACACAGGACATGATACCAGGTGAACAGTATAAGTGAGGAGAGTGTGTTCCCCTGATGGTTTAATACTGACGGGACATTTCCCCTGGTGAACAGCATAAGTGAGGAGAGAGTGTTCCCCTGATTGTTTAATATACACGCGACATGTTCCCAGGTGAACAGTATAAGTGAGGAGAGTGTGTTCCCCTGATGGTTTAATATACACGGGACATGTCACCAGGTGAACAGTGTAAGTGAGGAGAGTGTGTTCCCCTGATTGTTTAAAACGCACGGGACATGACACCAGGTGAACAGTGTAAGTGAGGAGAGTGTGTTCCCCTGATGGTTTAATATACACGGGACATGTCACCAGGTGAACAGTGTAAGTGAGGAGAGTGTGTTCCCCTGATGGTTTAATATACACGGGACATGTTACCAGGTGAACAGTATAAGTGAGGAGAGTGTGTTCCCCTGATGGTTTAATATACACGGGACATGTTACCAGGTGAACAGTATAAGTGAGGAGAATGTATTCCCCTGATGATTTAATATACACAGGACATGTTACCAGGTGAACAGTATAAGTGAAGAGAGTGTGTTCCCCTGATGGTTTAATACACACGGGACATGTTACCAGGTAAACAGTGTAAGTGAGGAGAGTGAGTTCCCCTGATGGTTTAATACAAACAGGACATGTTACCAGGTGAACAGTATAAGTGAGGAGAATGTATTCCCCTGATGGTTTAATATACACGGGACATGTTACCAGGTGAACAGTATAAGTGAGGAGAATGTGTTCCCCTGATGGATTAATATACACAGGACATGTTACCAGGTGAAGAGTATAAGTGAAGAGAGTGTGATCCCCTGATGGTTTAATACACACGGGACATGTTACCAGGTAAACAGTGTAAGTGAGGAGAGTGAGTTCCCCTGATGGTTTAATACAAACAGGACATGTTAGCAGGTGAACAGTATAAGTGAGGAGAATGTATTCCCCTGATGGTTTAATATACACGGGACATGTTAGCAGGTGAACAGTATAACTGAGGAGAATGTATTCCCCTGATGGTTTAATATACACGGGACATGTTACCAGGTGAACAGTATAAGTGAGGAGAGTGTGTTCCCCTGATGATTTAATATACACGGGACATGTTACCAGGTGAACAGTATAAGTGAGGAGAGTGTGTTCCCCTGATGGTTTAATATACACGGGACATGTTACCAGGTGAACAATATAAGTGAGGAGAGGGCTTTCCCCTGATGGTTTAATACACACGGGACATGTTACCAGATGAACAGAAAAGAGAGGAGAGTGTCTTCCCCTGATGGTTTAATACTGACGGGATATGTCACCAGGTGAACAGTATAAGTGAGGAGAGTCTGTTCCCCTGATTGTTTAATACTGACGGGACATTTCCCCAGGTGAACTGTATAAGTGAGGAGAGAGTGTTCCCCTGATGGTCTAATATACACAGGACATGATACCAGGTGAACAGTAGAAGTGAGGAGAGTGTGTTCCCCTGATGGTTTAATACTGACGGGACATTTCCCCTGGTGAACAGCATAAGTGAGGAGAGAGTGTTCCCCTGATTGTTTAATATACACGGGACATGTTCCCAGGTGAACAGTATAAGTGAGGAGAGTGTGTTCCCCTGATGGTTTAATATACACGGGACATGTCACCAGGTGAACAGTGTAAGTGAGGAGAGTGAGTTCCCCTGATTGTTTAAAACGCACGGGACATGACACCAGGTGAACAGTATAAGTGAGGAGAGTGAGTTCCCCTGATGGTTTAATATACACGGGACATGTCACCAGGTGAACAGTGTAAGTGAGGAGAGTGTGTTCCCCTGATGGTTTAATATACACGGGACATGTTACCAGGTGAAAAGTATAAGTGAGGAGGGTGTGTTCCCCTGATGGTTTAATATACACGGGACATGTTACCAGGTGAACAGTATAAGTGAGGAGAATGTATTCCCCTGATGATTTAATATACACAGGACATGTTACCAGGTGAACAGTATAAGTGAAGAGAGTGTGTTCCCCTGATGGTTTAATACACACGGGACATGTTACCAGGTAAACAGTGTAAGTGAGGAGAGTGAGTTCCCCTGATGGTTTAATACAAACAGGACATGTTACCAGGTGAACAGTATAAGTGAGGAGAATGTATTCCCCTGATGGTTTAATATACACGGGACATGTTACCAGGTGAACAGTATAAGTGAGGAGAGTGTGTTCCCCTGATGGATTAATATACACAGGACATGTTACCAGGTGAAGAGTATAAGTGAAGAGAGTGTGATCCCATGATGGTTTAATACACACGGGACATGTTACCAGGTAAACAGTGTAAGTGAGGAGAGTGAGTTCCCCTGATGGTTTAATACATACAGGACATGTTAGCAGGTGAACAGTATAAGTGAGGAGAATGTATTCCCCTGATGGTTTAATATACACGGGACATGTTAGCAGGTGAACAGTATAAGTGAGGAGAATGTATTCCCCTGATGGTTTAATATACACGGGACATGTTACCAGGTGAACAGTATAAGTGAGGAGAGTGTGTTCCCCTGATGATTTAATATACACGGGACATGTTACCAGGTGAACAGTATAAGTGAGGAGAGTGTGTTCCCCTGATGGTTTAATATACCCGGGACATGTTACCAGGTGAACAGTATAAGTGAGGAGAGTGTGTTCCCCTGATGGTTTAATACACACGGGACATGTTACCAGGTGAACAGTATAAGTGAGGAGAGTGTGTTCCCCTGATGATTTAATACACACAGGACATGTTACCAGGTGAACAGTATAAGTGAGGAGAGTGTGTTCCCCTGATGATTTAATATACACGGGACATGTTACCAGCTGAACAGTATAAGTGAGGAGAGGACTTTTCCCTGATGGTTTAATATACAAGGGACATGTTACCAGGTGAACAGTATAAGTGAGGAGAGTGAGTTCCCCTGATGGTTTAAAATACACGGGACAAGATACCAGGTGAACAGTATAAGTGAGGAGAGTGAGTTCCCCTGATGGTTTAATATTCACGGGACATGTTACCAGGTGAACAGTATAAGTGAGGAGAGTGCTTTCCCCTGATGTTTTAATATACACGGGACATGTTACCAGGTGAACAGTATAAGTGAGGACAGTGTGTTCCCCTGATGGTATAATATAATTGGGACATGTTCCCAGCTGAACAGTATAAGTGAGGAGAGGGCTTTCCCCTGATGGTTTCATATACAAGGGACATGTTACCAGGTGAACAGTATAAGTGAGGAGAGTGCTTTCCCCTGACGTTTTAATATACACGGGACATGTTACCAACTGAAAAGTATAAGTGAGGAGAGGGCTTTCCCCTGATGGTTTAATATGCAAGGGACATGTTACCAGGTGAACAGTATAAGTGAGGAGAGGGCTTTCCCCTGATGTTTTAATATACACGGGACATGTTACCAGCTGAACAGTATAAGTGAGGAGAGGGCTCTCCCCTGATGGTTTAATATACATGGGACATGTTACCAGGTGAACAGTATAAGTGAGGAAACTGTATTCCCCTCATGGTTCAATATACACGGGACATGTTACCAGGTGAACAGTATAAGTGAGGAGAATGTATTCCCCTGATGGTTTAATATACACGGGACATGTTACCATTTGAGCAGTATAAGTGAGGAGAGTCTGTTCCCCTGTTTGTTTAATGCACACGGGACATGTTACCAGACGAACAGTATAAGTGAGGAGAGTGTGTTCCCCTGATGGTTTCATATACACGGGACATGTTACCATGAGAACAGTATAAGTGAGGGGACTGCTTTCCCCTGATGGTTTAATATTCACGGGACATGTTACCAGATGAACAGTATAAGTGAGGAGAGTGTGTTCCCCAGATGGTTTAATATACACGGGACATGTTACCAGGTGAACAGTATAAGTGAGAAGAGTGTGTTCCCCTGATGGTTTAATATACACTGGACTTATTACCAGGTGAACAGAATAAGTGAGGAGAGGGCTTTCCCCTGATGGTTTAATATACACGGGACATGTTACCAGGTGAACAGTATAAGTGAGGAGAGTGTGTTCCCCTGATGGTTTAATATACACGGGACATGTTACCAGGTGAACAGTATAAGTGAGGAGAGTGAGTTCCCCTGATGGTTTAAAATACACGGGACATGTTACCAGGTGAACAGTATAATTGAGCAGAGTGTATTCCCCTGATTGTTTAATACACACGGGACATGTTACCAGTTGAACAGTATAAGTGAGGAGAGTGTATTCACCAGATTCTTTAATACACACGGGACATGTTACCAGATGAACAGTATAAGTGAGGAGAGTGTGTTCTCCTGATTGTTTAATATACACAGGACATGTTACCAGGTGCACAGTATAAGTGAGGAGAGTGTGTTCCCCTAATGGTTTAATACACACAGGACATGTTACCAGGTGAACAGTATAAGTGAGCAGAGTGTGTTCCCATGATTGTTTAATATACGTGGGACATGTTACCAGGTGAACAGTATAAGTGAGGAGAGTGTGTTCCCCTGATGGTATAATATACACGGGACATGTTACCAGGTGATCAGTATAAGCGAGGAGAGTTTGTTCTCCTGATTGTTTAATATACACGGGACATGTCAACAGGTGAACAGTATAAGTGAGGAGAGTGTGTTGCCCTGATGATTTAATACAGAAAGGACATGTCACCATGTGAACAGTAGAAGTGAGGAGAGTGTGTTCACCTGATGGGTTAATACAGACGGGACATGTCACCAGGTGAACAGTATAAGGGAGGAGAGTGTGTGCCCCTGATGGTTTAATATACACGGGACATGTTACCAGGTGTACAGTATAAGTGAGGAGAGTGTGTTCCCCTGATTGTTGAATACACACGGGACATGTTACCAGGTGAACAGTATAAGTGAGGAGAGTGTGTTCCCCTGATGGTTTAATACACAAAGGACATGTCACCATGTGAACAGTAGAAGTGAGGAGAGTGTGTTCACCTGATGGGTTAATATAGAAGGGACATGTCACCAGGTGAACAGTATAAGTGAGGAGAGTGTGTGCCCCTGATGGTTTAATATACACGGGACATGTTACCAGGTGTACAGTATAAGTGAGGAGAGTGTGTTCCCCTGATTGTTGAATACACACGTGACATGTTACCAGGTGAACAGTATAAGTGAGGAGAGTGTGTTCCCCTGATGGTTTAATATACACGGGACATGTTACGAGGTTAACAGTAGAAGTGAGGAGAGTGTGTTCCCCTGATTGTTTAATATACATGTGACACGTTACCATGTGAAAAGTTTAATTGAGGAGAGTGTGTTCCCCTGATGGTTTAATACAAACAGGACATTTCACCAGGTGAACAGTAAAAGTGAGGAGAGTGTGTTCCCCTGATGGTTTAATATACACGGGACATGTTACCAGGTGAACAGTATAGGTGAGGAGAGTGTGTTCCCCTGATGGTATAATATACACGGGACATGTTACCAGGTGAACAGTAAAAGTGAGGAGAGTGTGTTCCCCTGATGGTTCAATATACACGGGACATGTTATCTGGTGAACAGTATAAGTGAGGAGAGGGCTTTCCCCTGATGGTTTAATATACAAGGGACATGTTACCAGGTGAACTGTATAAGTGAGGAGAATGTGTTCCACTGATGGTTTAATATACACGGGACATGTTAGCTTGTGAACAGTATAAGTGAGGAGAATGTATTCCCCTGATGGTTTAATATACACGGGACATGTTACCAGGTGAACAGTATAAGTGAGGACAGTGAGTTCCCCTGATGGTTTAATACACACGGGACATGTTACCAGGTGAACAGAAAAGGGAGGAGAGTGTCTTCCCCTGATGGTTTAATACTGGCGGGACATGTTACCAGGTGAACAGTATAAGTGAGGAGAGTGTGTTCCCCTGATGGTTTAATATACAATGGACATGTTTCCAGGTGAACAGTATAAGTGAGGAGACTGTATTCCCCTGATGGTTCAATATACACGGGACATGTTACCAGGTGACGAGTATAAGTGAGGAGAGTGTGTTCCCCTGATGGTTAAATATACACGGGACATGTTACCAGGTGAACAATATAAGTGAGGAGACTGTATTCCCCTGATGGTTCAATATACACGGGACATGTTACCAGGTGAACAGTATAAGTGAGGAGACTCTGTTCCCCTGATGGTTTAATCTACACGGGACATGTTACCAGGTGAAAAGTATAAGTGAGGAGAGTGTGTTCCCCTGATGGTTTAATATACACGGGACATGTTACAACGTGAACAGTATAAGTGAGGAGAATGTGTTCCCCTGATGGTTTAATATACACGGGACATATTACCAGGTGAACAGTATAAGTGAGGAGAGGGCTTTCCCCTGATGGTTTAATATACACGAGACATGTTACCAGGTGAACGGTAGAAGTGAGGACAGTGAGTTCCCCTGATGGTTTAATACACACGGGACATGTTACCAGGTGAACAGTATAAGTGAGGAGACTGTGTTCCCGTGATGGTTTAATATACACGAGACATGTTACCAGCTGAACAGTATAAGTGAGGAGAGTGTGTTCCCCTGATTGTTTAATATACACGGGACATGTTCCCAGGTGAACAGCATAAGTGAGGAGAGTGTGTTCCCCTGATTGTTAAATATACACGGGACATGTTACCAGGTGAACAGTATAAGTGAGGAGACTGTGTTCCCGTGATGGTTTAATATACACGGGACAAGTTACCAGGTGTACAGTATAAGTGAGGAGAGTGTGTTCCCCTGATGGTTTAATATACACGGGACATGTTACCAGCTGAACAGTATAAGTGAGGAGAGTGTGTTCCCCTGATGGTATAATATACACGGGACATATTTCCAGGTGAACAGTATAAGTGAGGAGAGGGCTTTCCCCTGATGATTTAATATACACGGGACATGTTACCAGGTGAACAGTATAAGTGAGGAGAGTGTGTTCCCCTGATGGTATAATATACACGGGAGATGTTACCAGGTGAACAGTATAAGTGAGGAGAGGGCTTTCCCCTGATGATTTAATATACACGGGACATGTTACCAGTGAACAGTATAAGTGAGGAGAGTGTGTTCCCCTGATGGTTTAATATACACGGGACATGTTACCAGGTGAACAGTATAAGTGAGGAGAGTGTGTTCCCCTGATTGTATAATATACACAGGACATGTAACCAGGTGAACATTATAAGTGAGGAGAATGTGTTCCCCTGATGGTTTAATATACACGGGACATGTTACCAGGTGAGCAGTATAAGTGAGGAGAGTGTGTTCCCCTGATGGTTTAATATACACGGGACATGTTACCAGGTGAACAGTATAAGTGAGGAGAGTGTGTTCCCCTGATGGTTTAACACGCACGGGACGTGTCACCAGGTGAAGAGTAGAAGTGAGGAGAGTGTGTTCCCCTGATGGTCTAATATACACGGGACATGTTACCAGGTGAATAGTATATGTGAAGAGAGTATGTTCCCCTGATGGTTTAATATACATGGGACATGTTTCCAGGTGAACAGTATAAGTGAAGAGAGCGGGTTCCCCTGATAGCTTAATATACTTTCGACATGTTACCAGGTGAACAGTATAAGTGAGGAGAGTTTGTTCCCCTCATTGTTTAATATACACGGGACATGTTAGCAGGTGAACAGTATCTGTGAGGAGAATGTGTTCCCCTGATGGTTTAATATACATTCGACATGTTACCAGGTGAACAGTATAAGTGAGGAGAGTGTGTTCCCCTGATTGTTAAATATACACGGGACATGATACCAGGTGAACACTATAAGTGAGGAGAGTGTGTTCCCCTGATGGTTAAATATACACGGGACATGTTACAAGGTGAAAAATATAAGTGAGGGGAGTGTGTTCCCCTGATGGTTTAAAATACACGGGACATGTTACCAGGTGAACAGTATAAGTGAGGAGAGTGTTTTCCCCTGATGGTTCAATATACACGGGACAAATTAGCAGGTGAACAGTATAAGTGAGGAGAATGTGTTCCCCTGATGGTTTAATATACACGGGACATGTTACCAGGTGAAAAGTATAAGTGAGGAGAGTGTGTTCCCCTGATGGTTTAATATACACGGGACATGTTACAAAGTGAACAGTATAAGTGAGGAGAGTGTGTTCCCCTGATGGTTTAATATACACGGGACATATTACAAGGTGAACAGTATAAGTGAGGAGAGGGCTTTCCCCTGATGGTTTAATATACACGGGACATGTTACCAGGTGAACAGTATAAGTGAGGAGAATGTGTTCCCCTGATGGTTTAATATACACGGGACATGTTACCACGTGAAAAGTATAAGTGAGGAGAGTGTGTTCCCCTGATGGTTTAATATACACGGGACATGTTACAACGTGAACAGTATAAGTGAGGAGAGTGTGTTCCCCTGATGGTTTAATATACACGGGACATATTACCAGGTGAACAGTATAAGTGAGGACAGTGCTTTCCCCTGATGGTTTAATATACACGGGACATGTTATCAGGTGAACAGTATAAGAGAGGAGAGTGTGTTCCCCAGATTGTTTAACAAGCACGGGACATGTAACCAAGTGATCACTATAAGTGAGGAGAGTGTGTTCCCCTGATGGTTTAACACGCACAGGACATGTTACCAGGTGAACAGTATAAGTGAGGAGAGTGTGTTCCCCTGATGGTTTAACACGCACAGGGCAAGCCACCAGGTGAACAGTATGAGTGAGGAGAGTGCTTTCCCCTGATGTTTTAATATACACGGGACATGTTAGCAGCTGAACAGTATAAGTGAGGAGAGGGCTTTCCTCTGATGGTTTAATATGCAAGGGACATGCCACCAGGTGAACAGTATGAGTGAGGAGAGTGCTTTCCCCTGATGTTTTAATATACACGGGACATGTTACCAGCTGAACAGTATAAGTGAGGAGAGGGCTTTCCTCTGATGGTTTAATATACACGGGACATGTTACCAGGTGAACAGAAAAGGGAGGAGAGTGTCTTCCCCTGATGGTTTAATACTGGCGGGACATGTTACCAGGTGAACAGTATAAGTGAGGAGAGTGTGTTCCCCTGATGGTTTAATATACAATGGACATGTTTCCAGGTGAACAGTATAAGTGAGGAGACTGTATTCCCCTGATGGTTCAATATACACGGGACATGTTACCAGGTGAACAGTATCAGTGAGGAGAGTGTGTTCCCCTGATGGTTTAATCTACACGGGACATGTTACCAGGTGAAAAGTATAAGTGAGGAGAGTGTGTTCCCCTGATGGTTTAATATACACGGGACATGTTACAACGTGAACAGTATAAGTGAGGAGAATGTGTTCCCCTGATGGTTTAATATACATGGGACATATTACCAGGTGAACAGTATAAGTGAGGAGAGGGCTTTCCCCTGATGGTTTAATATACACGGGACATGTTACCAGGTGAACAGTAGAAGTGAGGACAGTGAGTTCCCCTGATGGTTTAATACACACGGGACATGTTACCAGGTGAACAGAAAAGGGAGGAGAGTGTGTTCCCCTGATTGTTTAATATACACGAGACATGTTACCAGCTGAACAGTGTAAGTGAGAAGAGTGTGTTCCCCTGATGGTTTAATATACACGGGACATGTTACCAGGTGAACAGTATAAGTGAGGAGAGTGTGTTCCCCTGATTGTTAAATATACACGGGACATGTTACCAGGTGAACAGTATAAGTGAGGAGTGTGTGTTCCCGTGATGGTTTAATATACACGGGACAAGTTACCAGGTGAACAGTATAAGTGAGGAGAGTGTGTTCCCCTGATGGTTTAATATACACGGGACATGTTACCAGCTGAACAGTATAAGTGAGGAGAGGGTTTTTCCCCTGATGGTTTAATATACACGGGACATGTTACCAGGTGAACAGTATAAGTGAGGAGAGTGTGTTCCCCTGATGGTCTAATATACACGGGACATGTTACCAGGTGAATAGTATATGTGAAGAGAGTATGTTCCCCTGATGGTTTAATATACATGGGACATGTTTCCAGGTGAACAGTATAAGTGAAGAGAGCGGGTTCCCCTGATAGCTTAATATACTTTCGACTTGTTACCAGGTGAACAGTATAAGTGAGGAGAGTTTGTTCCCCTCATTGTTTAATATACACGGGACATGTTAGCAGGTGAACAGTATCTGTGAGGAGAATGTGTTCCCCTGATGGTTTAATATACATTCGACATGTTACCAGGTGAACAGTATAAGTGAGGAGAGTGTGTTCCCCTGATTGTTAAATATACACGGGACATGATACCAGGTGAACAGTATAAGTGAGGAGAGTGTGTTCCCCTGATGGTTAAATATACACGGGACATGTTACAAGGTGAACAATATAAGTGAGGGGAGTGTGTTCCCCTGATGGTTTAAAATACACGGGACATGTTACCAGGTGAACAGTATAAGTGAGGAGAGTGTGTTCCCCTGATGGTTCAATATACACGGGTCAAATTAGCAGGTGAACAGTATAAGTGAGGAGAATGTGTTCCCCTGATGGTTAAATATACACGGGACATGTTACCAGGTGAAAAGTATAAGTGAGGAGAGTGTGTTCCCCTGATGGTTTAATATACACGGGACATGTTACAACGTGAACAGTATAAGTGAGGAGAGTGTGTTCCCCTGATGGTTTAATATACACGGGACATATTACAAGGTGTACAGTATAAGTGAGGAGAGGGCTTTCCCCTGATGGTTTAATATACACGGGACATAGTACCAGGTGAACAGTATAAGTGAGGACAGTGCTTTCCCCTGATGGTTTAATATACACGGGACATGTTACCAGGTGAACAGTATAAGAGAGGAGAGTGTGTTCCCCAGATTGTTTAATAAGCACGGGACATGTAACCAAGTGATCAGTATAAGTGAGGAGAGTGTGTTCCCCTGATGGTTTAACACGCACAGGACATGTTACCAGGTGAACAGTATAAGTGAGGAGAGTGTGTTCCCCTGATGGTTTAACACGCACAGGACATGCCACCAGGTGAACAGTATGAGTGAGGAGAGTGCTTTCCCCTGATGTTTTAATATACACGGGACATGTTACCAGCTGAACAGTATAAGTGAGGAGAGGGCTTTCCTCTGATGGTTTAATATACAAGGGACATGTTACCAGGTAAACAGTATAAGTGAGGAGAGTGTGTTCCCCTGATGGTTTAACACGCACAGGACATGTTACCAGGTGAACAGTGTAAGTGAGGAGAGTGTGTTCCCCTGATTGTTTAATAAACACGGGACATGTTACCAGATGAAGAGTATAAGTGAGGATACTTTATTCCCCTGATGGTTCAATATACACGGGACATGTTATCTGGTGAACAGTATAAGTGGGGACAGTGTGTTCCCCTGATGGTATAATATACACGGCACATGTTACCAGCTGAACAGTATAAGTGAGGAGAGGGCTTTCCCCTGATGGTTTAATATACAAGGGACATGTTACCAGGTGAACTGTATAAGTGAGGAGAATGTGTTCCACTGATGGTTTAATATACACGGGACATGTTAGCTGGTGAACAGTATAAGTGAGGAGAGTGTATTCCCCTGAAGGTTTAATGTACACGGGACATGTTACCAGGTGAACAGTATAAGTGAGGAGAGTGTGTTCCCCTGATTGGTTAATACACACGGGACATGTCACCAGGTGAACAATATAAGTGAGGAGAGTGTGTTCCCCTGATGGTTTAATATACACGGGACATGTCACAAGGTGAACAGCATAAGTGAGGAGAGCGTGTTCCCCTGATGGTTCAATATACACGGGACATGTTACCAGGTGACGAGTATAAGTGAGGAGAGTGTGTTCCCCTGATGGTTCAATATACACGGGACATGTTAGCATGTGAACAGAATAAGTGAGGAGAATGTGTTCCCCTGATGGTTTAATCTACACGGGACATGTTACCAGGTGAAAAGTATAAGTGAGGAGAGTGTGTTCCCCTGATTGTTTAATATACACGGGACATGTTACAACGTGAACAGTATAAGTGAGGAGAGTGTGTTCCCCTGATGGTTTAATATACACGGGACATATTACCAGGTGAACAGTATAAGTGAGGAGAGGGCTTTCCCCTGATGGTTTAATATACACGGGACATATTACCAGGTGAACAGTATAAGTGAGGACAGTGCTTTCCCCTGATGGTTTAATATACACTGGACATGTTACCAGGTGAACAGTATAAGAGAGCAGAGTGTGTTCCCCAGATTGTTTAATAAGCACGGGACATGTAACCAAGTGATCAGTATAAGTGAGGAGAGTGTGTTCCCCTGATGGTTTAACACGCACAGGACATGTCACCAGGTGAACAGTATGAGTGAGGAGAGTGCTTTCCCCTGATGTTTTAATATACACGGGACATGTTACCAGCTGAACAGGATAAGTGAGGAGAGGGCTTTCCTCTGATGGTTTAATATACAAGTGACATGTTACCAGGTGAACAGTATAAGTGAGGAGAGTGTTTTCCCCTGATGGATTAACACGCACAGGACATGTTACCAGGTGAACAGTGTAAGTGAGGAGAGTGTGTTCCCCTGATGGTTTAATATACACGGGACATGTTACCAGGTGAAGAGTATAAGTGAGGATACTTTATTCCCCTGATGGTTCAATATACACGGGACATGTTAGCATGTGAACAGTATAAGTGAGGAGAGGGCTTTCCCCTGATGGTTTAATATACAAGGGACATGTTACCAGGTGAACTGTATAAGTGAGGAGAATGTGTTCCACTGATGGTTTAATATACACGGGACATGTTAGCTGGTGAATAGTATAAGTGAGGAGAATGTATTCCCCTGATGGTTTAATATACACGGGACATGTTACCAGGTGAACAGTATAAGTGAGGACAGTGAGTTCCCCTGATTGTTTAATACACACGGGACATGTTGCCAGGTGAACAGAAAAGGGAGGAGAGTGTCTTCCCCTGATGGTTTAATACTGGCGGGACATGTTACCAGGTGAACAGTATAAGTGAGGAGAGTGTGTTCCCCTGATGGTTTAATATACAATGCACATGTTTCCAGGTGAACAGTATAAGTGAGGAGACTGTATTCCCATGATGGTTCAATATACACGGGACATGTTACCAGGTGAACAGTATAAGTGAGGAGAATGTGTTCCCCTGATGGTTTAATCTACACGGGGCATGTTACCAGGTGAAAAGTATAAGTGAGGAGAGTGTTTTCCCCTGATTGTTTAATATACACGGGACATGTTACAACGTGAACAGTATAAGTGAGGAGAATGTGTTCCCCTGATGGTTTAATATACACGGGACATGTTACCAGGTGAACAGAAAAGGGAGGAGAGTGTGTTCCCCTGATTGTTTAATATACACGGGACATGTTACCAGCTGAACAGTATAAGTGAGGAGAGTGTGTTCCCCTGATTGTTTAATATACATGGGACATGTTACCAGGTGAACAGTATAAGTGAGCAGAGTGTGTTCCCCTGATGGTTTAATATACATGGGACATGTTGCCAGGTGAACAGTATAAGTGAGGACAGTGAGTTCCCCTGATGGTTTAATACACACGGGACATGTTACCAGGTGAACAGAAAAGGGAGGAGAGTGTCTTGCCCTGATGGTTTAATACTGACGGGACATGGCACCAGGTGAACAGTATAAGTGAGGAGAGTGAGTTCCCCTGATTGGTTAATACACACGGGACATGTCACCAGGTGAACAGTATAATTGAGGAGAGTGTGTTCCCCTGATGGTTTAATACTGACGGGACATTTCACCACGTGAACAGTATAAGTGAGGAGAGTGTGTTCCCCTGATGGTTTAACACGCACAGGACATGTTACCAGGTGAACAGTATAAGTGAGGAGAGTGTGTTCCCCTGATGGTTTAACACGCACAGGACATGTTACCAGGTGAACAGTATAAGTGAGGAGAGTGTGTTCCCCTGATGGTTTAATATACACGGGACATGTTACCAGCTGAACAGTATAAGTGAGGAGAGGGCTTTCCCCTGATGGTTCAATATGCAAGGGACATGTTACCAGGTGAACAGTATAAATGAGGAGAGTGAGTTCCCCTGATGGTTTAACACGCACTGGACATGTTAGCAGGTGAACAGTATGAGTGAGGAGAGTGCTTTCCCCTGATGTTTTAAGATACATGGGACATGTTACCAGCTGAACATTATAAGTGAGGAGAGTGCTTTCCTCTGATGGTTTAATATACAAGGGACATGTTACCAGGTGAACAGTATAAGTGAGGATACTTTATTCCCCTGATGGTTCAATATACACGGGACATGTTATCTGGTGAACAGTATAAGTGAGGAGAATGTATTCCCCTGATGTTTTAATATACACGGGACATGTTACCAGGTGAACAGTATAAGTGAGGACAGTGTGTTCCCCTGCTGGTATAATATACACGGGACATGTTACCAGCTGAACAGTATAAGTGAGGAGAGGGCTTTCCCCTGATAGTTTAATATACAAGGGACATGTTACCAGGTGAACTGTGTAAGTGAGGAGAATGTGTTCCACTGATGGTTTAATATACACGGGACATGTTAGCTGGTGAACAGTATAAGTGAGGAGAATGTATTCCCCTGATGGTTTAATATACACGGGACATGTTACCAGGTGAACAGTATAAGTGAGGACAGTGAGTTCCCCTGATGGTTTAATATACACGAGACATGTTACCAGGTGAACAGTATAAGTGAGGACAGTGTGTTCCCCTGATGGTATAATATACACGGGACATGTTACCAGCTGAACAGGAGAAGTGAGGAGAGAGTGTTCCCCTGATGGTTCAACACGCACAGGACATGTTACCAGATGAACAGTATAAGTGAGGAGAGTGTGTTCCCCTGATGGTTTAATATACACAGGACATGATAGCAGGTGAGCAGTAGAAGTGAGGAGAGTGAGTTCCCCTGATGGTTTAATATACACGGGACATGTCACCAGGTGAACAGTGTAAGTGAGGAGAGTGCTTTCCCCTGATGTTTTAATATACACGAGACATGTGACCAGGTGAACAGTATAAGTGAGGACAGTGTGTTCCCCTGATGGTATAATATACATGGGACATGTTACCAGCTGAACAGGAGAAGTGAGGAGAGTGCTTTCCCCTCATGGTTTAATACACAAGGGACACCTTACCAGGTGAAAAGTAAAAGTGAGGCGAATGTGTTCCACTGATGATTTAATATACACGCGACATGTTACCAGGTGAACAGTATAATTGAGGAGAGTGTGTTCCCCTGATGGTTTAATATACACGGGACATGTTACCAGGTGAACAGTATAAGTGAGGATACTGCATTCCCCTGATGGTTCAATATACACTGGACATGTTACCAGGTGAACAGTATAAGTGAGGAGAATGTATTCCCCTGATGTTTTAACATACACGGGACATGTTACCAGGTGAACAATATAAGTGAGGACAGTGTGTTCCCCTGATGGTATAATATACACGGGACATGTTACCAGGTGAACAGTATAAGTGAGGACAGTGTGTTCCCCTGATGGTATAATATACACGGGACATGTGACCAGGTGAACAGTATAAGTGAGGATACTGCATTCCCCTGATGGTTCAATATACACGGGACATGTTACCAGGTGAACAGTATAAGTGAGGAGAATGTATTCCCCTGATGTTTTATTATACACGGGACATGTTACCAGGTGAACAATATAAGTGAGGACAGTGTGTTCCCCTGATGGTATAATATACACGGGACATGTTACCAGGTGAACAGTATAAGTGAGGACAGTGTGTTCCCCAGATGGTATAATATACACGGGACCTGTTACCAGGTGAACAGTATAAGTGAGGACAGTGTGTTCCCCTGATGGTTTAATATACACGGGACATGTTACCAGGTGAACAGTATAAGTGAGGAGAATGTATTCCCCTGATGTTTTAATATACACGGGACATGTTACCAGGTGAACAGTATAAGTGAGGACTGTGTGTTCCCCTGATGGTATAATATACACGGGACATGTTACCTGGTGAACAGTATAAGTGAGGACAGTGCTTTCCCCTGATGTTTTAATATACACGGGACATGTTACCAGGTGAACAGTATAAGTGAGGTCAGTGCTTTCCCCTGATGTTTTGATATACACGGGACATGTTACCAGCTGAACAGTATAAGTGAGGAGAGTGTGTTCCCCTGATGGATTAATATACACGGTACATGTTACCAGGTGAACAGAAAAGGGAGGAGAGTGTCTTCCCCTGATGGTTTAATACACACAGGACATGTTACCAGGTGAACAGTAGAAGTGAGGAGAGTGAGTTCCCCTGATGGTTTAATATACACGGGACATGTTACCAGGTGAACATTATAAGTGAGGAGAGTGTGTTCCCCTGATTGTTTAATATACACGGGAGATGTTACCAGGTGAACAGTCTAAGTGAGGACAGTGTGTTCCCCTGATGGTATAATGTACATGGGACATGTTACCAGGTGAACAGTATAAGTGAGGAGAGTGTGTTCCCCTGATGGTATAATATACACGGGACATGTTACCAGCTGAAGAGCATAAGTGAGGAGAAGGCTTTCCCCTGATGGTTTAATATACACGGGACATGTTACCAGGTGAACTGTATAAGTGAGGAGAATGTGTTCCCCTGATGGTTTAATATACACGGGACATGTTACCAGGTGAACAGGATAAGTGAGGAGAGTGTGTTCCCCTGATGGTTTAATATACACGGGACATGTTACCAGGTGAACAGTAAAAGTGAGGAGAATGTGTTCCCCTGATGGTTTAATATACACAGGACATGTTACCAGGTGAACAGTATAAGTGAGGAGAATGTGTTCCCCTGATGGTTTAATATACACGGGACATGTTTCCAGGTGAACAGTATAAGTGAGGAGAGTGTGTTCCCCTGATGGTTTGATATACACGGGACATGTTACCAGGTGAACAGTATAAGTGAGGAGAGTGTGTTCCCCTGATGGTTTAATATACACGGGACATGTTACCAGGTGAACAGTATAAGTGAGGAGAATGTGTTCCCCTGATGGTTTAATATACACGGGACATGTTACCAGGTGAACAGTATAAGTGAGGATACTGTATTCCCCTGATGATTCAATATACACGGGACATGTTACCAGGTGAACAGTATAAGTGAGGAGAGTGTTTTCCCCTGATGGTTTAATATACACGGGACATGTTGCCAGGTGAACAGTATAAGTGAGGAGAGTGTTTTCCCCTGATGGTTTAATATACACGGGACGTGTTACCAGGTGAACAGTATAAGTGAGGAGAGTGTGTTCCCCTGATGGTTTAATATACACGGGACATGTTAGCAGGTGAGCAGGATAAGTGAGGAGAATGTATTCCCCTGATGGTTTAATATACACGGGACATGTTACCAGGTGAACAGTATAAGTGAGGAGAATGTATTCCCCTGATTGTTTAATATACACGGGAGATGTTACCAGGTGAACAGTCTAAGTGAGGACAGTGTGTTCCCCTGATGGTATAATGTGCATGGGACATGTTATCAGCTGAACAGTATAAGTGAGGAGAGGGCTTTGCCCTGATGGTTTAATATACAAGGGACATGTTCCCAGGTGAACAGTGTAAGTGAGGAGAATGTGTTCCCCTGATGGTTTAATATACACGGGACATGTTACCAGGTGAACAGTATAAGTGAGGAGAGTGTGTTCCCCTAATGGTTTAATATACACAGGACATGTTACCAGGTGAACAGTATAAGTGAGGAGAATGTGTTCCCCCGATGGTTTAATATACACGGGACATGTTACCAGGTGAACAGTATAAGTGAGGAGAGTGTGTTCCCCTGATGGTTTAATATACACGGGACATGTTACCAGGTGAACAGTATAAGTGAGGAGAGTGTGTTCCCCTGATGGTTTAATATACACGGGACATGTTACCAGGTGAACAGTATAAGTGAGGAGAGTGTGTTCCCCTGATGGTTTAATACACACGGGACATGTTACCAGGTGAACAGTATAAGTGAGGAGAATGTGTTCCCCTGATGGTTTAATATACACAGGACATGTTACCAGGTGAACAGAATAAGTGAGGAGAATGTGTTCCACTGATGGTTTAATATACACGGGACATGTTACCAGGTGAACAGTATAAGTGAGGAGAATGTGTTCCCCTGATGGTTTAATATACACAGGACATGTTACCAGGTGAACAGAATAAGTGAGGAGAATGTGTTCCACTGATGGTTTAATATACACGGGACATGTTACCAGGTGAACAGTATAAGTGAGGATACTGTATTCCCCTGATGATTCAATATACACGGGACATGTTACCAGGTGAACAGTATAAGTGAGGAGAGTTTTTTCCCCTGATGGTTTAATATACACGGGACATGTTACCAGGTGAACAGTATAAGTGAGGAGAGTGTTTTCCCCTGATGGTTTAATATACACGGGACATGTTACCAGGTGAACAGTATAAGTGAGGAGAGTGTTTTCCCCTGATGGTTTAATATACACGGGACATGTTACCAGCTGAACAGCATAAGTGAGGAGAAGGCTTTCCCCTGATGGTTTAATATACACGGGACATGTTACCAGGTGAACAGTATAAGTGAGGAGAGTGTGTTCCCCTGATGGTATAATATACACGGGACATGTTACCAGCTGAAGAGCATATGTGAGGAGAAGGCTTTCCCCTGATGGTTTAATATACACGGGACATGTTACCAGGTGAACAGTATAAGTGAGGAGAATGTATTCCCCTGATGGTTTAATATACACGGGACATGTTACCAGGTGAACACTATAAGTGAGGAGAGTGTGTTCCCCTGATGGTTTAATATACACGGAACATGTTCGCAGGTGAACAGTATAAGTGAGGAGAATGTATTCCCCTGATGGTTTAATATACACGGGACATGTTTCCAGGTGAACAGTATAAGTGATGAGAGTGTGTTCCCCTGATGATTTAATATACACAGGACATGTTACCAGGTGAACAGTATAAGTGAGGAGAATCTGTTCCCCTGATGGTTTAATATACACAGGACATGTTACCAGGTGAACAGTATAAGTAAGGAGAGTGTGTTCCCTTGATGGTTTAACATACACGGGACATGTCACCAGGTGAACTCGATAAGTGAGGAGAGTGTGTCCCCCTGATGGTTTAACATACACGGGACATGTTACCAGGTGAACGGTATAAGTGAGGAGAGTGTGTTCCCCTGCTGATTTTATATACATGGGACATGTCACCAGGTGATCTCTATCAGTGAGGAGAGTGTGTCCCCCAAATGGTTTAACATACACGGGACATGTTACCAGGTGAACGGTATAAGTGAGGAGAGTGTGTTCCCCTGATTGTTTAATACACACGGGACATGTCTCCAAGTGAACAATATAAGTGAGGAGAGTGTGTTCCCCTGATTGTTTAATACACACGGGACATGTTACCAGGTGAACTCTATAAGTGAGGAAAGTGTGTTCCACTGATGGCTTAATATACATGGGACATGTTACCAGGTGAACATAATAAGTGTGGAGAGTGTGTTCCCGTGATGGTTTAATACAGACGGGACATGTTACCAGGTGAACATTATAAGTGTGGAGAGTGTGTTCCCCTGATGGTTTAATACAGACGGGACATGTTACCAGGTGAACATTATAAGTGTGGAGAGTGTGTTCCCCTGATGGTTTAATACAGACGGGACATGTTACCAGGTGATCAGTATAATTGAGGAGAGTGTGTTTCCCTGAGGGTTTTATTTACATGGGACATGTCACCAGGTGAACAGTATAAGCGAGGAGAATGTGTTCCCCTGATGGCTTAATACACACGGGACATGTTACCAGGTGAACAGAAAAGGGAGGAGAGTGTCTTCCACTGATGGTTTAATATACACGGGACATGTTCCCAGGTGAACAGTATAAGTGAGGAGAATGTGTTCCCCTGATGGTTTAATACACACAGGACATGATACCAGGTGAACAGTAGAAGTGAGAAGAGTGAGTTCCCCTGATGGTTTAATATACACGGGACATGTTACCTGGTGAACAGCATAAGTGAGGAGAATGTGTTCCACTGATGGTTTAATATACACGGGACATGTTCCCAGGTGAACAGTATAAGTGAGGAGAATGTGTTCCACTGATGGTTTAATATACACGGGACATGTTACCAGGTGAACAGTATAAGTGAGGAGAATGTGTTCCACTGATGGTTTAATATACACGGGACATGTTACCAGGTGAACAGTATAAGTGAGGAGAATGTGTTCCACTGATGGTTTAATATACACGGGACATGTTACCAGGTGAACAGTATAAGTGAGGAGAGGGCTTTCCCCTGATGGTTTAATATACACGGGACATGTTCCCAGGTGAACAGTATAAGTGAGGAGAATGTGTTCCACTGATGGTTTAATATACACGGGACATGTTACCAGGTGAACGGTATAAGTGAGGATACTGTATTCCCCTGATGGTTCAATATACACGGGACATGTTACCAGGTGAACAGTATAAGTGAGGAGAGCGTTTTCCCCTGATGGTTTAATATACACGGGACATGTTACCAGGTGAACAGTATATGTGAGGAGAGTGTGTTCCCCTGATGGTTTAGTATACACGGGACATGTTACCAGCTGAACAGCATAAGTGAGGAGAAGGCTTTCCCTTGATGGTTTAATATACACGGGACATGTTACCAGGTGAACAGTATAAGTGAGGAGAGTGTGTTCCCCTGATGGTATAATATACACGGGACATGTTACCAGCTGAAGAGCATAAGTGAGGAGAAGGCTTTCCCCTGATGGTTTAATATACACGGGACATGTTACCAGGTGAACAGTATAAGTGAGGAGAGTGTGTTCCCCTGATGGTTTAATATACACGGGACATGTTACCAGGTGAACAGTATAAGTGAGGAGAATGTATTCCCCTGATGGTTTAATATACACGGGACATGTTACCAGGTGAAAAGTATAAGTGAGGAGAGTGTGTTCCCCTGATGGTTTAATATACACAGGACATGTTACCAGGTGAACAGTATAAGTGAGGAGAATGTGTTCCCCTGATGGTTTAATATACACAGGACATGTTACCAGGTGAACAGTATAAGTAAGGAGAGTGTGTTCCCTTGATGGTTTAATATACACGGGACATGTTACCAGGTGAACAGTATAAGTGAGGATACTGTATTCCCCTGATGATTCAATATACACGGGACATGTTACCAGGTGAACAGTATAAGTGAGGATAGTGTTTTCCCCTGATGGTTTATTATACACGGGACATGTTGCCAGGTGAACAGTATAAGTGAGGAGAATGTTTTCCCCTGATGGTTTAAAATACACGGGACATGATACCAGCTGAACAGCATAAGTGAGGAGAAGGCTTTCCCCTGATGGTTTAATATACACGGGACGTGTTACCAGGTGAACAGTATAAGTGAGGAGAGTGTGTTCCCCTGATGGTTTAATATACACGGGACATGTTAGCAGGTGAACAGTATAAGTGAGGAGAATGTATTCCCCTGATGGTTTAATATACACGGGACATGTTACCAGGTGAACAGAAAAGGGAGGAGAGTGTCTTCCCCTGATGGTTTAATACACACAGGACATGATACCAGGTGAACAGTAGAAGTGAGGAGAGTGAGTTCCCCTGATGGTTTAATATACACGGGACATGTTACCAGTTGAACAGTATAAGTGAGGAGAGTGTGTTCCCCTGATGGTTTAATATACACGGGACATGTTAGCAGGTGAACAGTATAAGTGAGGAGAATGTATTCCCCTGATCGTTTAATATACACGGGACATGTTTCCAGGTGAACAGTATAAGTGAGGAGAGTGTGTTCCCCTGATGGTTTAATATACACAGGACATGTTACCAGGTGAACAGTATAAGTGAGGAGAATCTGTTCCCCTGATGGTTTAATATACACAGGACATGTTACCAGGTGAACAGTATAAGTAAGGAGAGTGTGTTCCCTTGATGGTTTAACATACACGGGACATGTCACCAGGTGAACTCGATAAGTGAGGGGAGTGTGTCCCCCTGATGGTTTAACATACACGGGACATGTTACCAGGTGAACGGTATAAGTGAGGAGAGTGTGTTCCCCTGCAGATTTTATATACATGGGACATGTCACCAGGTGATCTCTATCAGTGAGGAGAGTGTGTCCCCCAAATGGTTTAACATACACGGGACATGTTACCAGGTGAACGGTATAAGTGAGGAGAGTGTGTTCCCCTGATTGTTTAAAACACACGGGACATGTCTCCAAGTGAACAATATAAGTGAGGAGAGTGTGTTCCACTGATTGTTTAATACACACGGGACATGTTACCAGTTGAACTCTATAAGTGAGGAAAGTGTGTTCCACTGATGGCTTAATATACACGGGACATGTTACCAGGTGAACATAATAAGTGTGGAGAGTGTGTTCCCCTGATGGTTTAATACAGACGGGACATGTTACCAGGTGAACATTATAAGTGTGGAGAGTGTGTTCCCCTGATGGTTTAATACAGACGGGACATGTTACCAGGTGAACATTATAAGTGTGGAGAGTGTGTTCCCCTGATGGTTTAATACAGACGGGACATGTGACCAGGTGATCAGTATAATTGAGGAGAGTGTGTTCCCCTGAGGGTTTTATATACATGGGACATGTCACCAGGTGAACAGTATACGCGAGGAGAATGTGTTCCCCTGATGGTTTAATACACACGGGACATGTTACCAGGTGAACAGAAAAGGGAGGAGAGTGTCTTCCACTGATGGTTTAATATACACGGGACATGTTTCCAGGTGAACAGTATAAGTGAGGAGAATGTGTTCCCCTGATGGTTTAATACACACAGGACATGTTACCAGGTGAACAGTATAAGTGAGGAGAATGTGTTCCACTGATGGTTTAATATACACGGGACATGTTACCAGGTGAACAGTATAAGTGAGGAGAGGGCTTTCCCCTGATGGTTTAATATACACGGGACATGTTCCCAGGTGAACAGTATAAGTGAGGAGAATGTGTTCCACTGATGGTTTAATATACACGGGACATGTTACCAGGTGAACGGTATAAGTGAGGATACTGTATTCCCCTGATGGTTCAATATACACGGGACATGTTACCAGGTGAACAGTATATGTGAGGAGAGTGTGTTCCCCTGATGGTTTAGTATACACGGGACATGTTACCAGCTGAACAGCATAAGTGAGGAGAATGCTTTCCCCTGATGGTTTAATATACACGGGACATGTTACCAGGTGAACAGTATAAGTGAGGAGAGTGTGTTCCCCTGATGGTATAATATACACGGGACATGTTACCAGCTGAAGAGCATAAGTGAGGAGAAGGCTTTCCCCTGATGGTTTAATATACACGGGACATGTTACCAGGTGAACAGTATAAGTGAGGAGAGTGTGTTCCCCTGATGGTTTAATATACACGGGACATGTTACCAGGTGAACAGTATAAGTGAGGAGAATGTATTCCCCTGATGGTTTAATATACACGGGACATGTTACCAGGTGAAAAGTATAAGTGAGGAGAGTGTGTTCCCCTGATGGTTTAATATACACAGGACATGTTACCAGGTGAACAGTATAAGTGAGGAGAATGTGTTCCCCTGATGGTTCAATATACACAGGACATGTTACCAGGTGAACAGTATAAGTAAGGAGAGTGTGTTCCCTTGATGGTTTAATATACACGGGACATGTTACCAGGTGAACAGTATAAGTGAGAATACTGTATTCCCCTGATGATTCAATATACACGGGACATGTTACCAGGTGAACAGTATAAGTGAGGAGAGTGTTTTCCCCTGATGGTTTATTATACACGGGACATGTTGCCAGGTGAACAGTATAAGTGAGGAGAGTGTTTTCCCCTGATGGTTTAAAATACACGGGACATGATACCAGCTGAACAGCATAAGTGAGGAGAAGGCTTTCCCCTGATGGTTTAATATACACGGGACGTGTTACCAGGTGAACAGTATAAGTGAGGAGAGTGTGTTCCCCTGATGGTTTAATATACACGGGACATGTTAGCAGGTGAACAGTATAAGTGAGGAGAATGTATTCCCATGATGGTTTAATATACACGGGACATGTTACCAGGTGAACAGAAAAGGGAGGAGAGTGTCTTCCGCTGATGGTTTAATACACACAGGACATGATACCAGGTGAACAGTATAAGTGAAGAGAATGTATTCCCCTGATGGTTTAATATACACGGGACATGTTTCCAGGTGAACAGTATAAGTGAGGAGAGTGTGTTCCCCTGATGGTTTAATATACACAGGACATGTTACCAGGTGAACAGTATAAGTGAGGAGAATCTGTTCCCCTGATGATTTAATATACACAGGACATGTTACCAGGTGAACAGTATAAGTAAGGAGAGTGGGTTCCCTTGATGGTTTAACATACACGGGACATGTCACCAGGTGAACTCGATAAGTGAGGAGAGTGTGTCCCCCTGATGGTTTAACATACACGGGACATGTTACCAGGTGAACGGTATAAGTGAGGAGAGTGTGTTCCCCTGCTGATTTTATATACATGGGACATGTCACCAGGTGATCTCTATCAGTGAGGAGAGTGTGTCCCCCAAATGGTTTAACATACACGGGACATGTTACCAGGTGAACGGTATAAGTGAGGAGAGTGTGTTCCCCTGATTGTTTAATACACACGGGACATGTCTCCAAGTGAACAATATAAGTGAGGAGAGTGTGTTCCCCTGATTGTTTAATACACACGGGACATGTTACCAGGTGAACTCTATAAGTGAGGAAAGTGTGTTCCACTGATGGCTTAATATACACGGGACATGTTACCAGGTGAACATAATAAGTGTGGAGAGTGTGTTCCCCTGATGGTTTAATACAGACGGGACATGTTACCAGGTGAACATTATAAGTGTGGAGAGTGTGTTCCCCTGATGGTTTAATACAGACGGGACATGTTACCAGGTGAACATTATAAGTGTGGAGAGTGTGTTCCCCTGATGGTTTAATACAGACGGGACATGTTACCAGGTGATCAGTATAATTGAGGAGAGTGTGTTCCCCTGAGGGTTTTATATACATGGGACATGTCACCAGGTGAACAGTATAAGCGAGGAGAATGTGTTCCCCTGATGGTTTAATACACACGGGACATGTTACCAGGTGAACAGAAAAGGGAGGAGAGTGTCTTCCACTGATGGTTTAATATACACGGGACATGTTCCCAGGTGAACAGTATAAGTGGGGAGAATGTGTTCCCCTGATGGTTTAATACACACAGGACATGATACCAGGTGAACAGTAGAAGTGAGAAGAGTGAGTTCCCCTGATGGTTTAATATACACGGGACATGTTACCAGGTGAACAGTATAAGTGAGGAGAATGTGTTCCACTGATGGTTTAATATACACGGGACATGTTACCAGGTGAACAGTATAAGTGAGGAGAGGGCTTTCCCCTGATGGTTTAATATACACGGGACATGTTCCCAGGTGAACAGTATAAGTGAGGAGAATGTGTTCCACTGATTGTTTAATATACAAGGGACATGTTCCCAGGTGAACAGTATAAGTGAGGAGAATGTGTTCCACTGATGGTTTAATATACACGGGACATGTCACCAGGTGAACGGTATAAGTGAGGATACTGTATTCCCCTGATGGTTCAATATACACGGGACATGTTACCAGGTGAACAGTATAAGTGAGGAGAGCGTTTTCCCCTGATGGTTTAATATACACGGGACATGTTACCAGGTGAACAGTATATGTGAAGAGAGTGTGTTCCCCTGATGGTTTAGTATACACGGGACATGTTACCAGCTGAACAGCATAAGTGAGGAGAAGGCTTTCCCCTGATGGTTTAATATACACGGGACATGTTACCAGGTGAACAGTATAAGTGAGGAGAGTGTGTTCCCCTGATGGTATAATATACACGGGACATGTTACCAGCTGAAGAGCATAGGTGAGGAGAAGGCTTTCCCCTGATGGTTTAATATACACGGGACATGTTACCAGGTGAACAGTATAAGTGAGGAGAGTGTGTTCCCCTGATGGTTTAATATACACGGGACATGTTACCAGGTGAACAGTATAAGTGAGGAGAATGTATTCCCCTGATGGTTTAATATACACGGGACATGTTACCAGGTGAAAAGTATAAGTGAGGAGAGTGTGTTCCCCTGATGGTTTAATATACACAGGACATGTTACCAGGTGAACAGTATAAGTGAGGAGAATGTGTTCCCCTGATGGTTTAATATACACAGGACATGTTACCAGGTGAACAGTATAAGTAAGGAGAGTGTGTTCCCCTGATGGTTTAATATACACAGGACATGTTACCAGGTGAACAGTATAAGTGAGGATACTGTATTCCCCTGATGATTCAATATACACGGGACATGTTACCAGGTGAACAGTATAAGTGAGGAGAGTGTTTTCCCCTGATGGTTTATTATACACGGGACATGTTGCCAGGTGAACAGTATAAGTGAGGAGAGTGTTTTCCCCTGATGGTTTAAAATACACGGGACATGATACCAGCTGAACAGCATAAGTGAGGAGAAGGCTTTCCCCTGATGGTTTAATATACACGGGATGTGTTACCAGGTGAACAGGAAAGTGAGGAGAGTGTCTTCCCCTGATGGTTTAATACACACAGGACATGATACCAGGTGAACAGTAGAAGTGAGGAGAGTGAGTTCCCCTGATGGTTTAATATACACGGGACATGTTACCAGTTGAACAGTATAAGTGAGGAGAGTGCTTTCCCCTGATGTTTTAATATACACGGGACATGATACCAGTTGAACAGTATAAGTGAGGAGAGTGCTTTCCCCTGATGTTTTAATATACACGGGACAAGTTACCAGGTGAACAGTATAAGTGAAGAGAGTGTGTTCCCCTGATGGTTTAATATACACGGGACATGTTACCAGGTGAACAGAAAAGGGAGGAGAGTGTCTTCCCCTGATGGTTTAATACACACAGGACATGATACCAGGTGAACAGTAGAAGTGAGGAGAGTGAGATCCCCTGATGGTTTAATATACACGGGACATGTTACCAGGTGAACATTATAAGTGAGGCGAGTGTGTTCCCCTGATTGTTTAATATACACGGGAGATGTTACCAGGTGAACAGTCTAAGTGAGGACAGTGTGTTCCCCTGATGGTATAATGTACATGGGACATGTTATCAGCTGAACAGTATAAGTGAGGAGAGGGCTTTGCCATGATGGTTTAATATACAAGGGACATGTTCCCAGGTGAACAGTATAAGTGAGGAGAATGTGTTCCCCTGATGGTTTAATATACACGGGACATGTTACCAGGTGAACAGTATAAGTGAGGAGAGTGTGTTCCCCTGATGGTATAATATACACGGGACATGTTACCAGGTGAACAGTATAAGTGAGGAGAATGTGTTCCCCTGATGGTTTAATATACAGAGGACATGTTACCAGGTGAACAGTATAAGTGAGGAGAATGTGTTCCCCCGATGGTTTAATATACTCTTGACATGTTACCAGGTGAACAGTATAAGTGAGGAGAGTGTGTTCCCCTGATGGTTTAATATACACGGGACATGTTACCAGGTGAACAGTATAAGTGAGGAGAGTGTGTTCCCCTGATGGTTTAATATACACGGGACATGTTACCAGGTGAACAGTATAAGTGAGGAGAGTGTGTTCCCCTGATGGTTTAATATACACGGGACATGTTACCAGATGAACAGTATAAGTGAGGAGAGTGTGTTCCCCTGATGGTTTAATATACACAGGACATGTTACCAGGTGAACAGAATAAGTGAGGAGAATGTGTTCCACTGATAGTTTAATATACACGGGACATGTTACCAGGTGAACAGTATAAGTGAGGATACTGTATTCTCCTGATGATTCAATATACACGGGACATGTTACCAGGTGAACAGTATAAGTGAGGAGAGTGTTTTCCCCTGATGGTTTAATACACACGGGACATGTTACCAGGTGAACAGTATAAGTGAGGAGAGTGTTTTCCCCTGATGGTTTAATATACACGGGACATGTTACCAGGTGAACAGTATAAGTGAGGAGAGTGTTTTCCCCTGATGGTTTAATATACACGGGACATGTTACCAGCTGAACAGCATAAGTGAGGAGAAGGCTTTCCCCTGATGGATTAATATACACGAGACATGTTACCAGGTGAACAGTATAAGTGAGGAGAGTGTGTTCCCCTGATGGTATAATATACACGGGACATGTTACCAGCTGAAGAGCATAAGTGAGGAGAAGGCTTTCCCCTGATGGTTTAATATACACGGGACATGTTACCAGGTGAACAGTATAAGTGAGGAGAATGTATTCCCCTGATGGTTTAATATACACGGGACATGTTACCAGGTGAACAGTATAAGTGAGGAGAGTGTATTCCCCTGATGGTTTAATATACACGGGACATGTTAGCAGGTGAACAGTATAAGTGAGGAGAATGTATTCCCCTGATGGTTTCATATACACGGGACATGTTTCCCGGTGAACAGTATAAGTGAGGAGAGTGTGTTCCCCTGATGGTTTCATATACACGGGACATGTTACCAGGTGAACAGAAAAGGGAGGAGAGTGTCTTCCCATGATGGTTTAATATACACGGGACATGTTCCCAGGTGAACAGTATAAGTGAGGAAAATGTGTTCCCCTGATGATTTAATACACACGGGACATGATACCAGGTGAACAGTAGAAGTGAGAAGAGTGAGTTCCCCTGATGGTTTAATATACACGGGACATGTTACCAGGTGAACAGTATAAGTGAGGAGAATGTGTTCCACTGATGGTTTAATATACACGGGACATGTTACCAGGTGAACAGTATAATGGAGGAGAGGGCTTTCCCCTGATGGTTTAATATACACGGGACATGTTCCCAGGTGAACAGTATAAGTGAGGAGAATGTGTTCCACTGATGGTTTAATATACAAGGGACATGTTCCCAGGTGAACAGTATAAGTGAGGAGAATGTGTTCCACTGATGGTTTAATATACACGGGACATGTTACCAGGTGAACAGTATAAGTGAGGATACTGTATTCCCCTGATGGTTCAATATACACGGGACATGTTACCAGGTGAACAGCATAAGTGAGGAGAAGGCTTTCCCCTGATGGTTTAATATACATGGGACATGTTACCAGGTGAACAGTATATGTGAGGAGAGTGTGTTCCCCTGATGGTTTAGTATACACGGGACATGTTACCAGCTGAACAGCATAAGTGAGGAGAAGGCTTTCCCCTGATGGTTTAATATACACGGGACATGTTACCAGGTGAACAGTATAAGTGAGGAGAGTGTGTTCCCCTGCTGGTATAATATACACGGGACATGTTACCAGCTGAAGAGCATAAGTGAGGAGAAGGCTTTCCCCAGATGGTTTAATATACACGGGACATGTTACCAGGTGAACAGTATAAGTGAGGAGAGTGCGTTCCCCTGATGGTTTAATATACACGGGACACGTTAGCAGGTGAACAGTATAAGTGAGGAGAATGTATTCCCCTGATGGTTTAATATACACGGGACATGTTACCAGGTGAAAAGTATAAGTGAGGAGAGTGTGTTCCCCTGATGGTTTCATATACACGGGACATGTTTCCAGGTGAACAGTATAAGTGAGGAGAGTGTGTTCCCCTGATGGTTTAATATACACAGGACATGTTACCAGGTGAACAGTATAAGTGAGGAGAATCTGTTCCCCTGATGGTTTAATATACACAGGACATGTTACCAGGTGAACAGTATAAGTAAGGAGAGTGTGTTCCCTTGATGGTTTAACATACACGGGACATGTCACCAGGTGAACTCGATAAGTGAGGAGAGTGTGTCCCCCTGATGGTTTAACATACACGGGACATGTTACCAGGTGAACGGTATAAGTGAGGAGAGTGTGTTCCCCTGCTGATTTTATATGCATGGGACATGTCACCAGGTGATCTCTATCAGTGAGGAGAGTGTGTCCCCCAAATGGTTTAACATACACGGGACATGTTACCAGGTGAACGGTATAAGTGAGGAGAGTGTGTTCCCCTGATTGTTTAATACACACGGGACATGTCTCCAGGTGAACAATATAAGTGAGGAGAGTGTGTTCCCCTGATTGTTTAATACACACGGGACATGTTACCAGGTGAACTCTATAAGTGAGGAAAGTGTGTTCCACTGATGGCTTAATATACACGGGACATGTTACCAGGTGAACATAATAAGTGTGGAGAGTGTGTTCCCCTGATGGTTTAATACAGACGGGACATGTTACCAGGTGAACATTATAAGTGTGGAGAGTGTGTTCCCCTGATGGTTTAATACAGACGGGACATGTTACCAGGTGAACATTATAAGTGTGGAGAGTGTGTTCCCCTGATGGTTTAATACAGATGGTACATGTTACCAGGTGATCAGTATAATTGAGGAGAGTGTGTTCCCCTGAGGGTTTTATATACATGGGACATGTCACCAGGTGAACAGTATAAGTGAGGAGAATGTGTTCCCCTGATGGTTTAATACACACGGGACATGTTACCAGGTGAACAGAAAAGGGAGGAGAGTGTCTTCCCATGATGGTTTAATATACACGGGACATGTTCCCAGGTGAACAGTATAAGTGAGGAGAATGTGTTCCCCTGATGATTTAATACTCACAGGACATGATACCAGGTGAACAGTAGAAGTGAGAAGAGTGAGTTCCCCTGATGGTTTAATATACACGGGACATGTTACCAGGTGAACAGTATAAG
Source organism: Heterodontus francisci (assembly GCF_036365525.1). Classification (NCBI taxonomy): domain Eukaryota; kingdom Metazoa; phylum Chordata; class Chondrichthyes; order Heterodontiformes; family Heterodontidae; genus Heterodontus; species Heterodontus francisci. Next base: position 8,127,304 of record NC_090392.1, on the reverse strand, counting down.
TGAGGAGAATGTGTTCCACTGATGGTTTAATATACACGGGACATGTTACCAGGTGAACAGTATAATGGAGGAGAGGGCTTTCCCCTGATGGTTTAATATACACGGGACATGTTCCCAGGTGAACAGTATAAGTGAGGAGAATGTGTTCCACTGATGGTTTAATATACAAGGGACATGTTCCCAGGTGAACAGTATAAGTGAGGAGAATGTGTTCCACTGATGGTTTAATATACACGGGACATGTTACCAGGTGAACAGAAAAAGTGAGGATACTGTATTCCCCTGATGGTTCAATATACACGGGACATGTTACCAGGTGAACAGTATAAGTGAGGAGAGTGTTTTCCCCTGATGGTTTAATATACACGGGACATGTTACCAGGTGAACAGTATATGTGAGGAGAGTGTGTTCCCCTGATGGTTTAGTATACACGGGACATGTTACCAGCTGAACAGCATAAGTGAGGAGAAGGCTTTCCCCTGATGGTTTAATATACACGGGACATGTTACCAGGTGAACAGTATAAGTGAGGAGAGTGTGTTCCCCTGATGGTATAATATACACGGGACATGTTACCAGCTGAAGAGCATAAGTGAGGAGAAGGCTTTCCCCTGATGGTTTAATATAGACGGGACATGTTACCAGATGAACAGTATAAGTGAGGAGAGTGTGTTCCCCTGATGGTTTAATATACACGGGACACGTTAGCAGGTGAACAGTATAAGTGAGGAGAATGTGTTCCCCTGATGGTTTAATATACACAGGACATGTTACCAGGTGAACAGTATAAGTAAGGAGAGTGTGTTCCCTTGATGGTTTAACATACACGGGACATGTCACCAGGTGAACTCTATAAGTGTGGAGAGTGTGTCCCCCTGATGGTTTAACATACACGGGACATGTCACCAGTTGAACTCTATAAGTGTGGAGAGTGTGTCCCCCTGATGGTTTAACATACACGGGACATGTTACCAGGTGAATGGTATAAGTGAGGAGAGTGTGTTCCCCTGATGATTTTATATACATGGGACATGTCACCAGGTGAACTCTATAAGTGAGGAGAGTGTGTCCCCCAAATGGTTTAAAATACACGGGACATGTTACCAGGTGAACGGTATAAGTGAGGAGAGTGTGTTCCCCTGATTGTTTAATACACACGGGACATGTTACCAGGTGAACTCAATAAGTGAGGAGAGTGTGTTCCCCTGATGGTTTAAAATACACGGGACATGTTACCAGGTGAACGGTATAAGTGAGGAGAGTGTGTTCCCCTGATGATTTTATATCCACGGGACATGTTACCAGGTGAACATAATAAGTGTGGAGAGTGTGTTCCCCTGATGGTTTAATACAGACGGGACATGTTACCAGGTGAACATTGTAAGTGTGGAGAGTGTGTTCCCCTGATGGTTTAATACAGACGGGACATGTTACCAGGTGAACATTATCAGTGTGGAGAGTGTGTTTCCCTGATGGTTTAATACAGACGGGACATGTTACCAGGTGATCAGTATAATTGAGGAGAGTGTGTTCCCCTGAGGGTTTTATATACATGGGACATGTCACCAGGTGAACAGTATAAGTGAGGAGAGTGTTTTCCCCTGATGGTTTAATACACACGGGTCATGTTACCAGGTGAACATTATAAGTGACGAGAGTGTGTTCCCCTGATGGCTTAATATACATGGGACATGTCACCAGGTGAACTCTATAAGTGAGGAGAGTGTGTTCCCCTGATGGTTTAACATACACGGGAGATGTTACCAGGTGAACGGTATAAGTGAGGAGATTGTGTTCCCCTGATGATTTTATATCCACGGGACATGTTACCAGGTGAACATTATAAGTGTGGAGAGTGTGTTCCCCTGATGGTTTAATACACACGGGACATGTTACCAGGTGAACAGTAGAAGCGAGGAGAGTGTGTTCCCCTGATGGGTTAATATACACAGGACATGTTACCAGGTGAACAGTATAAGTGAGGATACTGCATTCCCCTGATGATTCAATATACACGGGTCATGTTACCAGGTGAACAGTATAAGTGAGGAGAGTGTGTTCCCCTGATTGTTTAATATACGTGGGATATGTTAGCAGGTGAACAGTATAAGTGAGGAGAGTGTGTTCCCCTGATTGTTAAATATACACGGGACATGTTACCAGGTGAACTGTATAAGTGAGGAGAGGGCTTTCCCCTGATGGTTTAATATACACGGGACATGTTACCAGGTGAAGAGTATAAGTGCGGAGAGTGTGTTCCCCAGATGGTTTAATATACACGGGACATGTTACCAGGTGAACAGTATAAGTGATGAGAGTGTGTTCCCCTGATGGTTTAATATACACAGGACATGTCACCAGGTGAAAAGTATAAGTCAGGAGAGTGTGTTCCCCTGATGGTTTAATATACACGAGACGTGTTACCAGGTGAAGAGTATAAGTGAGTAGAGTGTGTTCCCCAGATGGTTTAATATACACGGGACATGTTACCAGGTGAACAGTTAAGTGAGGAGAGGGCTTTCCCCTGATGGTTTAATATACACGGGACATGTTACCAGGTGAAGAGTATAAGTGAGGAGAGTGTGTTCCCCAGATGGTTTAATATACACGGGACATGTTACCAGGTGAACAGTATAAGTGATGAGAGTGTGTTCCCCTGATGGTTTAATATACACAGGACATGTCACCAGGTGAAAAGTATAAGTCAGGAGAGTGTGTTCCCCTGATGGTTTAATATACACGAGACGTGTTACCAGGTGAAGAGTATAAGTGAGGAGAGTGTGTTCCCCAGATGGTTTAATATACACGGCACATGTTACCAGGTGAACAGTATAAGTGAGGAGAGTGTGTTCCCCTGATGGTTTAATATACACGAGACATGTTACCAGGTGAACAGTATAATGAGGAGACTGTATTCCCCTGATGGTTCAATATACACGGGACATGTTAGCTGGTAAACAGGATAAGTGAGGAGAATGTGTTCCCCTGATTGTTTAATACACACGGGACATGTTACCAGGTGAACAGTATATGTGAAGAGAGTGTGTTCCCCTGATGGTTTAATATACATGGGACATGTTACCAGGTGACGAGTATAAGTGAGGAGAGTGCCTTCCCCTAATGGTTTAATATACACGGGACTTATTACCAGGTGAACAGTATAAGTGAGGAGAGTGCTTTCCCCTGATGGTTTAATATACACGGGACATGATGCCAGGTGAAAAGTATAAGTGAGGACAGTGACTTCCACTGATGGTTTAATACACACGGGACATGTTACCAGGTGAACAGAAAAGGGAGGAGAGTGTCTTCCCCTGATGGTTTAATACTGACGGGACATGTCACCAGGTGAACAGTATAAGTGAGGACAGTGAGTTCGCCTAATGGTTTAATGCACACGGGACATGTTACCAGGTGAACAGAAAAGGGAGGAGAGTGTCTTCCACTGATGGTTTAATATACACGGGACATGTTACCAGGTGAACAGTATAAGTGAGGATACTGTATTCCCCTGATGGTTCAATATACACCGGACATGTTAGCTGGTGAACAGTATAAGTGAGGAGAATGTATTCCCCTGATGGTTTAATATACACGGGACATGTTACCAGGTGAACAGTATAAGTGAGGAGAGTGTGTTCCCCTGATTGTTTTATACGCACGGGACATGTTACCAGGTGAACAGTATATGTGAAGCGAGTGTGTTCCCCTGATGGTTTAATATACATGGGACATGTTACCAGGTGAACAGTATAAGTGAAGAGAGTGTGTTCCCCTGATTGTTTAATACACACGGGACATGTCACCAGGTGAACAGTATAAGTGAGGAGTATGTGTTCCCCTGATGGTTTAATATACACAGGACATGATACCAGGTGAACAGGAAAGTGAGGAGAGTGTGTTCCCCTGATGGTTTGATATACACGGGACATGTTACCAGGTGAACAGTATAAGTGAGGATACTGTATTCCGCTGATGGTTCAATATACACGGGACATGTTAGCTGGTGAACAGTATAAGTGAGGAGAATGTATTCCCCTGATGGTTTAATATACACGGGACATGTTACCAGGTGAACAGTATAAGTGAGGAGAGTGTGTTCCCCTGATGGTATAATATAGACGGGACATGTTACAAGCTGAACAGTATAAGTGAGGAGAGTGTGTTCCCCTGATGGTTTAATACACACGGGACATGTTACCAGGTAAACAGTGTAAGTGAGGAGAGTGAGTTCCCCTGATGCTTTAATACAAACAGGACATGTTACCAGGTGAACAGTGTAAGTGAGGAGAGTGTGTTCCCCTGATTGTTTAATATACATGGGACATGTTAGCAGATGAACAGTATAAGTGATGAGAATGTATTCCCCTGATGGTTTAATGTAACGGGACATGTTACCAGTTGAACAGTATAAGTGAGGTGAGTGTGTTCCCCTGATGGTTTAATATACACGGGACATGTTACCAGGTGAACAGTATAAGTGAGGAGAGTGTGTTCCCCAGATGGTTTAATATACACAGGACATGTCACCAGGTGAAAAGTATAAGTCAGGAGAGTGTGTTCCCCTGATTTTTTAATACTCACGGGACATGTTACCAGGTGAACAGTATAAGTGAGGAGAGTGTGTTCCCCTGATTGTTTAATATACGTGGGATATGTTTGCAGGTGAACAGTATAAGTGAGGAGAGTGTGTTCTCCTGATTGTTAAATATACACGGGACATGTTACCAGGTGAACTGTATAAGTGAGGAGAGTGTGTTCCCCTCATTGTTTAATATACACGGGACATGTTACCAGGTGAACAGTATAAGTGAGGAGAATGTATTCCCCTGATGGTTTAATATACACGGGACATGTTACCAGGTGAACAGTATAAGTGAGGAGAGTGTGTTCCCCTGATTGTTTTATACGCACGGGACATGTTACCAGGTGAACAGTAGATGTGAAGCGAGTGTGTTCCCCTGATGGTTTAATATACATGGGACATGTAACCAGGTGAACAGTATAAGTGAAGAGAGTGTGTTCCCCTGATTGTTTAATAAACGCGGGACATGTCACCAATTGAACAGTATAAGTGAGGAGAGTGTGTTCCCCTGATGGTTTAATATACACAGGACATGATACCAGGTGAACAGGAAAGTGAGGAGAGTTTGTTCCCCTGATGGTTTGATATACACGGGACATGTTACCAGGTGAACAGTATAAGTGAGGATACTGTATTCCCCTGATGGTTCAATATACACGGGACATGTTAGCTGGTGAACAGTATAAGTGAGGAGAATGTATTCCCCTGATGGTTTAATATACACGGGATATGTTACCAGGTGAACAGTATAAGTGAGGAGAGTGTGTTCCCCTGATGGTATAATATACACGGGACATGTTACCAGCTGAACAGTATAAGTGAGGAGAGTGTGTTCCCCTGATTGTTAAATATAAACGGGACATGTTACCAGGTGAACAGTGTAAGTGAGGAGAGTGTGTTCCCCTGATGGTTTAATACACACGGGACATGTTACCAGGTAAACAGTTTAAGTGAGGAGAGTGAGTTCCCCTGATGGTTTAATACAAACAGGACATGTTACCAGGTGAACAGTGTAAGTGAGGAGAGTGTGTTCCCCTGATTGTTTAATATACACGGGACATGTTAGCAGGTGAACAGTATAAGTGAGGAGAATGTATTCCCCTGATGGTTTAATGTAACGGGACATGTTACCAGGTGAACAGTATAAGTGAGGTGAGTGTGTTCCCCTGTTGGTTTAATATACACGGGACATGTTACCAGGTGAACAGTATAAGTGAGGAGAGTGTGTTCCCCAGATGGTTTAATATACACGGGATATGTTACCAGGTGAACAGTATAAGTGAGTTCATTTCCCGGCGGAGCAGCAGGAGAAGGTAGCGACTCTTCGGTGGGTGAGTGAAGGCATCAGGAGCTGTGTTTTAAAAGTAAGTACTTACTGTTTTACTTACTGTTTTCCTTGTCTTTGAGTTTCTTTTGGCGCCGGAGGAACCGGAAGCTGGTCGGCAGCGAGGACTCCTGGGTGGGTATTTTCCTTAAAGGTGCGGAGCTCCGTGGACTCGGCCTCATTTCCCGGCGGAGCAGCAGGAGAAGGTAGCGACTCTTCGGTGGGTGAGTGAAGGCATCAGGAGCTGTGTTTTAAAAGTAAGTACTTACTGTTTTACTTACTGTTTTCCTTGTCTTTGAGTTTCTTTTGGCGCCGGAGGAACCGGAAGCTGGTCGGCAGCGAGGACTCCTGGGTGGGTATTTTCCTTAAAGGTGCGGAGCTCCGTGGACTCGGCCTCATTTCCCGGCGGAGCAGCAGGAGAAGGTAGCGACTCTTCGGTGGGTGAGTGAAGGCATCAGGAGCTGTGTTTTAAAAGTAAGTACTTACTGTTTTACTTACTGTTTTCCTTGTCTTTGAGTTTCTTTTGGCGCCGGAGGAACCGGAAGCTGGTCGGCAGCGAGGACTCCTGGGTGGGTATTTTCCTTAAAGGTGCGGAGCTCCGTGGACTCGGCCTCATTTCCCGGCGGAGCAGCAGGAGAAGGTAGCGACTCTTCGGTGGGTGAGTGAAGGCATCAGGAGCTGTGTTTTAAAAGTAAGTACTTACTGTTTTACTTACTGTTTTCCTTGTCTTTGAGTTTCTTTTGGCGCCGGAGGAACCGGAAGCTGGTCGGCAGCGAGGACTCCTGGGTGGGTATTTTCCTTAAAGGTGCGGAGCTCCGTGGACTCGGCCTCATTTCCCGGCGGAGCAGCAGGAGAAGGTAGCGACTCTTCGGTGGGTGAGTGAAGGCATCAGGAGCTGTGTTTTAAAAGTAAGTACTTACTGTTTTACTTACTGTTTTCCTTGTCTTTGAGTTTCTTTTGGCGCCGGAGGAACCGGAAGCTGGTCGGCAGCGAGGACTCCTGGGTGGGTATTTTCCTTAAAGGTGCGGAGCTGAGTAAACCCGAGCCACTACACATGTAGTGTCTCCCACCCATCCTCCTCCTCTAACCTAATAATAAGACCCTTTTTACCCTCCTCCTCTAACCAAAAAGGACTGAGCAGGTAAGCTATTTACTGTTTTTGTTAATATCTATAGTTGTACTTAACTAAGGGGTAATTGAATAAAAGAAATGGCAGCCAGTGTAGTGTATTGCTCCTCCTGCAGAATGTTCGAGGTGAGGGAAACCTCCGGTGGCCCTGCCGACTTCACCTGCTGGAAGTGCATCCGTCTCCAGCTCCTATCAGACCGTGTTAGGGAATTGGAGCTGGAGCTGGATGAACTGAGGATCATTCGGGAAGCTGAGGGGTTGATAGATAGAAGCTACACGGAGGTCGTTACTCCACAAATCAAAGGCAGCTGGGTAACAGTTAGAGGTGGGAAGAGGTCAGTGCAGGGATCTCCTGTGGTCGTTCCCCTCAACAACAAGTATACAGTTTTAGATACTGTTGGGGGGGACGGCCTATCGGGGGCAGGCTGCAGTGACCGGGCCTCTGGCACGGGGTCCTGCACTGTGGCTCAGAAGGGAAGGAGGGAGAATGGGAGAGCACTAGTCATCGGGGACTCGATGGTGAGGAGTACGGACAGGCGGTTCTGTGGGCGCAGGCGAGACGCACGGATGGTTTGTTGCCTCCCTGGTGCCAGGGTCCGTGATGTTTGTGATCGCGTCTTCAGGATCCTTAAAGGGGAGGGGGAGCAGCCAGAGGTCGTGGTGCACATTGGCACCAACGACGTAGGAAGGAAGGGTGGCACAGATGTTAGAAGTGAGTTTAGGGAGTTAGGCTGGAAGCTGAAAGCTCGGACGGACAGAGTTGTTATCTCTGGTTTGTTGCCGGCGCCACGTGATAGTGAGGCTAGGAATAGGGAGAGAGCACAGCTGAACACGTGGCTGCAGGAATGGTGTAGGAGGGAGGGCTTCCAGTTCTTGGATAATTGGACTGCATTCTGGGGAAGATGGGACCTGTTCAAACAGGACGGGCTGCATCTGAACCAGAGGGGCACCAATATCCTGGGAGGGAGGTTTGCTAGTACTGTTCGGGAGGGTTTAAACTAGTTTGGGAGGGGGATGGGAACCGGACTTGTAATCCAGGGACCAGTGGGTCCACTCAGAAAGACAAAGAGTGTAGTGAGGTATTGGGGAAGGTAGCACTGTCGCAGAGGACAGATGGGCACGGAGAAGGGTTAAAGTGCGTATACTTCAACGCAAGAAGCATCAGGAATAAGGTGAGTGAATTGAAGGCGTGGATGGGCACTTGGGACTACGATGTTGTGGCCATCACTGAAACGTGGATAGGTGAGGGGGAGGAATGGTTTTTGGAGGTACCTGGTTATAGATGTTTTCATAAGATTAGGAATGGTGGTAAAAGAGGTGGGGGGGTGGCATTGTTAGTTAGAAATAGTGTAACAACTGCTGAAAGAATTTTCGAGGAGGATCTGCCGACTGAGGCACTGTGGGTTGAGGTCAGGAACAGGAAAGGAGCAGTCACCTTGATGGGAGTTTTCTATAGGCCCCCCAATAGCAGCAGGGAGGTGGAAGAGCAGATTGGGAAACAGATTTTGGAAAGGAGCAGAAGTCACAGGGTAGTAATTATGGGGGATTTCAACTTCCCAAATATTGATTGGCAACTCTTTAGATCGAATAGTTTGGATGGGGTAGTGTTTGTGCAGTATGTCCAGGAAGCTTTTCTGACTCAGTATGTAGACTGCCCGACCAGAGGGGAGGCAATATTGGATTTGGTACTAGGTAATGAACCAGGGCAAGTGATAGAGCTGTTGGTGGGCGAGCACTTTGGAGATAGTGATCACAATTCTGTAGCATTCACTGTGGTAATGGAGAGGGATAGGTATGTGCAACAGGGCAAGGTTTACAATTGGGGGAAGGGTAGATATGATGCTGTCAGGCAGGAACTGAGGAGCATAAGTTGGGAGCATATGCTGGCAGGGAAGGGCACGGTCGAAATGTGGAACTTTTTCAAGGAGCAGATAGTAGGGGCCATTGATAAGCATGTCCCTGTCAGACAGGGAAGGGATGGTCATGTGAGGGAACCGTGGTTGACAAGAGAGGTTGAGAGTCTTGTTAGGAAGAAGAAGGATGCGTATATAAAGTTGAGGAAAAAGGGCACAGGCATAGCTCTGGAGGGATACAAGATGGCCAGGAAGGATCTGAAGAAAGGGATTAGGAGAGCTAAGAGAGGGCATGAAAAATGCTTGGCGGGTAGGATAAAAGAAAACCCCAAGGCCTTTTACGCGTATGTCAGAAATATGAGGATGACTAGGGGGACCGTAGGTCCGGTCAAGGACAATAGCGGGAGACTGTGTGTTGAGCCGGAAGAGATAAGTGAGGTTTTGAATGAGTACTTCTCTTCGGTATTTACAAATGAGAAGGGGTGTATTACTGAAGAGGACGGTGGGAAGCAGACTGGTAAGCTCGAGGAAGTGCTCGTTAGGAGGGAAGATGTGTTGGGGTTTTTGAATAACTTGAAGATAGACAAGTCTCCCGGGCCTGACGGGGTATATCCAAGGATGTTATGGGAAGCAAGGGATGAAATTGCAGAGCCGCTGGCAATGATCTTTTCATCTTCTCTGCTGACGGGGGTGGTACCAGGTGATTGGAGGGTGGCGAATGTTGTGCCCCTGTTCAAGAAAGGGAATAGGAACAACCCTGGGAATTACAGGCCAGTTAGTCTTACTTCGGTGGTAGGCAAGTTGATGGAAAAGGTGCTGAGGGATAGGATTTCTGAGCATCTGGAAAGACACTGCTTGATTCGGGACAGTCAGCACGGTTTTGTGAGGGGTAGGTCTTGCCTCACAAGCCTGATTGAATTCTTTGAGCAGGTGACCAAGCAAGTGGATGAGGGTAAACCAGTGGATGTGGTGTACATGGATTTTAGTAAGGCATTTGATAAGGTCCCCCATGGTAGACTTATGGAGAAAGTCAGGAGGCATGGGATAGTGGGGAATGTGGCCAGTTGGATTAAGAATTGGCTAACTGATAGAAGGCAGAGAGTGGTCTTAGATGGTAAATACTCAGCCTGGAGCCCAGTTACCAGTGGCGTGCCGCAGGGATCAGTTCTGGGTCCTCTCCTGTTTGTGATTTTTATTAACGACTTGGATGAGGAAGTCGAAGGGTGGGTCAGTAAATTTGCAGATGATACAAAGGTTGGTGGAGTTGTGGATACCGAGGAGGGCTATTGTCGTCTGCAAAGGGACTTGGATAGGTTGCAGTGCTGGGCTGAAAAGTGGCAGATGGAGTTTAACCCTGAAAAGTGTGAGGTCGTCCATTTTGGAAGGACAAACATGAATGCAAAATACTGGGTTAACGGTAGGGTTCTTGGGCATGTGGAGGAGCAGAGAGACCTTGGGGTCTATGTGCATAGATCATTGAAAGTTGCAAGTCAAGTGGATAGGGCTGTGAAGAAGGCATATGGGGTGTTAGCGTTCATTAGCAGAGGGATTGAATTTAAGAGCCGTGAGGTGATGATGCAGCTGTACAGGACCTTGGTAAGGCCTCATTTGGAGTACTGTGTGCAGTTCTGGTCGCCTCATTTTAGGAAGGATGTGGAAGCCTTGGAGAGGGTGCAGAGGAGATTTACCAGGATGTTGCCTGGAATGGAGAATAAGTCTTATGAGGAAAGGCTGAACATTCTAGGCCTCTTCTCATTAGAAAGGAGAAGGATGAGGGGTGACATGATAGAGGTTTATAAGATGATCAGGGGAATAGATAGGGTAGACAGTCAGAAACTTTTTCCCCGGGTGGAGCAAAGCGTTACAAGGGGTCATAAATTTAAGGTGAAGGGTGGGAGATATAAGGGGGATGTCAGGGGAAGGTTCTTTACCCAGAGAGTGGTCGAGGCATGGAATGCCTTGCCCGGGGAAGTTGTTGAGTCAGAAACTTTAGGGACTTTCAAAAGGCTTTTGGATCGGTATATGGATAAAGGAGAATGATGGGGTATAGATTAAATTGTCCTTGACAGAGGACAAAGGATCGGCACAACATTGTGGGCCGAAGGGCCTGTTCTGTGCTGTATGTTCTATGTTCTATGTTCTATGTTCTATGGTTTAATATACACAGGACATGTCACCAGGTGAAAAGTATAAGTCAGGAGAGTGTGTTCCCCTGATTTTTTAATACTCACGGGACATGTTACCAGGTGAACAGTATAAGTGAGGAGAGTGTGTTCCCCTGATTGTTTAATATACGTGGGATATGTTAGCAGGTGAACAGTATAAGTGAGGAGAGTGTGTTCCCCTGATTGTTAAATATACACGGGACATGTTACCAGGTGAACTGTATAAGTGAGGAGAGGGCTTTCCCCTGATGGTTTAATATACACGGGACATGTTAACAGGTGAAGAGTATAAGTGAGGAGAGTGTGTTCCCCAGATGGTTTAATATACACGGGACATGTTACCAGGTGAACAGTATAAGTGATGAGAGTGTGTTCCCCTGATGGTTTAATATACACAGGACATGTCACCAGGTGAAAAGTATAAGTCAGGAGAGTGTGTTCCCCTGATGGTTTAATATACACGAGACGTGTTACCAGGTGAAGAGTATAAGTGAGGAGAGTGTGTTCCCCAGATGGTTTAATATACAGGGGACATGTTACCAGGTGAACAGTATAAGTGAGGAGAGGGCTTTCCCCTGATGGTTTAATATACACGGGACATGTTACCAGGTGAAGAGTATAAGTGAGGAGAGTGTGTTCCCCAGATGGTTTAATATACACGGGACATGTTACCAGGTGAACAGTATAAGTGATGAGAGTGTGTTGCCCTGATGGTTTAACATACACGGGACATGTCTCCAGGTGAACTCTATAAGTGTGGAGAGTGTGTCCCCTTGATGGTTTAACATACACGGGACATGTTACCAGGTGAGCAGTATAACTGAGGAGAGTGTGTTCCCCTGATTGTCTAATATACACGGGACATGTTACCAGGTGAACAGTATATGTGAAGAGAGCGTGTTCCCCTGATGGTTTAATATACATGGGACATGTTACAATGTGAGGAGTATAAGTGAGGGGAGTGTTTTCCCCTCATTGTTTAATACACACGGGACATGTTACCAGGTGAACAGTATAAGTGAGGACAGTGTGTTCCCCAGATGGTATAATATAAACGGGACATGTTACCAGGTGAACAGCATAAGTGAGGAGAATGTGTTCCCCTGATTGTTTAATATACACGGGACATGTTACCACGTGAGCAGTCTAAGTGAGGAGAGTGTGATCCCCTGATGGTTTAACACGCACGGGACATGTTACCAGGTGAGCAGTATAACTGAGGAGAGTGTGTTCCCCTGATTGTCTAATATACACGGGACATGTTACCAGGTGAACAGTATATGTGAAGAGAGCGTGTTCCCCTGATGGTTTAATATACATGGGACATGTTACAATGTGAGGAGTATAAGTGAGGGGAGTGTTTTCCCCTCATTGTTTAATACACACGGGACATGTTACCAGGTGAACAGTATAAGTGAGGACAGTGTGTTCCCCTGATGGTATAATATAAACGGGACATGTTACCAGGTGAACAGCATAAGTGAGGAGAATGTGTTCCCCTGATTGTTTAATATACACGGGACATGTTACCAGGTGAGCAGTCTAAGTGAGGAGAGTGTGATCCCCTGATGGTTTAACACGCACGGGATGTGTCACCAGGTGAAGAGTAGAAGTGAGGAGAATGTGTTCCCCTGATTGTTTACTATACACGGGACATGTTACCAGGTGAACAGTGTAAGTGAGGAGAGTGTGTTCCCCTGATGGTTTAATATACATGGGACATGTTACCAGATAAGCAGCATAAGTGAGGAGAGTGTGTTCCCCTAATTGTTGAATATACACAGGACATGTTACCAGGTGAAGAGTAGAAGTGAGGAGAATGTATTCCCCTGATGGTCTAATATACACGGGACATGTTACCAGGTGAACAGCATAAGTGAGGAGAATGCTTTCCCCTGATGGTTTAATATACACGGGACATGTTACCAGGTGAACAGTATAAGTGAGGAGAGTGTGTTCCCCTTTTGGTATAATATACACGGGACATGTTACCAGCTGAAGAGCATAAGTGAGGAGAAGGCTTTCCCCTGATGGTTTAATATACACGGGACATGTTACCAGGTGAACAGTATAAGTGAGGAGAGTGTGTTCCCCTGATGGTTTAATATACACGGGACACGTTAGCAGGTGAACAGTATAAGTGAGGAGAATGTATTCCCCTGATGGTTTAATATACACGGGACATGTTACCAGGTGAAAAGTATAAGTGAGGAGAGTGTGTTCCCCTGATGGTTTAATGTACACAGGACATGTTACCAGATGAACAGTATAAGTGAGGAGAATGTGTTCCCCTGATGGTTTAATATACACAGGACATGTTACCAGGTGAACAGTATAAGTAAGGAGAGTGTGTTCCCTTGATGGTTTAACATACACGGGACATGTCACCAGGTGAACTCTATAAGTCTGGAGAGTGTGTCCCCCTGATGGTTTAACATACACGGGACATGTCACCAGGTGAACTCTATAAGTGTGGAGAGTGTGTCCCCCTGATGGTTTAACATACACGGGACATGTTACCAGGTGAATGGTATAAGTGAGGAGAGTGTGTTTCCCTGATGATTTTATATACATGGGACATGTCACCAGGTGAACGGTATAAGTGAGGAGAGTGTGTTCCCCTGATGGTTTAACATACACGGGACATGTTACCAGGTGAGCAGTCTAAGTGAGGAGAGTGTGATCCCCTGATGGTTTAACACGCACGGGATGTGTCACCAGGTGAAGAGTAGAAGTGAGGAGAATGTGTTCCCCTGATGGTCTAATATACACGGGACATGTTACCAGGTGAACAGCATAAGTGAGGAGAAGGCTTTCCCCTGATGGTTTAATATACATGGGACATGTTAGCAGGTGAACAGTATCAGTGAGGAGAAGGTGTTCCCCTGATGGTTTAATATACATGGGACATGTTAGCAGGTGAACAGTGTAAGTGAGGAGAGTGTGTTCCCCAGATGGTTTAATATACACGGGACATGTTACAACGTGAACAGTATAAGTGAGGAGAGTGTGTTCCCCAGATGGTTTAATATACATGGGACATGTTAGCAGGTGAACAGTATAAGTGAGGAGAGTGTGTTCCCCAGATGGTTTAATATACACGGGACATGTTACAACGTGAACAGTATAAGTGAGGAGAGTGTGTTCCCCAGATGGTTTAACATACACGGGACATGTTACAACGTGAACAGTATAAGTGAGGAGAGTGTGTTCCCCTGATGGTTTAACAACACGGGACGTGTCACCAGGTGAAGAGTAGAAGTGAGGAGAGTGTGTTCCCCAGATGGTTTAACATACACGGGACATGTTACAACGTGAACAGTATAAGTGAGGAGAGTGTGTTCCCCTGATGGTCTAATATACATGGGAAATGTTACCAGGTGAACAGTATAAGTGAAGAGAGCGTGTTCCCCTGATTGTTTAATATACGTGGGACATGTTACCAGGTGACGAGTATAATGAGGAGAGTGTGTTCCCCTGATGGTTTAATATACACGGGACATTTTAGCAGGTGAACAGTATAGGTGACGAGAATGTGTTCCCCTCATGGTTTAATATACATGGGACATGTTACCAGGTGAACAGTATAAGTGAGGAGAGTGTGTTCCCCAGATGGTTTAATATACACGGGACATGTTACCAGGTGAACAGTATAAGTGAGGAGAGTGTGTTCCCCTGATGGTTCAATGCACACGGGACATGTTACCAGGTGAACAGAAAAGAGAGGAGAGTGTCTTCCCCTGATGATTTAATATACACGGGACATGTTACCAGGTGAGCAGTATAAGTGAGGAGAGTGTGTTCCCCTGATTGTTCAATGCACACGGGACATGTTACCAGGTGAACAGAAAAGGGAGGAGAGTGTCTTCCCCTGATGGTTTAATATGCACGGGACATGTTATCAGGTCAACAGTATAAGTGAGGAGAGTGTGTTCCCCTGATGGTTTAACATGCACGGGACATGATACCAGGTGAACAGTATAAGTGAGGACAGTGAGTTCCCCTAATGGTTTAATGCACACGGGACATGTTACCAGGTGAACAGAAAAGGGAGGAGAGCGTCTTCCCCTGATGGTTTTATATACACGGGACATGTTACCAGGTGAACAGTATCAGTGAGGATACTGTATTCCCCTGATGGTTCAATATACACGGGACATGTTACCAGGTGAACAGTATAAGTGAGGAGACTGTGTTCCCCTGATTGTTTTATACGCACGGGACATGTTACCAGGTGAACAGTAGATGTGAAGCGAGTGTGTTCCCCTGATGGTTTAATATACATGGGACATGTAACCAGGTGAACAGTATAAGTGAAGAGAGTGTGTTCCCCTGATTGTTTAATAAACACGGGACATGTCACCAGGTGAACAGTATAAATGAGGAGAGTGTGTTCCCCTGATGGTTTAATATACACAGGACATGATACCAGGTGAACAGGAAAGTGAGGAGAGTGTGTTCCCCTGATGGTTTGATATACACGGGACATGTTACCAGGTGAACAGTATAAGTGAGGATACTGTATTCCCCTGATGGTTCAATATACACGGGACATGTTAGCTGGTGAACAGTATAAGTGAGGAGAATGTATTCCCCTGATGGTTTAATATACACGGGATATGTTACCAGGTGAACAGTATAAGTGAGGAGAGTGTGTTCCCCTGATGGTATAATATACACGGGACATGTTACCAGCTGAACAGTATAAGTGAGGATAGTGTGTTCCCCTGATTGTTAAATATAAACGGGACATGTTACCAGGTGAACAGTGTAAGTGAGGAGAGTGTGTTCCCCTGATGGTTTAATACACACGGGACATGTTACCAGGTAAACAGTGTAAGTGAGGAGAGTGAGTTCCCTTGATGGTTTAATACAAACAGGACATGTTACCAGGTGAACAGTGTAAGTGAGGAGAGTGTGTTCCCCTGATTGTTTAATATACACGGGACATGTTAGCAGGTGAACAGTATAAGTGAGGAGAATGTATTCCCCAGATGGTTTAATGTAACGGGACATGTTACCAGGTGAACAGTATAAGTGAGGTGAGTGTGTTCCCCTGATGGTTTAATATACACGGGACATGTTACCAGGTGAACAGTATAAGTGAGGAGAGTGTGTTCCCCAGATGGTTTAATATACACAGGACATGTCACCAGGTGAAAAGTATAAGTCAGGAGAGTGTGTTCCCCTGATTTTTTAATACTCACGAGACATGTTACCAGGTGAACAGTATAAGTGAGGAGAGTGTGTTCCCCTGATTGTTTAATATACGTAGGATATGTTAGAAGGTGAACAGTATAAGTGAGGAGAGTGTGTTCCCCTGATTGTTAAATATACACGGGACATGTTACCAGGTGAACTGTATAAGTGAGGAGAGGGCTTTCCCCTGATGGTTTAATATACACGGGACATGTTACCAGGTGAAGAGTATAAGTGAGGAGAGTGTGTTCCGCAGATGGTTTAATATACACGGGACATGTTACCAGGTGAACAGTATAAGTGATGAGAGTGTGTTCCCCTGATGGTTTAATATACACAGGACATGTCACCAGGTGAAAAGTATAAGTCAGGAGAGTGTGTTCCCCTGATGGTTTAATATACACGAGACGTGTTACCAGGTGAAGAGTATAAGTGAGGAGAGTGTGTTCCCCAGATGGTTTAATATACACGGGACATGTTACCAGGTGAACAGTATAAGTGAGGAGAGGGCTTTCCCCTGATGGTTTAATATACACGGGACATGTTACCAGGTGAAGAGTATAAGTGAGGAGAGTGTGTTCCCCAGATGGTTTAATATACACGGGACATGTTACCAGGTGAACAGTATAAGTGATGAGAGTGTGTTCCCCTGATGGTTCAATATACACAGGACATGTCACCAGGTGAAAAGTATAAGTCAGGAGAGTGTGTTCCCCTGATGGTTTAATATACACGAGACGTGTTACCAGGTGAAGAGTAAAAGTGAGGAGAGTGTGTTCCCCAGATGGTTTAATATACACGGCACATGTTACCAGGTGAACAGTATAAGTGAGGAGAGTGTGTTCCCCTGATGGTTTAATATACACGAGACATGTTACCAGGTGAACAGTATAATGAGGATACTGTATTCCCCTGATAGTTCAATATACACGGGACATGTTAGCTGGTAAACAGGATAAGTGAGGAGAATGTGTTCCCCTGATTGTTTAATACACACGGGACATGTTACCAGGTGAACAGTATATGTGAAGAGAGTGTGTTCCCCTGATGGTTTAATATACATGGGACATGTTACCAGGTGAACAGAATAAGTGAAGAGAGCGTGTTCCCCTAATTGTTTAATATACGTGGGACATGTTACCAGGTGACGAGTATAAGTGAGGAGAGTGTCTTCCCCTAATGGTTTAATATACACGGGACTTATTACCAGGTGAACAGTATAAGTGAGGAGAGTGCTTTCCCCTGATGGTTTAATATACACGGGACATGATGCCAGGTGAAAAGTATAAGTGAGGACAGTGACTTCCACTGATGGTTTAATACACACGGGACATGTTACCAGGTGAACAGAAAAGGCAGGAGAGTGTCTTCCCCTGATGGTTTAATACTGACGGGACATGTCACCAGGTGAACAGTATAAGTGAGGACAGTGAGTTCCCCTAATGGTTTAATGCACACGGGACATGTTACCAGGTGAACAGAAAAGGGAGGAGAGTGTCTTCCACTGATGGTTTAATATACACGGGACATGTTACCAGGTGAACAGTATAAGTGAGGATACTGTATTCCCCTGATGGTTCAATATACACCGGACATGTTAGCTGGTGAACAGTATAAGTGAGGAGAATGTATTCCCCTGATGGTTTAATATACACGGGACATGTTACCAGGTGAACAGTATAAGTGAGGAGAGTGTGTTCCCCTGATTGTTTTATACGCACGGGACATGTTACCAGGTGAACAGTATATGTGAAGCGAGTGTGTTCCCCTGATGGTTTAATATACATGGGACATGTTACCAGGTGAACAGTATAAGTGAAGAGAGTGTGTTCCCCTGATTGTTTAATACACACGGGACATGTCACCAGGTGAACAGTATAAGTGAGGAGAGTGTGTTCCCCTGATGGTTTAATATACACAGGACATGATACCAGGTGAACAGGAAAGTGAGGAGAGTGTGTTCCCCTGATGGTTTGATATACACGGGACATGTTACCAGGTGAACAGTATAAGTGAGGATACTGTATTCCCCTGATGGTTCAATATACACGGGACATGTTAGCTGGTGAACAGTATAAGTGAGGAGAATGTATTCCCCTGATGGTTTAATATACACGGGACATGTTACCAGGTGAACAGTATAAGTGAGGAGAGTGTGTTCCCCTGATGGTATAATATAGACGGGACATGTTACCAGCTGAACGGTATAAGTGAGGAGAGTGTGTTCCCCTGATGGTTTAATACACACGGGACATGTTACCAGGTAAACAGTGTAAGTGAGGAGAGTGAGTTCCCCTGATGCTTTAATACAAACAGGACATGTTACCAGGTGAACAGTGTAAGTGAGGAGAGTGTGTTCCCCTGATTGTTTAATATACATGGGACATGTTAGCAGGTGAACAGTATAAGTGAGGAGAATGTATTCCCCTGATGGTTTAATGTAACGGGACATGTTACCAGGTGAACAGTATAAGTGAGGTGAGTGTGTTCCCCTGATGGTTTAATATACACGGGACATGTTACCAGGTGAACAGTATAAGTGAGGAGAGTGTGTTCCCCAGATGGTTTAATATACACAGGACATGTCACCAGGTGAAAAGTATAAGTCAGGAGAGTGTGTTCCCCTGATTTTTTAATACTCACGGGACATGTTACCAGGTGAACAGTATAAGTGAGGAGAGTGTGTTCCCCTGATTGTTTAATATACGTGGGATATGTTTGCAGGTGAACAGCATAAGTGAGGAGAGTGTGTTCCCCTGATTGTTAAATATACACGGGACATGTTACCAGGTGAACTGTATAAGTGAGGAGAGTGTGTTCCCCTCATTGTTTAATATACACGGGACATGTTACCAGGTGAACAGTATAAGTGAGGAGAGGGCTTTCCCCTGATGGTTTAATATACACGGGACATGTTACCAGGTGAAGAGTATAAGTGAGGAGAGTGTGTTCCCCAGATGGTTTAATATACACGGGACATGTTACCAGGTGAACAGTATAAGTGATGAGAGTGTGTTCCCCTGATGGTTTAATATACACAGGACATGTCACCAGGTGAAAAGTATAAGTCAGGAGAGTGTGTTCCCCTGATGGATAAAATACACGAGACATGTTACCAGGTGAAGAGTATAAGTGAGGAGAGTGTGTTCCCCAGATGGTTTAATATACACGGGACATGTTACCAGGTGAACAGTATAAGTGAGGAGAGTGTGTTCCCCTGATGGTTTAATATACACGAGACATGTTACCAGGTGAACAGTATAATGAGGATACTGTATTCCCCTGATGGTTTAATAAACACGGGACATGTTACCAGGTGAACAGTATAAGTGAGGAGAATGTGTTCCCCTGATTGTTTAATACACACGGGACATGTTACCAGGTGAACAGTATATGTGAAGAGAGTGTGTTCCCCTGATGGTTTAATATACATGGGACATGTTACCAGGTGAACAGAATAAGTGAAGAGAGCGTGTTCCCCTAATTGTTTAATATACGTGGGACATGTTACCAGGTGACGAGTATAAGTGAGGAGAGTGTGTTCCCCTAATGGTTTAATATACACGGGACTTATTACCAGGTGAACAGTATAAGTGAGGAGAGTGCTTTCCCCTGATGGTTTAATATACACGGGACATGATACCAGGTGAAAAGTATAAGTGAGGACAGTGACTTCCACTGATGGTTTAATACACACGGGACATGTTACCAGGTGAACAGAAAAGGGAGGAGAGTGTCTTCCCCTGATGGTTTAATACTGACGGGACATGTCACCAGGTGATCAGTAAAAGTGAGGAGAGTGTGTTCCCCTGATGGTTTAATATACACAGGACATGATACCAGGTGAACAGTATATGTGAGGAGAGTGTGTTCCCCTGATTGTTTAATACACAAAGGCCATGTTACCAGGTGAACAGTATAAGTGAGGGGAGGGCTTTCCCCTGATGGTTTAATATACAAGGGACATGTTACCAGGTGAACAGTATAAGTGAGGAGAATGTGTTCCCCTGATGGTTTGATATACACGGGACATGTTACCAGGTGAACAGTATAATGAGGAGAATGTATTCCCCTGATGGTTTAATATACACGGGACATGTTACCAGGTGAACAGTATAAGTGAGGAGAGTGTGTTCCCCTGATGGTTTAATATACACGGGACATGTTACCAGCTGAACAGTATAAGTGAGGAGAGTGTGTTCCCCTGATTGTTAAATATAAACGGGACATGTTACCAGGTGAACAGTATAAGTGAGGAGAGTGTGTTCCCCAGATGGTTTAATATACACGGGACATGTTACCAGGTGAACAGAATAAGTGAGGAGAGTGTGTTGCCCTGATGGTTTAATATACACGGGCCATGTTACAACGTGAACAGTACAAGTGAGGAGAGTGTGTTCCCCTGATTGTTTAATACACACGGGACATGTTACCAGGTGAACAGTATATGTGAAGCGAGTGTGTTCCCCTGATGGTTTAATATACGTGGGACATGTTACCAGGTGACGTGTATAAGTGAGGAGAGTGTGTTCCCCTGATGGTTTAATATACACGCGACATGTTACCAGGTGAACAGTATAGGTGAGGAGAATGTGTTCCCCTGATGGTTTAATATACATGGGACATGTTACCAGGTGAACAGTATAAGTGAGGAGAGTGTGTTCCCCTGATTGTTTAATACACCCGGGACATGTCACAAGGTCAACAGAATAAGTGAAGAGAGCGTGTTCCCCTGATTGTTTAATGTACGTGGGACATGTTACCAGGTGACGAGTATAAGTGAGGAGAGTTTGTTCCCCTAATGGTTTAATATACACGGGACTTATTAGCAGGTGAACAGTATAAGTGAGGAGAGGGCTTTCCCCTGATGGTTTAATATACACGGGACATGATACCAGGTGAACAGTATAAGTGAGGACAGTGAGTTCCCCTGATGGTTTAATACTGACGGGACATGTTACCAGGTGAACAGTGTAAGTGAGGAGAGTGTGTTCCCCTGATGGTTTAATACTGACGGGACATGTCACCAGGTGATCAGTATAAGTGAGGAGAGTGTGTTCCCCTGATTGTTTAATATACACAGGACATGATACCAGGTGAACGGGAAAGTGAGGAGAGTGTGTTCCCCTGATTGTTTAATACACAAAGGACATGTTACCAGGTGAACAGTATAAGTGAGGAGAGTGTTTTCCCCTGATGGTTTAATATACAAGGGACATGTTACCAGGTGAACAGTATAAGTGAGGAGAATGTGTTCCCCTGATGGTTTGATATACACGGGACATGTTACCAGGTGAACAGTATAATGAGGATACTGTATTCCCCTGATGGTTCAATATACACGGGACATGTTACCAGGTGAACAGTATAAGTGAGGAGAGTGTGTTCCCCTTATTGTTTAATATACATGGGACATGGTACCAGTTGAACAGTATAAGTGAGGAGAGTGTGTTCCCCTTATTGTTTAATATACATGGGACATGTTACCAGTTGAACAGTATAAGTGAAGAGAGCGTGTTCCCCTGATTGTTTAATATACGTGGGACATGTTACCAGGTGACGAGTATCAGTGAGGAGAGTGTGTTCCCCTGATGGTTTAATATACACGGGCCATGTTACCAGGTGAAGAGTATAAGTGAGGAGAGTGTGTTCCCCTGATTGTTTAATATACACAGGACATGTTACCAGGTGAACAGTATAAGTGAGGAGAATGTATTCCCCTGATGGTTTAATATACACGGGACATGTTAGCAGGAAAACAGTATAAGTGAGGAGAGTGTGTTCCCCTGATGTTTTAATACACAAGGGACATGTTACCAGGTGAACAGTATAAGTGAGGAGAATGTATTCCCCTGATGGTTTAATATACACGGGACATGTTACCAGGTGAACAGTATAAGTGAGGAGAGTGTGTTCCCCTGATGGTATAATATAGACGGGACATGTTACCAGCTGAACAGTATAAGTGAGGAGAGTGTGTTCCCCTGATGGTTTAATACACAAGGGACATGTTACCAGGTAAACAGTGTAAGTGAGGAGAGTGAGTTCCCCTGATGCTTTAATACAAACAGGACATGTTACCAGGTGAACAGTGTAAGTGAGGAGAGTGTGTTCCCCTGATTGTTTAATATACATGGGACATGTTAGCAGGTGAACAGTATAAGTGAGGAGAATGTATTCCCCTGATGGTTTAATGTAACGGGACATGTTACCAGGTGAACAGTATAAGTGAGGTGAGTGTGTTCCCCTGATGGTTTAATATACCCGGGAAATGTTACCAGGTGAACAGTATAAGTGAGGAGAGTGTGTTCCCCAGATGGTTTAATATACACAGGACATGTCACCAGGTGAAAAGTATAAGTCAGGAGAGTGTGTTCCCCTGATTTTTTAATACTCACGGGACATGTTACCAGGTGAACAGTATAAGTGAGGAGAGTGTGTTCCCCTGATTGTTTAATATACGTGGGATATGTTTGCAGGTGAACAGCATAAGTGAGGAGAGTGTGTTCCCCTGATTGTTAAATATACACGGGACATGTTACCAGGTGAACAGTATAAGTGAGGAGAGTGTGTTCCCCTGATGGTTTAATATACACAGGACATGATACCAGGTGAACAGTATATGTGAGGAGAGTGTGTTCCCCTGATTGTTTAATACACAAAGGCCATGTTACCAGGTGAACAGTATAAGTGAGGAGAGGGCTTTCCCCTGATGGTTTAATATACAAGGGACATGTTACCAGGTGAACAGTATAAGTGAGGAGAATGTGTTCCCCTGATGGTTTGATATACACGGGACATGTTACCAGGTGAACAGTATAATGAGGATACTGTATTCCCCTGATGGTTCAATATACACGGGACATGTTAGCTGGTAAACAGTATAAGTGAGGAGAATGTATTCCCCTGATGGTTTAATATACACGGGACATGTTACCAGGTGAACAGTATAAGTGAGGAGAGTGTGTTCCCCTGATGGTTTAATATACACGGGACATGTTACCAGCTGAACAGTATAAGTGAGGAGAGTGTGTTCCCCTGATTGTTAAATATAAACGGGACATGTTACCAGGTGAACAGTATAAGTGAGGAGAGTGTGTTCCCCAGATGTTTTAATATACACGGGACATGTTACCAGGTGAACAGAATAAGTGAGGAGAGTGTGTTGCCCTGATGGTTTAATATACACGGGCCATGTTACAACGTGAACAGTACAAGTGAGGAGAGTGTGTTCCCCTGATTGTTTAATACACACGGGACATGTTACCAGGTGAACAGTATATGTGAAGCGAGTGTGTTCCCCTGATGGTTTAATATACGTGGGACATGTTACCAGGTGACGTGTATAAGTGAGGAGAGTGTGTTCCCCTGATGGTTTAATATACACGCGACATGTTACCAGGTGAACAGTATAGGTGAGGAGAATGTGTTCCCCTGATGGTTTAATATACATGGGACATGTTACCAGGTGAACAGTATAAGTGAGGAGAGTGTGTTCCCCTGATTGTTTAATACACCCGGGACATGTCACAAGGTCAACAGAATAAGTGAAGAGAGCGTGTTCCCCTGATTGTTTAATGTACGTGGGACATGTTACCAGGTGACGAGTATAAGTGAGGAGAGTTTGTTCCCCTAATGGTTTAATATACACGGGACTTATTAGCAGGTGAACAGTATAAGTGAGGAGAGGGCTTTCCCCTGATGGTTTAATATACACGGGACATGATACCAGGTGAACAGTATAAGTGAGGACAGTGAGTTCCCCTGATGGTTTAATACTGACGGGACATGTTACCAGGTGAACAGTGTAAGTGAGGAGAGTGTGTTCCCCTGATGGTTTAATACTGACGGGACATGTCACCAGGTGATCAGTATAAGTGAGGAGAGTGTGTTCCCCTGATTGTTTAATATACACAGGACATGATACCAGGTGAACGGGAAAGTGAGGAGAGTGTGTTCCCCTGATTGTTTAATACACAAAGGACATGTTACCAGGTGAACAGTATAAGTGAGGAGAGTGTTTTCCCCTGATGGTTTAATATACAAGGGACATGTTACCAGGTGAACAGTATAAGTGAGGAGAATGTGTTCCCCTGATGGTTTGATATACACGGGACATGTTACCAGGTGAACAGTATAATGAGGATAGTGTATTCCCCTGATGGTTCAATATACACGGGACATGTTACCAGGTGAACAGTATAAGTGAGGAGAGTGTGTTCCCCTTATTGTTTAATATACATGGGACATGGTACCAGTTGAACAGTATAAGTGAGGAGAGTGTGTTCCCCTTATTGTTTAATATACATGGGACATGTTACCAGTTGAACAGTATAAGTGAAGAGAGCGTGTTCCCCTGATTGTTTAATATACGTGGGACATGTTACCAGGTGACGAGTATCAGTGAGGAGAGTGTGTTCCCCTGATGGTTTAATATACACGGGCCATGTTACCAGGTGAAGAGTATAAGTGAGGAGAGTGTGTTCCCCTGATTGTTTAATATACACAGGACATGTTACCAGGTGAACAGTATAAGTGAGGAGAATGTATTCCCCTGATGGTTTAATATACACGGGACATGTTAGCAGGAAAACAGTATAAGTGAGGAGAGTGTGTTCCCCTGATGTTTTAATACACAAGGGACATGTTACCAGGTGAACAGTATAAGTGAGGAGAATGTATTCCCCTGATGGTTTAATATACACGGGACATGTTACCAGGTGAACAGTATAAGTGAGGAGAGTGTGTTCCCCTGATGGTATAATATAGACGGGACATGTTACCAGCTGAACAGTATAAGTGAGGAGAGTGTGTTCCCCTGATGGTTTAATACACACGGGACATGTTACCAGGTAAACAGTGTAAGTGAGGAGAGTGAGTTCCCCTGATGCTTTAATACAAACAGGACATGTTACCAGGTGAACAGTGTAAGCGAGGAGAGTGTGTTCCCCTGATTGTTTAATATACATGGGACATGTTAGCAGGTGAACAGTATAAGTGAGGAGAATGTATTCCCCTGATGGTTTAATGTAACGGGACATGTTACCAGGTGAACAGTATAAGTGAGGTGAGTGTGTTCCCCTGATGGTTTAATATACCCGGGAAATGTTACCAGGTGAACAGTATAAGTGAGGAGAGTGTGTTCCCCAGATGGTTTAATATACACAGGACATGTCACCAGGTGAAAAGTATAAGTCAGGAGAGTGTGTTCCCCTGATTTTTTAATACTCACGGGACATGTTACCAGGTGAACAGTATAAGTGAGGAGAGTGTGTTCCCCTGATTGTTTAATATACGTGGGATATGTTTGCAGGTGAACAGCATAAGTGAGGAGAGTGTATTCCCCTGATTGTTAAATATACACGGGACATGTTACCAGGTGAACTGTATAAGTGAGGAGAGTGTGTTCCCCTCATTGTTTAATATACACGGGACATGTTACCAGGTGAACAGTATAAGTGAGGAGAGGGCTTTCCCCTGATGGTTTAATATACACGGGACATGTTACCAGGTGAAGAGTATAAGTGAGGAGAGTGTGTTCCCCAGATGGTTTAATATACACGGGACATGTTACCAGGTGAACAGTATAAGTGATGAGAGTGTGTTCCCCTGATGGTTGAATATACACAGGACATGTCACCAGGTGAAAAGTATAAGTCAGGAGAGTGTGTTCCCCTGATGGTTTAATATACACGAGACATGTTACCAGGTGAAGAGTATAAGTGAGGAGAGTGTGTTCCCCAGATGGTTTAATATACACGGGACATGTTACCAGGTGAACAGTATAAGTGAGGAGAGTGTGTTCCCCTGATGGTTTAATATACACGAGACATGTTACCAGGTGAACAGTATAATGAGGATACTGTATTCCCCTGATGGTTTAATATACACGGGACATGTTACCAGGTGAACAGTATAAGTGAGGAGAATGTGTTCCCCTGATTGTTTAATACACACGGGACATGTTACCAGGTGAACAGTATATGTGAAGAGAGTGTGTTCCCCTGATGGTTTAATATACATGGGACATGTTACCAGGTGAACAGAATAAGTGAAGAGAGCGTGTTCCCCTAATTGTTTAATATACGTGGGACATGTTACCAGGTGACGAGTATGAGTGAGGAGAGTGTGTTCCCCTAATGGTTTAATATACACGGGACTTATTACCAGGTGAACAGTATAAGTGAGGATAGTGCTTTCCCCTGATGGTTTAATATACACGGGACATGATACCAGGTGAAAAGTATAAGTGAGGACAGTGACTTCCACTGATGGTTTAATACACACGGGACATGTTACCAGGTGAACAGAAAAGGGAGCAGAGTGTCTTCCCCTGATGGTTTAATACTGACGGGACATGTCACCAGTTGATCAGTAAAAGTGAGGAGAGTGTGTTCCCCTGATGGTTTAATATACACAGGACATGATACCAGGTGAACAGTATATGTGAGGAGAGTGTGTTCCCCTGATTGTTTAATACACAAAGGCCATGTTACCAGGTGAACAGTATAAGTGAGGAGAGGGCTTTCCCCTGATGGTTTAATATACAAGGGACATGTTACCAGGTGAACAGTATAAGTGAGGAGAATGTGTTCCCCTGATGGTTTGATATACACGGGACATGTTACCAGGTGAACAGTATAATGAGGATACTGTATTCCCCTGATGGTTCAATATACACGGGACATGTTAGCTGGTAAACAGTATAAGTGAGGAGAATGTATTCCCCTGATGGTTTAATATACACGGGACATGTTACCAGGTGAACAGTATAAGTGAGGAGAGTGTGTTCCCCTGATGGTTTAATATACACGGGACATGTTACCAGCTGAACAGTATAAGTGAGGAGAGTGTGTTCCCCTGATTGTTAAATATAAACGGGACATGTTACCAGGTGAACAGTATAAGTGAGGAGAGTGTGTTCCCCAGATGGTTTAATATACACGGGACATGTTACCAGGTGAACAGAATAAGTGAGGAGAGTGTGTTGCCCTGATGGTTTAATATACACGGGCCATGTTACAACGTGAACAGTACAAGTGAGGAGAGTGTGTTCCCCTGATTGTTTAATACACACGGGACATGTTACCAGGTGAACAGTATATGTGAAGCGAGTGTGTTCCCCTGATGGTTTAATATACGTGGGACATGTTACCAGGTGACGTGTATAAGTGAGGAGAGTGTGTTCCCCTGATGGTTTAATATACACGCGACATGTTACCAGGTGAACAGTATAGGTGAGGAGAATGTGTTCCCCTGATGGTTTAATATACATGGGACATGTTACCAGGTGAACAGTATAAGTGAGGAGAGTGTGTTCCCCTGATTGTTTAATACACCCGGGACATGTCACAAGGTCAACAGAATAAGTGAAGAGAGCGTGTTCCCCTGATTGTTTAATGTACGTGGGACATGTTACCAGGTGACGAGTATAAGTGAGGAGAGTTTGTTCCCCTAATGGTTTAATATACACGGGACTTATTAGCAGGTGAACAGTATAAGTGAGGAGAGGGCTTTCCCCTGATGGTTTAATATACACGGGACATGATACCAGGTGAACAGTATAAGTGAGGACAGTGAGTTCCCCTGATGGTTTAATACTGACGGGACATGTCACCAGGTGAACAGTGTAAGTGAGGAGAGTGTGTTCCCCTGATGGTTTAATACTGACGGGACATGTCACCAGGTGATCAGTATAAGTGAGGAGAGTGTGTTCCCCTGATGGTTTAATATACACAGGACATGATACCAGGTGAACGGGAAAGTGAGGAGAGTGTGTTCCCCTGATTGTTTAATACACAAAGGACATGTTACCAGGTGAACAGTATAAGTGAGGAGAGTGTTTTCCCCTGATGGTTTAATATACAAGGGACATGTTACCAGGTGAACAGTATAAGTGAGGAGAATGTGTTCCCCTGATGGTTTGATATACACGGGACATGTTACCAGGTGAACAGTATAATGAGGATACTGTATTCCCCTGATGGTTCAATATACACGGGACATGGTACCAGTTGAACAGTATAAGTGAGGAGAGTGTGTTCCCCTTATTGTTTAATATACATGGGACATGGTACCAGTTGAACAGTATAAGTGAGGAGAGTGTGTTCCCCTTATTGTTTAATATACATGGGACATGTTACCAGTTGAACAGTATAAGTGAAGAGAGCGTGTTCCCCTGATTGTTTAATATACGTGGGACATGTTACCAGGTGACGAGTATCAGTGAGGAGAGTGTGTTCCCCTGATGGTTTAATATACACGGGCCATGTTACCAGGTGAAGAGTATAAGTGAGGAGAGTGTGTTCCCCTGATTGTTTAATATACACAGGACATGTTACCAGGTGAACAGTATAAGTGAGGAGAATGTATTCCCCTGATGGTTTAATATACACGGGACATGTTAGCAGGAAAACAGTATAAGTGAGGAGAGTGTGTTCCCCTGATGTTTTAATACACAAGGGACATGTTACCAGGTGAACAGTATAAGTGAGGAGAATGTATTCCCCTGATGGTTTAATATACACCGGACATGTTACCAGGTGAACAGTAGAAGTGAGGAGAGTGTGTTCCCCTGATGGTTTAATATACACAGGACATGTTAGCAGGTGAACAGTATAAGTGAGGAGAATGTATTCCCCTGATGGATTAATATACACGGGACATGTTACCAGGTGAGCAGTATAAGTGAGGAGAGTGTGTTCCCCTGATTGCTTAATATACGTGGGACATGTTACAAGGTGACGAGTATAAGTGAGGAGAGTGTTTTCCCCTCATTGTTTAATATACACGGGACATGTTAGCAGGTGAACAGTATCAGTGAGGAGAATGTGTTCCCCTGATGGTTTAATATACACGGGACATGTTACCAGGTGAACAGTATAAGTGAGGAGAGTGTGTTCCCCTGATTGTTAAATATAAACGGGACATGTTAACAGGTGAGCAGTATAAGTGAGGAGAATGTATTCCCCTGATGGTTCAATATACACGGGACATGTTAACAGGTGAACAGTATAAGTGAGGAGAGTGTGTTCCCCTGATGGTTTAATATAAACAGGACATGTAAGCAGGTGAACAGTATAAGTGAGGAGAGTGTGTTCCCCTGATTGTTTAATATACACGGAACATGTTACCAGGTGAACAGTGTAAGTGAGGAGAGTGTGTTCCCCTGATTGTTTAATATACACTGGACATGTTACCAGGTGAACAGTATAAGTGAGGAGAGTGTGTTCCCCTGATGGTATAATATACACGGGACATGTTACCAGGTGAACAGTATTAGAGAGGAGCGTGTGTTCCCCTGATTGGTTAATATACACGGGACATGTTACCAGGTGAACAGTATAAGTGAGGAGAGTGTCTTCCCCTGATTGTTTAATACACACTGGACATGTTACCAGGTGAACAGTATAAGTGAGGAGAGTGTGCTCCCCTGATGCTTTGACATACACGGGACATGTTACCAGGTGAACAGTATAAGTGAGGAGAGTGTGTTCCCCTGATTGGTTAATATACACGGGACATGTCACCAGGTGAACAGTGTTAGTGAGTAGAGTGTTTTCCCCTGATGGTTTAATATACACGGGACATGTTACCAGGTGAACAGTATAAGTGAGGAGAGTGTGTTCCCCTGATGGTCTAATATACACGGGACATGTTACCAGGTGAACAGTATATGTGAAGAGAGTGTGTTCCCCTGATTGGTTAATATACACGGGACATGTTACCAGGTGAACAGTATAAGTGAGGAGAAGGCATTCCCCTGATGGTTTAAAATACATGGGACATGTTACCAGGTGAACAGAATAAGTGAAGAGAGCCTGTTCCCCTGATTGCTTAATATACTTGGGACATGTTACAAGGTGACGAGTATAAGTGAGGAGAGTGTTTTCCCCTCATTGTTTAATATACACAGGACATGTTAGCAGGTGAACAGTATCAGTGAGGAGAGTGTGTTCCCCTGATGGTTTAATACTCACGGGACCTGTTACCAGGTGAACAGTATAAGTGAGGAGAGTGTGTTCCCCTGATGGTTTAATATACACAGGACATGTTACCAGGTGAACAGTATAAGTGAGGAGAGTGTGTTCCCCTGATGGTCTAATATACACGGGATATGTTACCAGGTGAACAGTATATGTGAAGAGAGTGTGTTCCCCTGATTGGTTAATATACACGGGACATGTTACCAGGTGAACAGTATAAGTGAGGAGAAGGCTTTCCCCTGATGGTTTAATATACATGGGACATGTTACCAGGTGAACAGAATAAGTGAAGAGAGCCTGTTCCCCTGATTGCTTAATATACGTGGGACATGTTACAAGGTGACGAGTATAAGTGAGGAGAGTGTTTTCCCCTCATTGTTTAATATACACGGGACATGTTAGCAGGTGAACAGTATCAGTGAGGAGAATGTGTTCCCCTGATGGTTTAATATACACGTGACATGTTACCAGGTGAACAGTATAAGTGAGGAGAGTGTGTTCCCCTGATTGTTAAATATAAACGGGTCATGTTAACAGGTGAGCAGTATAAGTGAGGAGAATGTATTCCCCTGATGGTTCAATATACACGGGACATGTTACCAGGTGAACAGTATAAGTGAGGAGAGTGTGTTCCCCTGATGGTTTAATATAAACAGGAAATGTAAGCAGGTGAACAGTATAAGTGAGGAGAGTGTGTTCCCCTGATTGTTTAATATACACGGGACATGTTACCAGGTGAACAGTGTAAGTGAGGAGAGTGTGTTCCCCTGATTGTTTAATATACACGGGACATGTTATCAGCTGAACAGTATAAGTGAGGAGAGTGTGTTCCCCTAATGGTTGAATATACACGGGACATGTTACCAGGTGAACAGTATTAGAGAGGAGCGTGTGTTCCCCTGATTGGTTAATATACATGGGACATGTTACCAGGTGAACAGTATAAGTGAGGAGAGTGTCTTCCCCTGATTGTTTAATACACACTGGACATGTTACCAGGTGAACAGTATAAGTGAGGAGAGTGTGTTCCCCTGATTGTTTAATATACACGGGACATGTTAACAGGTGAACAGTATAAGTGAGGAGAGTGTGCTCCCCTGATGGTTTGACATACACGGGACATGTTACCAGGTGAACAGTATAAGTGAGGAGAGTGTGCTCCCCTGATGGTTTGACATACACGGGACATGTTACCAGGTGAACAGTATAAGTGAGGAGAGTGTGTTCCCCTGATTGGTTAATACACACTGGACATGTTACCAGATGAACAGTATAATTGAGGAGAGTGTGTTTCCCTGATTGTTTAATATACACGGGACATGTTAACAGGTGAACAGTATAAGTGAGGAGAGTGTGTTCGCCTGATTGTTTAATATACACGGGACATGTTAACAGGTGAACAGTATCAGTGAGGAGAGTGTGTTCCCCTGATGGTTTAATACTCACGGGACATGTTACCAGGTGAACAGTATAAGTGAGGAGAGTGTGTTCCCCTGATGGTTTAATATACACAGGACATGTTACCAGGTGAACAGTATAAGTGAGGAGAGTGTGTTCCCCTGATTGGTTAATATACACGGGACATGTTACCAGGTGAACAGTATAAGTGAGGAGAGCGTGTTCCCCTGATGGTTTAATATACAGGGGACATGTTCCCAGGTGAACAGTATAAGTGAGGAGAGTGTGTTCCCCTAATGGTTGAATATACACGGGACATGTTACCAGGTGAACAGTATTAGAGAGGAGCGTGTGTTCCCCTGATTGGTTAATATACACGGGACATGTTACCAGGTGAACAGTATAAGAGAGGAGAGTGTGTTCCCCTGATTGTTTAATACACACTGGACATGTTACCAGGTGAACAGTATAAGTGAGGAGAGTGTGCTCCCCTGATGGTTTGACATACACGGGACATGTTACCAGGTGAACAGTATAAGTGAGGAGAGTGTGTTCCCCTGATTGTTTAATACACACTGGACATGTTACCAGATGAACAGTATAAGTGAGGAGAGTGTGTTCCCCTGATGGTTGAATATACACGGGACATGTTACCAGGTGAACAGAATAAGTGAGGAGAGTGTGTTCGCCTGATTGTTTAATATACACGGGACATGTTAACAGGTGAACACGGTATCAGTGAGGAGAGTGTGTTCCCCTGATGGTTTAATACTCACGGGACATGTTACCAGGTGAACAGTATAAGTGAGGAGAGTGTGTTCCCCTGATGGTTTAATATAGACAGGACATGTTACCAGGTGAACAGTATAAGTGAGGAGAGTGTGTTCCCCTGATTGGTTAATATACACGGGACATGTTACCAGGTGAACAGTATAAGTGAGGAGAGTGTGTTCCCCTGATTGGTTAATATACACGGGACATGTCACCAGGTGAACAGTGTCAGTGAGGAGAGTGTGTTCCCCTGATGGTTTAATATACACGGGACATGTTACCAGGTGAACAGTATAAGTGAGGAGAGTGTGTTCCCCTGATTGGTTAATATACACGGGACATGTCACCAGGTGAACAGTATAAGTGAGGAGAGTGTGTTCCCCTGGTTGTTTAATGCACACGGGCCATGTTACCAGTTGATCAGTATAAGTGAGGAGAGTGTGTTCCCCTGATGGTTTAATACTCACGGGACATGTTACCAGGTGAACAGTATAAGTGAGGAGAGTGTGTTCCCCTGATTGGTTAATATACACGGGACATGTTACCAGGTGAACAGTATAAGTGAGGAGAGTGTGTTCCCCTGATGGTCTAATATACACGGGACATGTTACCAGGTGAACAGTATATGTGAAGAGAGTGTGTTCCCCTGATTGGTTAATATACACGGGACATGTTACCAGGTGAACAGTATAAGTGAGGAGAAGGCATTCCCCTGATGGTTTAAAATACATGGGACATGTTACCAGGTGAACAGAATAAGTGAAGAGAGCCTGTTCCCCTGATTGCTTAATATACTTGGGACATGTTACAAGGTGACGAGTATAAGTGAGGAGAGTGTTTTCCCCTCATTGTTTAATATACACAGGACATGTTAGCAGGTGAACAGTATCAGTGAGGAGAGTGTGTTCCCCTGATGGTTTAATACTCACGGGACCTGTTACCAGGTGAACAGTATAAGTGAGGAGAGTGTGTTCCCCTGATGGTTTAATATACACAGGACATGTTAACAGGTGAACAGTATAAGTGAGGAGAGTGTGTTCCCCTGATGGTCTAATATACACGGGATATGTTACCAGGTGAACAGTATATGTGAAGAGAGTGTGTTCCCCTGATTGGTTAATATACACGGGACATGTTACCAGGTGAACAGTATAAGTGAGGAGAAGGCTTTCCCCTGATGGTTTAATATACATGGGACATGTTACCAGGTGAACAGAATAAGTGAAGAGAGCCTGTTCCCCTGATTGCTTAATATACATGGGACATGTTACAAGGTGACGAGTATAAGTGAGGAGAGAGTTTTCCCCTCATTGTTTAATATACACGGGACATGTTAGCAGGTGAACAGTATCAGTGAGGAGAATGTGTTCCCCTGATGGTTTAATATACACGTGACATGTTACCAGGTGAACAGTATAAGTGAGGAGAGTGTGTTCCCCTGATTGTTAAATATAAACGGGTCATGTTAACAGGTGAGCAGTATAAGTGAGGAGAATGTATTCCCCTGATGGTTCAATATACACGGGACATGTTACCAGGTGAACAGTATAAGTGAGGAGAGTGTGTTCCCCTGATGGTTTAATATAAACAGGAAATGTAAGCAGGTGAACAGTATAAGTGAGGAGAGTGTGTTCCCCTGATGGTTTAATATACACGGGACATGTTACCAGGTGAACAGTGTAAGTGAGGAGAGTGTGTTCCCCTGATTGTTTAATATACACGGGACATGTTATCAGCTGAACAGTATAAGTGAGGAGAGTGTGTTCCCCTAATGGTTGAATATACACGGGACATGTTACCAGGTGAACAGTATTAGAGAGGAGCGTGTGTTCCCCTGATTGGTTAATATACATGGGACATGTTACCAGGTGAACAGTATAAGTGAGGAGAGTGTCTTCCCCTGATTGTTTAATACACACTGGACATGTTACCAGGTGAACAGTATAAGTGAGGAGAGTGTGTTCCCCTGATTGTTTAATATACACGGGACATGTTAACAGGTGAACAGTATAAGTGAGGAGAGTGTGCTCCCCTGATGGTTTGACATACACGGGACATGTTACCAGGTGAACAGTATAAGTGAGGAGAGTGTGCTCCCCTGATGGTTTGACATACACGGGACATGTTACCAGGTGAACAGTATAAGTGAGGAGAGTGTGTTCCCCTGATTGGTTAATACACACTGGACATGTTACCAGATGAACAGTATAATTGAGGAGAGTGTGTTTCCCTGATTGTTTAATATACACGGGACATGTTAACAGGTGAACAGTATAAGTGAGGAGAGTGTGTTCGCCTGATTGTTTAATATACACGGGACATGTTAACAGGTGAACAGTATCAGTGAGGAGAGTGTGTTCCCCTGATGGTTTAATACTCACGGGACATGTTACCAGGTGAACAGTATAAGTGAGGAGAGTGTGTTCCCCTGATGGTTTAATATACACAGGACATGTTACCAGGTGAACAGTATAAGTGAGGAGAGTGTGTTCCCCTGATTGGTTAATATACACGGGACATGTTACCAGGTGAACAGTATAAGTGAGGAGAGCGTGTTCCCCTGATGGTTTAATATACAAGGGACATGTTCCCAGGTGAACAGTATAAGTGAGGAGAGTGTGTTCCCCTAATGGTTGAATATACACGGGACATGTTACCAGGTGAACAGTATTAGAGAGGAGCGTGTGTTCCCCTGATTGGTTAATATACACGGGACATGTTACCAGGTGAACAGTATAAGAGAGGAGAGTGTGTTCCCCTGATTGTTTAATACACACTGGACATGTTACCAGGTGAACAGTATAAGTGAGGAGAGTGTGCTCCCCTGATGGTTTGACATACACGGGACATGTTACCAGGTGAACAGTATAAGTGAGGAGAGTGTGTTCCCCTGATTGTTTAATACACACTGGACATGTTACCAGATGAACAGTATAAGTGAGGAGAGTGTGTTCCCCTGATGGTTGAATATACACGGGACATGTTACCAGGTGAACAGAATAAGTGAGGAGAGTGTGTTCGCCTGATTGTTTAATATACACGGGACATGTTAACAGGTGAACAGTATCAGTGAGGAGAGTGTGTTCCCCTGATGGTTTAATACTCACGGGACATGTTACCAGGTGAACAGTATAAGTGAGGAGAGTGTGTTCCCCTGATGGTTTAATATAGACAGGACATGTTACCAGGTGAACAGTATAAGTGAGGAGAGTGTGTTCCCCTGATTGGTTAATATACACGGGACATGTTACCAGGTGAACAGTATAAGTGAGGAGAGTGTGTTCCCCTCTTTGGTTAATATACACGGGACATGTCACCAGGTGAACAGTGTCAGTGAGGAGAGTGTGTTCCCCTGATGGTTTAATATACACGGGACATGTTACCAGGTGAACAGTATAAGTGAGGAGAGTGTGTTCCCCTGATTGGTTAATATACACGGGACATGTCACCAGGTGAACAGTTTTAGTGAGGAGAGTGTGTTCCCCTGGTTGTTTAATGCACACGGGCCATGTTACCAGTTGATCAGTATAAGTGAGGAGAGTGTGTTCCCCTGATGGTTTAATACTCACGGGACATGTTACCAGGTGAACAGTATAAGTGAGGAGAGTGTGTTCCCCTGATTGGTTAATATACACGGGACATGTTACCAGGTGAACAGTATAAGTGAGGAGAATGTGTTCCCCTGATGGTTTAATATAAACGGGACATGTTACCAGTTCAACAGTATAAGTGAGGAGAGTGTGTTCCCCTGATGGTTTAATATAAACGGGACATGTTACCAGTTGAACAGTATAAGTGGGGTCAGTGTGTTCCCCTGATGGCTCAATACACACGGGACATGTTACCAGGTGAAAAGTATAAGTGAGGAGAATGTGTTCCCCTGATGGTTTAATACACACGGGACATGTTACCAGTGAACAGTATAAGTGAGGAGAGTGTGTTCCCCAGATGATTTAATATAAACGGGACATGTCACCAGGTGAACAGTATATGTGAGGAGAGTGTGTTCCCCTGATGGTTTAATGCACACGTGACATGTTACCAGGTGAACAGTATAAGTGAGGAGAGTGTGTTCCCCTGATGGCTTAATATACACGGGACATGTCACCAGGTGAACAGTATAAGTCAGGAGAGTGTGTTCCCCTGATGGTTTAATACACACGTGACATGTTACCAGGTGAACAGTATAAGTGAGGATAGTGTGTTACCCTGATGGTTTAATATTCACGGGACATGTTACCAGGTGAACAGTATAAGTGAGGAGATTGTGCTCCCCTGATTGTTTAATTCTGACGGGACATGTTACCAGGTGAACGGTATAAGCGAGGAGAGTGTGTTCCCCTGATGGTTTAATACACACGGGACATGTTACCAGGTGAACAGTATAAGTGAGGAGAGTGTGTTCCCCTGATGGTTTAATATACACAGGACATGTAAGCAGGTGAACAGTATAAGTGAGGAGAGTGTGTTCCCCTGATCATTTAATACACACGGGACATGTTACCAGGTGAACAGTATAAGTGAGGAGAATGTGTTCCCCTGATTGTTTATTACACACGGGACATGTCACCAGGAGATCAGTATAAGTGAGGAGACTGTGTTCCCCTGATTGTTTAATAAACACGGGACATGTTACCAGGTGAACTTGATAAGTGAGGAGAGTGTGTTCCTCTGATGGTTTAATACACACGGGACATGTTACCAGGTGAACTTTATAAGTGAGGAGAGTGTGTTCCCCTGATTGTTTAATACACATGGGACATGTTACCAAGTGAACAGTATAAGTGAGGAGAGTGTGTTCCCCAGATTGTTAAATACACACAGGCCATGTTACCAGGTGAACAGTATAAGTGAGGAGACTGCGTTCCCCTG
Organism: Heterodontus francisci; assembly: GCF_036365525.1. Taxonomy (NCBI): domain Eukaryota; kingdom Metazoa; phylum Chordata; class Chondrichthyes; order Heterodontiformes; family Heterodontidae; genus Heterodontus; species Heterodontus francisci. Next base: position 8,090,023 of record NC_090392.1, on the reverse strand, counting down.
ATGGTTTAATATACACGGGACATGTCATCAGGTGAGCTCTATAAGTGAGGAGAGTGTGTTCCCCAGATTGTTTAATACACACAGGCCATGTTACCAGGTGAACAGTATAAGTGAGGAGACAGCGTTCCCCTGATGGTTTAATATACGCGGGACATGTCACCAGGTGAACAGCATAAGTGAGGAGAGTGTGTTCCCCTGATTGTTTAATATACACGGGACATGTTACCAGGTGAACAGTGTAAGTGAGGAGAGTGTCTTCCCCTGAAGGTTTAATATACATGGGACATGTTACCAGATAAACAGTATAAGTGAGGAGAGTGTGTTCCCCTGATGGTTTAATACAAACAGGACATGTTACCAGGTGAACAGTACAAGTGAGGAGAGCGTGTTCCCCTGAGGGTTTAATACAAACGGGACATGTCACCAGTTGAACAGTATAAGTGAGGAGAGGTGTGTTCCCCTGTATGTTTAATACACACGGGAGATGTTACCAGGTGAAAAGTATAAGTGAGGAGAGTGTGTTCCCCTGATGGTTTAATATAAACGGGACATGTTACCAGGTGAACAGTATAAGTGAGGAGAGTGAGTTCCCCTGATGGTTTAATACACACGGGACATGTCACCAGTTGAACAGTATAAGTGAGGAGAGGTGTGTTCCCCTGTATGTTTAATACACACGGGACATGTTACCAGGTGAAAAGTATAAGTGAGGAGAGTGTGTTCCGCTGATGGTTTAATACACACGGGACATGTTACCAGGTGAACAGTATAAGTGAGGAGAGTGTGTTCCCCTGATTGTTTAATACGCACAGGACATGTTACCTGGTGAACAGTATAAGTGAGGAGAGTGTGTTCCCCTGATTGTTTAATACGCACAGGACATGTTACCAGGTGAAAAGTATAAGTGAGGAGAGTGTGTTCCCCTGATGGTTTAATACACACGGGACATGTTACCAGGTGAACAGTATAAGTGAGGAGAGTGTGTTCCCCTGATGGTTTAATATAAACGGGACATGTTACCAGGTGAACAGTATAAGTGAGGAGAGTGAGTTCCCCTGATGGTTTAATATAAACCGGACATGTTAGCAGGTGAACAGTATAAGTGAGGAGAGTGTGTTCCCCTGATGGTTTAATATAAACGGGACATGTTACCTGGTGAACAGTATAAGTGAGGAGAGTGTGTTCCCCTGATGGTTTAATATAAACGGGACATGTTACCAGGTGGACAGTATAAGTGAGGAGAGTGAGTTCCCCTGATGGTTTAATACACACGGGACATGTCACCAGTTGAACAGTATAAGTGAGGAGAGGTGTGTTCCCCTGTATGTTTAATACACACGGGACATGTTACCAGGTGAAAAGTATAAGTGAGGAGAGTGTGTTCCCCTGATGGTTTAATACACACGGGACATGTTACCAGGTGAACAGTATAAGTGAGGAGAGTGTGTTCCCCTGATGGTTTAATACGCACGGGACATGTTACCTGGTGAACAGTATAAGTGAGGAGAGTGTGTTCCCCTGATTGTTTAATAGACACGGGACATGTTACCTGGTGAACAGTATAAGTGAGGAGAGTGTGTTCCCCTGATTGTTTAATACGCACAGGACATGTTACCAGGTGAACAGTATAACTGAGGGGAGTTTGTTTCCCTGATTGTTTAATATACACGGGACATGTTACCAGGTGAACAGTGTAAGTGAGGAGAGTGTGTTCCCCTGATGGTTTAATATACATGGGACATGTTACCAGATAAACAGTATAAGTGGGGAGAGTGTGTTCCCCTGATTGTTTAATACGCACAGGACATGTTACCAGGTGAACAGTATAAGTGAGGAGAGTGTGTTCCCCTGATGGTTTAATGCACACGGGACATGTGACCAGATGAACAGTATAAGTGAGGAGAGTGTGTTCCCCTGATTGTTTAATACGCACTGGACATGTTACCAGGTGAACAGTATAAGTGAGGAGAGTGTGTTCCCCTGATTGTTTAATACACACGGGACATGTTACCAGGTGAACAGTATAACTGAGGAGAGTTTGTTTCCCTGATTGTTTAATATACACGGGACATGTTACCAGGTGAACAGTATAAGTGAGGAGAGTGTGTTCCCCTGATGGTTTAATGCACACGGGACATGTGACCAGATGAACAGTATAAGTGAGGAGAGTGTGTTCCCCTGATTGTTTAATACACACGGGACATGTTAGCAGGTGAACAGTATAAGTGAGGAGAGTGTGTTCCCCTGATTGTTTAATACACACGGGACATGTTACCAGGTGAACAGTATAAGTGAGGAGAGCGTGTTCCCCTGAGGGTTTAATATACATGGGACATGTTACCAGGTGATTTCGATAAGTGAGGAGAGTGTGTTCCCCTGATTGTTTAATGCACATTGGACATGTTACCAGGTGAACAGTATAAGTGAGGAGAGTGTGTTCCCCTGATTGTTTAATAGACACGGGACATGTTACCAGGTGAACAGAAGAAGTGAGGAGAGTGTGTTCCCCTGATTGTTTAATACACACGGGACATGTTAGCAGGTGAACAGTATAAGTGAGGAGAATGTGTTCCCCTGATTGTTTAATACACACGGGACATGTTACCAGGTGAACAGTATAAGTGAGGAGAGTGTGTTCCCCGATTGTTTAATACACACGGGACATGTTACCAGGTGAACAGTATAAGTGAGGAAAGTGTGTTCCCCTCATTGTTTAATATACGCGGGACATGTTTCCAGGTGAACAGTGTAAGTGAGGAGAATGTGTTCCCCTGATGGTTTAATATTCATGGGACACGTTACCAGATAAACAGTATAAGTGAGGAGAGTGTGTTCCCCTGATGGTTTAATGCACACGGGACATGTGACCAGATGAACAGTATAAGTGAGGAGAGTGTGTTCCCCGGATTGTTTAATACACAGGGGACATGTTACCAGGTGAACAGTAAAAGTGAGGAGAGTGTGTTCCCCTGATTGTTTAATGCACTTTGGACATGTTACCAGGTGACAAGTATAAGTGAGGAGAGTGCGTTCCCCTGATGGTTTAATATACACAGGACATGTTACCAGGTGAAATGTCTAAGTGAGGAGAGTATGTTCCCCTGATTGTTTAATGCACACGGGACATGTTACCAGGTGAACAGTATAAGTGAGGAGAGCGTGTTCCGCTGAGGGTTTAATACAAACGGGACATGTTACCAGTTGAACAGTATAAGTGAGGAGAGTGTGTTCCCCTGATTGTTTAATGTACACGGGACATGTTACCTGGTGAACAGTATAAGTGAGGAGAGCGTGTTCCCCTGATGGTTTAATATAAACGGGACATGTTACCAGGTGAACAGTATAAGTGAGGAGAGTGAGTTCCCCTGATGGTTTAATACACACGGGACATGTCACCAGTTGAACAGTATAAGTGAGGAGAGGTGTGTTCCCCTGTATGTTTAATACACACGGGACATGTTACCAGGTGAAAAGTATAAGTGAGGAGAGTGTGTTCCCCTGATGGTTTAATACACACGGGACATGTTAACAGGTGAACAGTATAAGTGAGGAGAGTGTGTTCCCCTGATTGTTTAATACGCACAGGACATGTTACCAGTTGAACAGTATAAGTGAGGAGAGTGTGTTCCCCTGATTGTTTAATGTACACGGGACATGTTACCTGGTGAACAGAATAAGTGAGGAGAGCGTGTTCAACTGAGGGTTTAATACAAACGGGACATGTCACCAGCTGAACAGTATAAGTGAGGAGAATGTGTTCCCCTGATTGTTTAATACACACGGGACATGTCACCAGGTGAACAGTATAAGTGAGGAGAGTGTGTTCCCCTGATTGTTTATTACACACAAGACATGTTACCAGGTGAACAGTATAAGTGAGGAGAATGTGTTCCCCTGATTGTTTAATACACACGGGACATGTCACCAGGTGAACAGTATAAGTGAGGAGAGTGTGTTCCCCTGATTGTTTAATGTACACGGGACATGTTACCTGGTGAACAGAATAAGTGAGGAGAGCGTGTTCCCCTGAGGGTTTAATACAAACGGGACATGTCACCAGCTGAACAGTATAAGTGAGGAGAATGTGTTCCCCTGATTGTTTAATACACACGGGTCATGTCACCAGCTGAACAGCATAAGTGAGGAGAATGTGTTCCCCTGATTGTTTAATGTACACGGGACATGTTACCAGGTGAACAGTATAAGTGAGGAGAGTATGTTCCCCTGATTGTTTAATGTACACGGGACATGTTACCAGGTGAACAGTATAAGTGAGAAGAGTGTGTTCCACTGATTGTTTCATAGACACAGGACATGTTACCAGGTGAACAGTATAAGTGAGGAGAGTGTGTTCCCCTGATTTTTTAATACACACGGGACATGTCACCAGGTGAACAGTATAAGTGAGGAGACTGTGTACCCCTCATGGTTTAATATGCACAGGACATGTTACCAGGTGAACTCTATAAGTGAGGCGAGTGTGTTCCCCTGATGGTTTAATGCACACGGGACATGTGACCAGATGAACAGTATAAGTGAGGAGAGTGTTTTCCTTTGATTGTTTAATAGACACTGTACATGTGACCAGATGAACAGTATAAGTGAGGAGAGTGTGTTCCCCTGATTGTTTAATACACACGGGACATGTTACCAGGTGAACAGTATAAGTGAGGAGAGTGTGTTCCCCTGATTGTTTAATGCACTTTGGACATGTTACCAGGTGACAAGTATAAGTGAGGAGAGTGTGTTCCCCTGATGGTTTAATATACACAGGACATGTTACCAGGTGAAATGTCTAAGTGAGGAGAGTATGTTCCCCTGATTGTTTAATGCACACGGGACATGTTACCAGGTGAACAGTATAAGTGAGGAGAGCGTGTTCCGCTGAGGGTTTAATACAAACGGGACATGTTAACAGTTGAACAGTATAAGTGAGGAGAGTGTGTTCCCCTGATTGTTTAATGTACACGGGACATGTTACCTGGTGAACAGTATAAGTGAGGAGAGCGTGTTCCCCTGATGGTTTAATATAAACGGGACATGTTACCAGGTGAACAGTATAAGTGAGGAGAGTGAGTTCCCCTGATGGTTTAATACACACGGGACATGTCACCAGTTGAACAGTATAAGTGAGGAGAGGTGTGTTCCCCTGTATGTTTAATACACACGGGACATGTTACCAGGTGAAAAGTATAAGTGAGGAGAGTGTGTTCCCCTGATGGTTTAATACACACGGGACATGTTAACAGGTGAACAGTATAAGTGAGGAGAGTGTGTTCCCCTGATTGTTTAATACGCACAGGACATGTTACCAGTTGAACAGTATAAGTGAGGAGAGTGTGTTCCCCTGATTGTTTAATGTACACGGGACATGTTACCTGGTGAACAGAATAAGTGAGGAGATCGTGTTCACCTGAGGGTTTAATACAAACGGGACATGTCACCAGCTGAACAGTATAAGTGAGGAGAATGTGTTCCCCTGATTGTTTAATACACACGGGACATGTCACCAGGTGAACAGTATAAGTGAGGAGAGTGTGTTCCCCTGATTGTTTATTACACACAAGACATGTTACCAGGTGAACAGTATAAGTGAGGAGAATGTGTTCCCCTGATTGTTTAATACACACGGGACATGTCACCAGGTGAACAGTATAAGTGAGGAGAGTGTGTTCCCCTGATTGTTTAATGTACACGGGACATGTTACCTGGTGAACAGAATAAGTGAGGAGAGCGTGTTCCCCTGAGGGTTTAATACAAACGGGACATGTCACCAGCTGAACAGTATAAGTGAGGAGAATGTGTTCCCCTGATTGTTTAATACACACGGGTCATGTCACCAGCTGAACAGCATAAGTGAGGAGAATGTGTTCCCCTGATTGTTTAATGTACACGGGACATGTTACCAGGTGAACAGTATAAGTGAGGAGAGTATGTTCCCCTGATTGTTTAATGTACACGGGACATGTTACCAGGTGAACAGTATAAGTGAGAAGAGTGTGTTCCACTGATTGTTTCATAGACACAGGACATGTTACCAGGTGAACAGTATAAGTGAGGAGAGTGTGTTCCCCTGATTTTTTAATACACACGGGACATGTCACCAGGTGAACAGTATAAGTGAGGAGACTGTGTACCCCTCATGGTTTAATATGCACAGGACATGTTACCAGGTGAACTCTATAAGTGAGGCGAGTGTGTTCCCCTGATGGTTTAATGCACACGGGACATGTGACCAGATGAACAGTATAAGTGAGGAGAGTGTTTTCCTTTGATTGTTTAATAGACACGGTACATGTTACCAGGTGAACAGTATAAGTGAGGAGAGTGTGTTCCCCTGATTGTTTAATACACACGGGACATGTTACCAGGAGAACAGTATAAGTGAGGAGAGTGTGTTCCCCAGATTGTTTAATACACACAGGCCATGTTACCAGGTGAACAGAATAAGTGAGGAGACTGCGTTCCCCTGATAGTTTAATATACACGGGACATGTTACCAGGTGAACAGCATAAGTAAGGAGAGTGTGTTCCCCTGATTGTTTAATATACACGGGACATGTTACCAGGTGAACAGTGCAAGTGAGGAGAGTGTGTTCCCCTGATTGTTTAATATACACGGGACATGTTACCAGATAAATAGTATAAGTGAGGAGAGTGGGTTCCCCTGATGTTTTAATACAAACGTGACATGTGACCAGATGAACAGTATAAGTGAGGAGAGTGTGTTCCCCTGATTGTTTAATATACACGGGACATGTTACCAAGTGAACTGTATAAGTGAGGAGAGTGTGTTCCCCTGATTGTTTAATGCACATTGGACATGTTACCAGGTGAACAGTATAAGTGAGGAGACCGTGTTCCCCTGAGGGTTTAATATACATTGGACATGTTACCAGGTGATTTCTATAAGTGAGGAGAGTGTATTCCCCTGATGGTTTAATACAAACGGGACATGTCACCTGGTGTACAGTATAAGTGAGGAGAGGTGTGTTCCCCTGTATGTTTAATACACACGGGACATGTTACCAGGTGAACAGTAAAAGTGAGGAGAGTGTGTTCCCCTGATGGTTTAATATAAACGGGACATGTTACCAGGTGAACAGTATAAATGAGGTGAGTGTGTTCCCCTGATGATTTAATATAAACGGGACATATCACCAGGTGAACAGTATAAGTGAGGTGAGTGTGTTCCCCTGATGGTTTAATACACACGGGACATGTTACCAGGTGAACAGTATAAGTGAGGAGAGTGTGTTCCCCTGATTGTTTAATAGACACGGGATATGTTACCAGGTGAACAGTATAAGTGAGGAGAGTTTGTTTCTCTGATTGTTTAATATACACGGGACATGTTACCAGGTGAACAGTGTAAGTGAGGAGAGTGTGTTCCCCTGATGGTTTAATATACATGGGACATGTTACCAGATAAACAGTATAAGTGAGGAGAGTGTGTTCCCCTGATGGTTTAATGCACACGGGACATGTTACCAGGTGAACCGTATAAGTGAGGTGAGTGTGTTCCCCTGATGTTTTAATACACACGGGACATGTTACCAGGTGAACAGTATAAGTGAGGAGAGTGTGTTCCCCTGATTGTTTAATGCACATTGGACATGTTACCAGGTGAACAGTATAAGTGAGGAGAGTGTGTTCCCCTGATGGTTTAATGCACACGGGACATGTTACCAGGTGAACAGTATAAGTGAGGAGAGTGTGTTCCCCTGATGATTTAATGTAAACGGGACATGTCACCAGGTGAACAGTATAAGTGAGGTGAGGGTGTTCCCATGATGGTTTAATATACATGGGACATGTCACCAGGTCTACATTATAAGTGAGGAGACTGTGTTCCCCTGATGGTTTAATACACACGGGACATGTTACCAGGTGAACAGTATAACTGAGGAGAGTGTGTTATTCTAATGGTTGAATATACACGGGACATGTTACCAGGTGAACAGTATAAGTGAGGAGAATGTGTTCCCCTGATTGTTTAATACACACGGGACATGTTACCAGGTGAACAGTATAAGTGAGGAGAGTGTGTTATTCTGATGGTTGAATATACACGGGACATGTTACCAGGTGAACAGTATAAGTGAGGAGAGTGTGTTCCCCTGATTGTTTAATACACACGGGACATGTTACCAGGTGAACAGTATAAGTGAGGAGAGTGTGTTCCCCTGATTGTTTAATGCACATTGGACATGTTACCAGGTGAACAGTATAAGTGAGGAGAGTGTGTTCCCCTGATTGTTTAATAGACACGGGACATGTTACCAGGTGAACAGTATAAGTGAGGAGATTGTGTTCCCCTGATTGTTTAATACACACGGGACCTGTTACCAGGTGAACAGTATAAGTGAGGAGAGTGTGTTCCCCTGATTGTTTAATACACACGGGACATGTTACCAGGTCAACAGTATAAGTGAGGAGAGTGTGTTCCCCTGATTGTTTAATATACGCGGGACATGTTTCCAGGTGAACAGTGTAAGTGAGGAGAATGTGTTCCCCTGATGGTTTAATATACATGGGACACGTTACCAGATAAACAGTATAAGTGAGGAGAGTGTGTTCCCCTGATGGTTTAATGCACACGGGACATGTGACCAGGTGAACAGTATAAGTGAGGAGAGTGTGGCCCCTGATTGTTTAATGCACTTTGGACATGTTACCAGGTGAAAAGGATAAGTGAGGAGAGTGTGTTCCCCTGATGGTTTAATATACACAGGACATGTTACCAGGTGAAATGTCTAAGTGAGGAGAGTATGTTCACCTGATTGTTTAATACACACGGGACATGTTACCAGGCGAACAGTATAACTGAGGAGAGTTTGTTCCCCTGATTGTTTAATGTACACGGGACATGTTACCTGGTGAACAGAATAAGTGAGGAGAGCGTGTTCCCCTGAGGGATTAATACGAACGGGACATGTCACCAGCTGAACAGTATAAGTGAGGAGAATGTGTTCCCCTGATTGTTTAATACACACAAGACATGTTACCAGGTGAACAGTATAAGTGAGGAGAATGTGTTCCCCTGATTGTTTAATATACATGGGACATGTTACCAGGTGAACAGTGTAAGTGAGGAGAGTGTGTTCCCCTGATGGTTTAATATACATGGGACATGTTACCAGATAAACAGTATAAGTGAGGAGAGTGTGTTCCCCTGATGGTTTAATGCACACGGGACATGTTACCAGGTGAACCGTATAAGTGAGGTGAGTGTGTTCCCCTGATGATTTAATATAAATGGGACATGTCACCAGGTGAACAGTATAAGTGAGGTGAGTGTGTTCCCATGATGGTTTAATATACATGGGACATGTCACCAGGTCTACATTATAAGTGAGGAGACTGTGTTCCCCTGATGGTTTAATACACACGGGACATGTTACCAGGTGAACAGTATAAGTGAGGAGAGTGTGTTCCCCTGATTGTTTAATAGACACAGGACATGTTACCAGGTGAACAGTATAAGTGAGGAGAGTGTGTTCCCCTGATTGTTTAATGCACATTGGACATGTTACCAGGTGAACAGTATAAGTGAGGAGAATGTGTTCCCCTGATTGTTTAATAGACACGGGACATGTTACCAGGTGAACAGTATAAGTGAGGAGAGTGTGGTCCCCTGATTGTTTAATACACACGGGACATGTTACCAGGTGAACAGTATAAGTGAGGCGAGTGTGTTCCCCTGATTGTTTAATACACACGGGACATGTTACCAGGTGAACAGTATAAGTGAGGAGAGTGTGTTCCCCTGATTGTTTAATACACACGGGACATGTTACCAGGTGAACAGTATAAGTGAGGAGAGTGTGTTCCCCTGATTGTTTAATACGCAAGGGACATGTTACCAGGTGAACAGTATAAGTGAGCAGAGTGTGTTCCCCTGATTGTTTAATATACGCGGGACATGTTTCCAGGTGAACAGTGTAAGTGAGGAGAATGTGTTCCCCTGATGGTTAAATATACATGGACCACGTTACCAGATAAACAGTATAAGTGAGGAGAGTGTGTTCCCCTGATGGTTTAATATACATGGACCACGTTACCAGATAAACAGTATAAGTGAGGAGAGTGTGTTCCCCTCATGGTTTAATGCACACGGGAAATGTTACCAGGTGAACAGTATAAGTGAGGAGAGTGTGTTCCCCTGATTGTTTAATGCACTTTGGACATGTTACCAGGTGAAAAGTATAAGTGAGGAGAGTGTGTTCCCCTGATGGTTTAATATACACAGGACATGTTACCAGGTGAAATGTCTAAGTGAGGAGAGTATGTTCCCCTGATTGTTTAATGCACACGGGACATGTTACCAGGTGAACAGTATAAGTGAGGAGAGTGTGTTCCCCTGATTGTTTAATGTACACGGGACATGTTACCTGGTTAACAGAATAAGTGTGGAGAGCGTGTTCCCCTGAGGGTTTAATACAAACGGGACATGTCACCAGCTGAACAGTATAAGTGAGGAGAATGTGTTCCCCTGATTGTTTAATACACACAAGACATGTTACCAGGTGAACAGTATAAGTGAGGAGAATGTGTTCCCCTGATTGTTTAATACACACGGGACATGTCACCAGGTGAACAGTATAAGTGAGGAGAGTGTGTTCCACTGATTGTTTAATAGACACAGGACATGTTACCAGGTGAACAGTATAAGTGAGGAGAGTGTGTTCCCCTGATAGTTTAATGTACACGGGACATGTTACCAGGTGAACAGTATAAGTGAGAAGAGTGTGTTCCCCTGATTGTTTAATAGACACAGGACATGTTACCAGGTGAACAGTATAAGTGAGGAGAGTATGTTCCCCTGATTGTTTAATAGACACAGGACATGTTACCAGGTGAACAGTATAAGTGAGGAGAGTGTGTTCCCCTGATTGTTTAATATACACAGGACATGTTACCAGGTGAACAGTATAAGTGAGGAGAGTATGTTCCCCTGATTGTTTAATGTACACAGGACATGTTACCAGGTGAACAGTATAAGTGAGGAGAGTGTGTTCCCCTGATAGTTTAATGTACACGGGACATGTTACCAGGTGAAAAGTAAAAGTGAGAAGAGTGTGTTCCCCTGATTGTTTAATAGACACAGGACATGTTACCAGGTGAACAGTATAAGTGAGGAGAGTATGTTCCCCTGATTGTTTAATGTACACAGGACATGTTACCAGGTGAACAGTATAAGTGAGGAGAGTGTGTTCCCCTGATGGTTTAATATACACGGGACATGTTACCAGGTGAACAGTATAAGTGAGGAGAGTGTGTTCCCCTGATGGTTTAATACACACGGGACATGTTACCAGGTGAACAGTATAAGTGAGGAGAGTGTGCTCCCTTGATGGTTTAACATACACGGGACATGTTACCAGGTGAACTCCATAGGTGAGGAGAGTGTGTCCCCCTGATGGTTTTACATACAAGGGACATGTTACCAGGTGAACAGTATAAGTGAGCAGAGTGTGTTCCCCTGTTTGTTTAATGCACACGGGACATGTTACCAGGTGAACAGTGTAAGTGAGGAGAGTGTGTTCCCCTGATGGTTTAATACACACGGGACATGTTACCAGGTGAGCAGTATAAGTGAGGAGAGTGTGTTCCGCTGATTGTTTAATACACACGGGTCATGTTAACAGGTGAACAGTATAAGTGAGCAGAGTGTGTTCCCCTGAGGGTTTAATATACATGGGACATGCTACCGTTGAACTCGATAAGTGAGGAGAGTGTGTCCCCCTGATGGTTTAACATACAAGGGACATGTTACCAGGTGAAAAGTATAAGTGAGCAGAGTGTGTTCCCCTGATTGTTTAATATACATGGGACATGTTACCAGGTGAACAGTATAAGTGAGGAGAGTGTGTTCCCCTGATGGGTTAATATACACAGGACATGTTACCAGGTGAGCAGTATAAGTGCGGAGAGTGTGTTCCCTTGATGGTTTAATACAAACGGGACATGTTACCAGGTGAACAGTATAAGTGAGGAGAGTGTGTTCACTTGATGGTTTAATATACACAGGACATATCACCAGGTGAACAGTTTAAGTGAGGAGAGTATGTTCCCCTGATGGTTTAATACACACGGGACATGTTACCAAGTGAACATTATAAGTGTGGAGAGTGTGTTCCCCTGAGGGTTTAATATACATGGGACATGTTTCCAGGTGAAAAGTATAAGTGAGGAGAGTGTGTTCCCCTGATGGTTTTATACACACGGGACATGTTACCAGATGAACAGTATAAGTAAGGAGAGTGTGTTCCCCTGATGGTTTCCTACACACGGGACATGTTACCAGATGAACATTATAAGTGAGGAGAGTGTTTTCCACTGATGGTTTAATACAGACGGGACATGTTACCAGGTGAACATTATAAGTGTGGAGAGTGTGTTCCCCTGATGGTTTAATACAGACGGGACATGTTACCACGTGAACAGTATAAGTGAGGAGAGTATGTTCCCCTGATTGTTTAATACACCCAGGACATGTTACCAGGTGAACAGTATAGGTGAGGAGAGTGTGTTCCCCTGATGGTTTAATACACACGGGACATGTTACCAGGTGAACAGTGTAAGTGAGGAGAGTGTGTTCCCCTGATGGTTTAATACGCACGGGACATGTTACCAGGTGAACAGTATAAGTGAGGAGAGTGTGTTCCCCTGATTGTTTAATACACACAGGACATGTCACCAGGTGAACAGTATAAGTGAGGAGAGTGTGTTCCACTGATGGTTTAATATACACGGGACATGTTACCAGGTGAACAGTTTCAGTGAGGAGAGTGTATTCCCCTGATTGTTTAATACACACAGGACATGTTACCAGGTGAACAGTATAAGTGAGGAGAGTGTGTTCCCCTGATTGTTTAATACACACGGGACATGTTACCAGGTGAACAGTATAGGTGAGGAGAATGTGTTCCCCTGATGGTTTAATACACACGGGACATGTTACCAGGTGAACAGTGTAAGTGAGGAGAGTGTGTTCCCCTGATGGTTTAATACGCACGGGACATGTTACCAGGTGAACAGTATAAGTGAGGAGAGTGTGTTCCCCTGATTGTTTAATACACACGGGACATGTTACCTGATGAACAGTATAATTGAGGGGAGTGTATTCCCCTGAGGGTTTAATATACATGGGACATGTTACCAGGAGAACTCAATAAGTGAGCGGAGTGTGTTCCCCTGAGGGTTTAATACACATGGTACATGTTACCAGGTGAACTCCATAAGTGAGGAGAGTGTGTTCCCCTGATTGTTTAATACACATGGGACATGTTACCAGGTGAACAGTATCAGAGAGGAGAGTGTGTTCCCCTGATGGTTTAATATACACGGGACATGTTACCAGGTGAACCTTATAAGTGAGGAGAGTATGTTCCTCTGATGGTTTAATACACACGGGACATGGAACCAGGTGAACAGTATAAGTGAGGAGAGTGTGTTCCCCTGATGGTTTAATATACACGGGACATGTTACCAGGTGAACAGTATAAGTGAGGAGAGTGTGTTCCCCTGATGGTTTAATATACACAGGACATGTCACCAGGTGAACAGTATAAGTGAGGAGAGTGTGTTCCCCTGATGGTTTAATATACACACGACATGTCACCAGGTGAACAGTATAAGTGAGGAGAGTGTGATCCCCTGATTGTTTAATACACACGGGACATGTTACCAGATGAACAGTATAAGTGAGGAGAGAGTGTTCCCCTGATGGTTTAATATACACAGGACATGTTACCAGGTGAACAGTATAAGTGAGGCGAGTGTGTTCCCCTGATGGTTTAATATACACCGGACATGTCACCAGGTGAACAGTATAAGTGAGGAGAGTGAGTTCCCCTGATGGTTTAATATACACGGGACATGTTACCAGGTGAACAGTATAAGTGAGGAGAGTGTGTTCCCCTGATTGTTTAATATAAACGGGACATGTTACCAGGTGAACAGTATAAGTGAGGAGAGTGTGTTCCCCTGATTGTTTAATATACACAGGACATGTCACCAGGTGAACAGTATAAGTGAGGCGAGTGTGTTCCCCTGATGGTTTAATATACACCGGACTTGTCACCAGGTGAACAGTATAAGTGAGGAGAGTGAGTTCCCCTGATGGTTTAATATACACCGGACATGTTACCAGGTGAACAGTATAAGTGAGGAGAGTGTGTTCCCCTGCTGGTTTAAGATACACAGGACATGTTACCAGGTGAACACTATAAGTGAGGAGAGTGTGTTCCCCTGATGGTTTAAGATACACAGGACATGTTACCAGGTGAACACTATAAATGATGAGAGTGTGTTCCCCTGATGGTTTAATGCACACGGGACATGTGACCAGGTGAACAGTATAATGAGGAGAGTGTGGCCCCTGATTGTTTAATGCACTTTGGACATGTTACCAGGTGAAAAGGATAAGTGAGGAGAGTGTGTTCCCCTGATGGTTTAATATACACAGGACATGTTACCAGGTGAAATGTCTAAGTGAGGAGAGTATGTTCACCTGATTGTTTAATACACACGGGACATGTTACCAGGTGAACAGTATAACTGAGGAGAGTTTGTTCCCCTGATTGTTTAATGTACACGGGACATGTTACCTGTTGAACAGAATAAGTGAGGAGAGCGTGTTCCCCTGAGGGATTAATACAAACGGGACATGTCACCAGCTGAACAGTATAAGTGAGGAGAATGTGTTCCCCTGATTGTTTAATACACACAAGACATGTTACCAGGTGAACAGTATAAGTGAGGAGAATGTGTTCCCCTGATTGTTTAATACAAACGGGACATGTCACCAGCTGAACAGTATAAGTGAGGAGAATGTGTTCCCCTGATTGTTTAATACACACGGGACATGTCACCAGGTGAACAGTATAAGTGAGGAGAGTGTGTTCCCATGATGGTTTAATATACACGGGACATGTTACCAGGTGAACAGTATAAGTGAGGAGAGTGTGTTCCCGATTGTTTAATACGCACAGGACATGTTACCAGGTGAACAGTATAACTGAGGAGAGTTTGTTTCCCTGATTGTTTAATATATATACGGGACATGTTACCAGGTGAACAGTATAAGTGAGGCGAATGTGTTCCCCTGATTGTTTAATATACACGGGACATGTTACCAGGTGAACAGTATAAGTGAGGCGAATGTGTTCCCCTGATTGTTTAATATACACGGGACATGTTACCAGGTGAACAGTATAAGTGAGGCGAATGTGTTCCCCTGATTGTTTAATATACACGGGACATGTTACCAGGTGAACAATATAAGTGAGGAGAGTGTGTTCCACTGATTGTTTAATAGACACAGGACATGTTACCAGGTGAACAGTATAAGTGAGGAGAGTGTGTTCCCCTGATTGTTTAATGTACACGGGACATGTTACCTGGTGAACAGAATAAGTGAGGAGAGCGTGTTCCCCTGAGGGTTTAATACAAACGGGACATGTCACCAGCTGAACAGTATAAGTGAGGAGAATGTGTTCCCCTGATTGTTTAATACACACGGGACATGTCACCAGGTGAACAGTATAAGTGCGAAAGTGTGTTTCACTGATTGTTTAATAGACACGGGACATGTTACCAGGTGAACAGTATAAGTGAGGAGAGTATGTTCCCCTGATTGTTTAATGTACACGGGACATGTAACCAGGTGAACAGTATAAGTGAGAAGAGTGTGTTCCCCTGATTGTTTAATAGACACAGGACATGTTACCAGGTGAACAGTATAAGTGAGGAGAGTGTGTTCCCCACATGGTGTAATATGCACAGGACATGTTACCAGGTGAACAGTGTAAGTGAGGTGAGTGTGTTCCCCTGATGACTTAATATAAACGGGACATGTCACCAGGTGAACAGCATAAGTGAGGTGAGTATGTTCCCATGATGGTTTAATATACATGGGACATGTCACCAGGTCTACATTATAAGTGAGGAGAGTGTGTTCCCCTGATGGTTTAATGCACACGGGACATGTTACCAGGTGAACAGTATAAGTGAGGAGAGTGTGTTCCCCTGATTGTTTAATAGACACGGGACATGTTACCAGGTGAACAGTATAAGTGAGGAGAGTGTGTTCCCCTGATTGTTTAATACGCACAGGACATGTTACCAGGTGAACAGTATAACTGAGGAGAGTTTGTTTCCCTGATTGTTTAATATACACGGGACATGTTACCAGGTGAACAGTGTAAGTGAGGAGAGTGTGTTCCCCTGATGGTTTAATATACATGGGACATGTTACCAGATAAACAGTATAAGTGAGGAGAGTGTGTTCCCCTGATGGTTTAATGCACACGGGACATGTTACCAGGTGAACCGTATAAGTGAGGTGAGTGTGTTCCCCTGATGATTTAATATAAATGGGACATGTCACCAGGTGAACAGTATAAGTGAGGTGAGTGTGTTCCCATGATGGTTTAATATACATGGGACATGTCACCAGGTATACATTATAAGTGAGGAGACTGTGTTCCCCTGATGGTTTAATACACACGGGACATGTTACCAGGTGAACAGTATAAGTGAGGAGAGTGTGTTCCCCTGATTGTTTAATAGACACAGGACATGTTACCAGGTGAACAGTATAAGTGAGGAGAGTGTGTTCCCCTGATTGTTTAATGCACATTGGACATGTTACCAGGTGAACAGTATAAGTGAGGAGAGTGTGTTCCCCTGATTGTTTAATAGACACGGGACATGTTACCAGGTGAACAGTATAAGTGAGGAGAGTGTGGTCCCCTGATTGTTTAATACACACGGGACATGTTACCAGGTGAACAGTATAAGTGAGGCGAGTGTGTTCCCCTTATTGTTTAATACACACGGGACATGTTACCAGGTGAACAGTATAAGTGAGGAGAGTGTGTTCCCCTGATTGTTTAATACACACGGGACATGTTACCAGGTGAACAGTATAAGTGATGAGAGTGTGTTCCCCTGATTGTTTAATACACACGGGACATGTTACCAGGTGAACAGTATAAGTGAGCAGAGTGTGTTCCCCTGATTGTTTAATATACGCGGCACATGTTTCCAGGTGAACAGTGTAAGTGAGGAGAATGTGTTCCCCTGATTGTTTAATATACATGGACCACGTTACCAGATAAACAGTATAAGTGAGGAGAGTGTGTTCCCCTGATGGTTTAATATACATGGACCACGTTACCAGATAAACAGTATAAGTGAGGAGAGTGTGTTCCCCTGATGGTTTAATGCACACGGGAAATGTTACCAGGTGAACAGTATAAGTGAGGAGAGTGTGTTCCCCTGATTGTTTAATGCACTTTGGACATGTTACCAGGTGAAAAGTATAAGTGAGGAGAGTGTGTTCCCCTGATGGTTTAATATACACAGGACATGTTACCAGGTGAAATGTCTAAGTGAGGAGAGTATGTTCCCCTGATTGTTTAATGCACACGGGACATGTTACCAGGTGAACAGTATAAGTGAGGAGAGTGTGTTCCCCTGATTGTTTAATGTACACGGGACATGTTACCTGGTTAACAGAATAAGTGAGGAGAGCGTGTTCCCCTGAGGGTTTAATACAAACGGGACATGTCACCAGCTGAACAGTATAAGTGAGGAGAATGTGTTCCCCTGATTGTTTAATACACACAAGACATGTTACCAGGTGAACAGTATAAGTGAGGAGAATGTGTTCCCCTGATTGTTTAATACACACGGGACATGTCACCAGGTGAACAGTATAAGTGAGGAGAGTGTGTTCCACTGATTGTTTAATAGACACAGGACATGTTACCAGGTGAACAGTATAAGTGAGGAGAGTATGTTCCCCTGATTGTTTAATAGACACAGGACATGTTACCAGGTGAACAGTATAAGTGAGGAGAGAGTGTTCCCCTGATTGTTTAATATACACAGGACATATTACCAGGTGAACAGTATAAGTGAGGAGAGTATGTTCCCCTGATTGTTTAATGTACACAGGACAAGTTACCAGGTGAACAGTATAAGTGAGGAGAGTGTGTTCCCCTGATTGTTTAATGTACACGGGACATGTTACCAGGTGAAAAGTATAAGTGAGAAGAGTGTGTTCTCCTGATTGTTTAATAGACACAGGACATGTTACCAGGTGAACAGTATAAGTGAGGAGAGTATGTTCCCCTGATTGTTTAATGTACACAGGACATGTTACCAGGTGAACAGTATAAGTGAGGAGAGTGTGTTCCCCTGATGGTTTAATATACACGGGACATGTTACGAGGTGAACAGCATAAGTGAGGAGAGTGTGTTCCCCTGATGGTTTAATACACACGGGACATGTTACCAGGTGAACAGTATAAGTGAGGAGAGTGTGCTCCCTTGATGGTTTAACATACACGGGACATGTTACCAGGTGAACTCCATAAGTGAGGAGAGTGTGTCCCCCTGATGGTTTTACATACAAGGGACATGTTACCAGGTGAACAGTATAAGTGAGCAGAGTGTGTTCCCCTGATTGTTTAATGCACACGGGACATGTTACCAGGTGAACAGTGTAAGTGAGGAGAGTGTGTTCCCCTGATGGTTTAATACACACGGGTCATGTTACCAGGTGAACAGTATAAGTGAGCAGAGTGTGTTCCCCTGAGGGTTTAATATACATGGGACATGTTACCAGGTGAACTCGATAAGTGAGGAGAGTGTGTCCCCCTGATGGTTTAACATACAAGGGACATGTTACCAGGTGAAAAGTATAAGTGAGCAGAATGTGTTCCCCTGATTGTTTAACATACATGGGACATGTTACCAGGTGAACAGTATAAGTGAGGAGAGTGTGTTCCCCTGATGGGTTAATATACACAGGACATGTTACCAGGTGAGCAGTATAAGTGAGGAGAGTGTGTTCCCTTGATGGTTTAATACAAACGGGACATGTTACCAGGTGAACAGTATAAGTGAGGAGAGTGTGTTCCCTTGATGGTTTAATATACACAGGACATATCACCAGGTGAACAGTTTAAGTGAGGAGAGTATGTTCCCCTGATGGTTTTATACACACGGGACATGTTACCAAGTGAACATTATAAGTGTGGAGAGTGTGTTCCCCTGATGGTTTTATACAGACGGGACATGTTACCAGGTGTAAAGTATAATTGAGGAGAGTGTGTTCCCCTGAGGGTTTAATATACATGGGACATGTTACCAGGTGAAAAGTATAAGTGAGGAGAGTGTGTTCCCCTGATGGTTTTATACACACGGGACATGTTACCAGATGAACAGTATAAGTAAGGAGAGTGTGTTCCCCTGATGGTTTCCTACACACGGGACATGTTACCAGATGAACATTATAAGTGAGGAGAGTGTTTTCCACTGATGGTTTAATACAGACGGGACATGTTACCAGGTGAACATTATAAGTGTGGAGAGTGTGTTCCCCTGATGGTTTAATACAGACGGGACATGTTACCAGGTGAACAGTATAAGTGAGGAGAGTATGTTCCCCTGATTGTTTAATACACCCAGGACATGTTACCAGGTGAACAGTATAGGTGAGGAGAGTGTGTTCCCCTGATGGTTTAATACACACGGGACATGTTACCAGGTTAACAGAATAAGTGAGGAGAGCGTGTTCCCCTGAGGGTTTAATACAAACGGGACATGTCACCAGCTGAACAGTATAAGTGAGGAGAATGTGTTCCCCTGATTGTTTAATACACACAAGACATGTTACCAGGTGAACAGTATAAGTGAGGAGAATGTGTTCCCCTGATTGTTTAATACACACGGGACATGTCACCAGGTGAACAGTATAAGTGAGGAGAGTGTGTTCCACTGATTGTTTAATAGACACAGGACATGTTACCAGGTGAACAGTATAAGTGAGGAGAGTGTGTTCCCCTGATTGTTTAATAGACACAGGACATGTTACCAGGTGAACAGTATAAGTGAGGAGAGAGTGTTCCCCTGATTGTTTAATAGACACAGGACATGTTACCAGGTGAACAGTATAAGTGAGGAGAGTATGTTCCCCTGATTGTTTAATAGACACAGGACATGTAACCAGGTGAACAGTATAAGTGAGGAGAGAGTGTTCCCCTGATTGTTTAATATACACAGGACATGTTACCAGGTGAACAGTATAAGTGAGGAGAGTATGTTCCCCTGATTGTTTAATGTACACAGGACATGTTACCAGGTGAACAGTATAAGTGAGGAGAGTGTGTTCCCCTGATTGTTCAATGTACACGGGACATGTTACCAGGTGAAAAGTATAAGTGAGAAGAGTGTGTTCTCCTGATTGTTTAATAGACACAGGACATGTTACCAGGTGAACAGTATAAGTGAGGAGAGTATGTTCCCCTGATTGTTTAATGTACACAGGACATGTTACCAGGTGAACAGTATAAGTGAGGAGAGTGTGTTCCCCTTGATGGTTTAATACACACGGGACATGTTACCAGGTGAACAGTATAAGTGAGGAGAGTGTGCTCCCTTGATGGTTTAACATACACGGGACATGTTACCAGGTGAACTCCATAAGTGAGGAGAGTGTGTCGCCCTGATGGTTTTACATACAAGGGACATGTTACCAGGTGAACAGTATAAGTGAGCAGAGTGTGTTCCCCTGATTGTTTAATGCACACGGGACATGTTACCAGGTGAACAGTGTAAGTGAGGAGAGTGTGTTCCCCTGATGGTTTAATACACACGGGACATGTTACCAGGTGAGCAGTATAAGTGAGGAGAGTGTGTTCCGCTGATTGTTTAATACACACGGGTCATGTTACCAGGTGAACAGTATAAGTGAGCAGAGTGTGTTCCCCTGAGGGTTTAATATACATGGGACATGTTACCAGGTGAACTCGATAAGTGAGGAGAGTGTGTCCCCCTGATGGTTTAACATACAAGGGACATGTTACCAGGTGAAAAGTATAAGTGAGCAGAGTGTGTTCCCCTGATTGTTTAATATACATGGGACATGTTACCAGGTGAACAGTATAAGTGAGGAGAGTGTGTTCCCCTGATGGGTTAATATACACAGGACATGTTACCAGGTGAGCAGTATAAGTGAGGAGAGTGTGTTCCCTTGATGGTTTAATACAAACGGGACATGTTACCAGGTGAACAGTATAAGTGAGGAGAGTGTGTTCCCTTGATGGTTTAATATACACAGGACATATCACCAGGTGAACAGTTTAAGTGAGGGGAGTATGTTCCCCTGATGGTTTAATACACACGGGACATGTTACCAAGTGAACATTATAAGTGTGGAGAGTGTGTTCCCCTGATGGTTTTATACAGACGGGACATGTTACCAGGTGAAAAGTATAATTGAGGAGAGTGTGTTCCCCTGAGGGTTTAATATACATGGGACATGTTACCAGGTGAAAAGTATAAGTGAGGAGAGTGTGTTCCCCTGATGGTTTTATACACACGGGACATGTTACCAGATGAACAGTATAAGTAAGGAGAGAGTGTTCCCCTGATGGTTTCCTACACACGGGACATGTTACCAGATGAACATTATAAGTGAGGAGAGTGTTTTCCACTGATGGTTTAATACAGACGGGACATGTTACCAGGTGAACATTATAAGTGTGGAGAGTGTGTTCCCCTGATGGTTTAATACAGACGGGACATGTTACCAGGTGAACAGTATAAGTGAGGAGAGTATGTTCCCCTGATTGTTTAATACACCCAGGACATGTTACCAGGTGAACAGTATAGGTGAGGAGAGTGTGTTCCCCTGATGGTTTAATACACACGGGACATGTTACCAGGTGAACAGTGTAAGTGAGGAGAGTGTGTTCCCCTGATGGTTTAATACGCACGGGACATGTTACCAGGTGAACAGTATAAGTGAGGAGAGTGTGTTCCCCTGATTGTTTAATACACACAGGACATGTTACCAGGTGAGCAGTATAAGTGAGGAGAGTGTGTTCCCCTGATTGTTTAATACACACAGGACATGTCACCAGGTGAACAGTATAAGTGAGGAGAGTGTGTTCCACTGATGGTTTAATATACACGGGACATGTTACCAGGTGAACAGTTTCAGTGAGGAGAGTGTATTCCCCTGATTGTTTAATACACACAGGACATGTTACCAGGTGAACAGTGTAAGTGAAGAGAGTGTGTTCCCCTGATTGTTTAATACACACGGGACATGTTACCAGGTGAACAGTATAGGTGAGGAGAATGTGTTCCCCTGATGGTTTAATACACACGGGACATGTTACCAGGTGTTCAGTGTAAGTGAGGAGAGTTTGTTCCCCTGATGGTTTAATACGCACGGGACATGTTACCAGGTGAACAGTATAAGTGAGGAGAGCGTGATCCCCTGATTGTTTAATGCCCACACGGGACATGTTACCTGATGAACAGTATAATTGAGGGGAGTGTATTCCCCTGAGGGTTTAATATACATGGGACATGTTACCAGGTGAACTCAATAAGTGAGCGGAATGTGTTCCCCTGAGGGTTTAATACACATGGTACATGTTACCAGGTGAACTCCATAAGTGAGGAGAGTGTGTTCCCCTGATTGTTTAATACACATGGGACATGTTACCAGGTGAACAGTATCAGAGAGGAGAGTGTGTTCCCCTGATGGTTTAATATACACGGGACATGTTACCAGGTCAACCGTATAAGTGAGGAGAGTGTGTTCCCCTGATGGTTTAATATACACGGGACATGTTACCAGGTGAACAGTATAAGTTAGGAGAGTGTGTTCCCCTGATGGTTTAACATACACAGGACATGTTACCAGGTGAACAGTATAAGTGAGGAGAGTATGTTCCTCTGATGGTTTAATACACACGGGACATGGAACCAGGTGAACAGTATAAGTGAGGAGAGTGTGTTCCCCTGATGGTTTAATATACACGGGACATGTTACCAGGTGAACAGTATAAGTGAGGAGAGTGTGTTCCCCTGATGGTTTAATATACACAGGACATGTCACCAGGTGAACAGTATAAGTGAGGAGATTGTGTTCCCCTGATGGTTTAATATACACATGACATGTCACCAGGTGAACAGTATAAGTGAGGAGAGTGTGTTCCCCTGATGGTTTAATATACACAGGACATGTCACCAGGTGAACAGTATAAGTGAGGAGAGTGTGTTCCCCTGATGGTTTAATATACACAGGACATGTCACCAGGTGAACAGTATAAGTGAGGAGAGTGTGATCCCCTGATTGTTTAATACACACGGGACATGTTACCAGGTGAACAGTATAAGTGAGGAGAATGTGTTCCCCTGATTGTTTAATATACACAGGACATGTTACCAGGTGAACAGTATAAGTGAGGAGAATGTGTTCCCCTGATTGTTTAATACACCCTGGACATGTTACCAGGTGAACAGTATAGGTGAGGAGAGTGTGTTCCCCTGATGGTTTAATACACACGGGACATGTTACCAGGTGAACAGTGTAAGTGAGGAGAGTGTGTTCCCCTGATGGTTTAATACGCACGGGACATGTTACCAGGTGAACTGTATAAGTGAGGAGAGTGTGTTCCCCTGATTGTTTAATACACACAGGACATGTTACCAGGTGATCAGTATAAGTGAGGAGAGTGTGTTCCCCTGATTGTTTAATACACACAGGACATGTCACCAGGTGAACAGTATAAGTGAGGAGAGTGTGTTCCACTGATGGTTTAATATACACGGGACATGTTACCAGGTGAACAGTTTCAGTGAGGAGAGTGTATTCCCCTGATTGTTTAATACACACAGGACATGTTACCAGGTGAACAGTGTAAGTGAAGAGAGTGTGTTCCCCTGATTGTTTAATACACACGGGACATGTTACCAGGTGAACAGTATAGGTGAGGAGAATGTGTTCCCCTGATGGTTTAATACACACGGGACATGTTACCAGGTGTTCAGTGTAAGTGAGGAGAGTGTGTTCCCCTGATGGTTTAATACGCACGGGACATGTTACCAGGTGAACAGTATAAGTGAGGAGAGTGTGATCCCCTGATTGTTTAATGCACACACGGGACATGTTACCTGATGAACAGTATAATTGAGGCGAGTGTATTCCCCTGAGGGTTTAATATACATGGGACATGTTACCAGGTGAACTCAATAAGTGAGCGGAGTGTGTTCCCCTGAGGGTTTAATACACATGGTACATGTTACCAGGTGAACTCCATAAGTGAGGAGAGTGTGTTCCCCTGATTGTTTAATACACATGGGACATGTTACCAGGTGAACAGTATCAGAGAGGAGATTGTGTTCCCCTGATGGTTTAATATACACGGGACATGTTACCAGGTCAACCGTATAAGTGAGGAGAGTGTGTTCCCCTGATGGTTTAATATACACGGGACATGTTACCAGGTGAACAGTATAAGTGAGGAGAGTGTGTTCCCCTGATGGTTTAACATACACAGGACATGTTACCAGGTGAACAGTATAAGTGAGGAGAGTATGTTCCTCTGATGGTTTAATACACACGGGACATGGAACCAGGTGAACAGTATAAGTGAGGAGAGTGTGTTCCCCTGATGGTTTAATATACACGGGACATGTTACCAGGTGAACAGTATAAGTGAGGAGAGTGTGTTCCCCTGATGGTTTAATATACACAGGACATGTCACCAGGTGAACAGTATAAGTGCGGAGAGTGTGTTCCCCTGATGGTTTAATATACACATGACATGTCACCAGGTGAACAGTATAAGTGAGGAGAGTGTGTTCCCCTGATGGTTTAATATACACAGGACATGTCACCAGGTGAACAGTATAAGTGAGGAGAGTGTGTTCCCCTGATGGTTTAATATACACAGGACATGTCACCAGGTGAACTGTATAAGTGAGGAGAGTGTGATCCCCTGATTGTTTAATACACACGGGACATGTTACCAGGTGAACAGTATAAGTGAGGAGAATGTGTTCCCCTGATTGTTTAATATACACAGGACATGTTACCAGGTGAACAGTATAAGTGAGGAGAATGTGTTCCCCTGATTGTTTAATATACACAGGACATGTTACCAGATGAACAGTATAAGTGAGGAGAGTATGTTCCCCTGATTGTTTAATATACACGGGACATGTTACCAGGTGAACAGTATAAGTGAGGAGAGTGTGTTCCCCTGATGGTTTAATATACACCGGACATCTCACCAGGTGAACAGTATAAGTGAGGAGAGTGTGTTCCCCTGATGGTTTAATACACAGGGGACATGTCACCAGGTGAACAGTATAAGTGAGGAGAGTGTGTTCCCCTGATTGTTTAATATACACAGGACATGTTACCAGGTGAACAGTATAAGTGAGGCGAGTGTGTTCCCCTGATGGTTTAATATACACCGGACATGTCACCAGGTGAACAGTATAAGTGAGGAGAGTGAGTTCCCCTGATGGTTTAATATACACCGGACATGTTACCAGGTGAACAGTATAAGTGAGGAGAGTGTGTTCCCCTGCTGGTTTAAGATACACAGGACATGTTACCAGGTGAACACTATAAGTGAGGAGAGTGTGTTCCCCTGATGGTTTAAGATACACAGGACATGTTGCCAGGTGAACACTATAAGTGATGAGAGTGTGTTCCCCTGATGGTTTAATACTGACGGGACATGTTACCAGATGAACAGTATAAGTGAGGAGCTTGTGTTCCCCTGATGGTTTAGTAATGACGGGACATGTTACCAGATAAACAGTATAAGTGAGGAGAATGTGTTCCCCTGATTGTTTAATACACAAAGGACATGTTACCAGGTGAACAGTATAAGTGAGGAGAATGTGTTCCCCTGATTGTTTAATACACAAAGGACATGTTACCAGGTGAACACTATAAGTGAGGAGAGTGTGTTCCCCTGATGGTTTAAGATACACAGGACATGTTGCCAGGTGAACACTATAAGTGATGAGAGTGTGTTCCCCTGATGGTTTAATACTGACGGGACATGTTACCAGATGAACAGTATAAGTGAGGAGCTTGTGTTCCCCTGATGGTTTAGTAATGACGGGACATGTTACCAGATAAACAGTATAAGTGAGGAGAATGTGTTCCCCTGATTGTTTAATACACAAAGGACATGTTACCAGGTGAACAGTATAAGTGAGGAGAATGTGTTCCCCTGATTGTTTAATACACAAAGGACATGTTACCAGGTGAACAGTATCAGTGAGGAGAGTGTGTTCCCCTGATTGTTTAATACACAAAGGACATGTTACCAGGTGTACAGTACAAGTGAGGAGAGTGTGTTCCCCTGATGGTTTAATGCACACAGGACATGTTACCAGGTGAACAGTACAAGTGAGGAGAGTGTGTTCCCCTGATGGTTTAATATACACGGGACATGTTACCAGATGAACAGTATAAGTGAGGAGAGTGTGTTCCCCTGATGGTTTAATGCACACAGGGCATGTTACCAGGTGAACAGTATAAGTGAGGAGAATGTGTTCCCCTGATGGTTTAATATACATGGGACATGTCACCAGGTGAACAGTATAAGTGAGGAGAGTGTGTTCCCCTGATGGTTTAATATACACGGGACATGTTACCAGGTGAACAGTATAAGTGAGGTGAGTTTGTTCCCCTGATGATTTAATACACACGGGACATGTCACCAGGTGAACAGTATAAGTGAGGAGACTGTGTTCCCCTGATGGTTTAATAATGTCGGGACAGTTCCCCAGGTGAACAGTATAAGTGAGGAGAGTTTGTTCCCCTGATGGTTTAATATACACGGGACATGTTACCTGGTGAACAGTATAAGTGAGGTGAGTTTGTTCCCCTGATGGTTTAATATACACGGGACATGTTACCAGGTGAACAGTATAAGTGAGGTGAGTTTGTTCCCCTGATGGTTTAAGATACACGGGACATGTTACCAGGTGAACAGTATAAGTGAGGAGAGTGAGTTCCCCTGATGGTTTAATATACACGGGACATGTTACCAGGTGAATGTATAAGTGAGGAGAGTGTTTTCCCCTGATTGTTTAATATACACGGGACATGTTACCAGGTGAACAGTATAAGTGAGGAGAGTGAGTTCCCCTGATGGTTTAATATACACCGGACATGTTACCAGGTGAATGTATAAGTGAGGAGAGTGTTTTCCCCTGATTGTTTAATATACACGGGACATGTTACCAGGTGAACAGTATAAGTGAGGAGAGTGTGTTCCCCTGATTGTTTAATATACACAGGACATGTTACCAGGTGAACAGTATAAGTGAGGAGAGTGTGTTCCCCTGATGGTTTAATATACATGGGACATGTCACCAGGTGAACATTATAAGTGAGGAGAGTTTGTTCCCCTGATGGTTTAATATACACCGGACATGTCACCAGGTGAACAGTATAAGTGAGGAGAGTGTGTTCCCCTGATGGTTTAATATACACAGGACATGTCACCAGGTGAACAGTATAAGTGAGGAGAGTGTGTTCCCCTGATTGTTTAATATACACGGGACATGTTACCAGGTGTACAGGATAAGTGAGGAGAGTGTGTTCCCCTGCTGGTTTAAGATACACGGGACATGTCACCAGGTGAACAGTATAAGTGAGGAGAGTGTGTTTCCCTGATTGTTCAACACACACGGGACATGTTACCAGGTGAACACTATAAGTGAGGAGAGTGTGTTCCCCTGATGGTTTAATACTGACGGGACATGTTACCAGATGAACAGTATAAGTGAGGATCTTGTGTTCCCCTGATGGTTTAGTAATGACGGGACATGTTACCAGATAAACAGCATAAGTGAGGAGAATGTGTTCCCCTGATTGTTTAATACGCACGGGACTTGTCACCAAGTGAACTGTATAAGTGAGGAGAATGTGTTCCCCTGAGTGTTTAATATACACGGGACATGTTGCCAGGTGAACAGTATAAGTGAGGATAGTGTGTTCCCCTGATGGTTTAATATACATGGGACATGTTACCAGGTGAACAGTGTAAGTGAGGAGAGTGTGTTCCCCTGATGGTTTAATATACACGGGACATGTCAACAGGTGAAAAGTTTAAGTGAGGAGAGTGTGTTCCCCTGATGGTTTAATATACACGGGACATGTTACCAGATGAACAGTCTCAGTGAGGAGAGTGTGTTCCCCTGATGGTTTAATATACACGGACATGTCACCAAATGAACTGTATAAGTGAGGAGAGTGTGTTCCCCTGATGGTTTAATATACACGGGACATGTCACCAAATGAACTGTATAGGTGAGGAGAGCGTGTTCCCCTGATGGTTTAATACACACGAGACATGTTACCAGATGAACAGTCTCAGTGAGGAGAGTGTGTTCCCCTGATGGTTTAATATACACCGGACATGTTACCAGGTGAACAGTATAAGTGAGCAGAGTGTGTTCCCCTGATTGTTTAATATACACGCGACATGTTACCAGGTGAACAGTATAAGTGAGGAGAGTGTTTTCCCCTGATTGTTCAATGCACACTGGACATGTTACCAGGTGAACAGTATAAGTGAGGAGAGTGTGTTCCCCTGATGGTTTAATATACACGGGACATGTTACCAGGTGAACAGTATAAGTGAGGAGAATGTGTTCCACTGAAGGTTTAATATACACCGGACATGTTACCAGGTGAACAGTACAAGTGAGGAGAGTGTGTTCCCCTGATGGTTTAATACACACGGGACATGTTACCAGGTGAACAGTATAAGTGAGGAGAGTGTGTTCCCCTGATGGTTTAATATACACAGGACATGTCACCAGGTGAACAGTATAAGTGAGGAGAGTGTGATCCCCTGATTGTTTAATACACACGGGACATGTTACCAGGTGAACAGTATAAGTGAGGAGAATGTGTTCCCCTGATTGTTTAATATACACAGGACATGTTACCAGGTGAACAGTATAAGTGAGGAGAATGTGTTCCCCTGATTGTTTAATACACCCAGGACATGTTACCAGGTGAACAGTATAGGTGAGGAGAGTGTGTTCCCCTGATGGTTTAATACACACGGGACATGTTACCAGGTGAACAGTGTAAGTGAGGAGAGTGTGTTCCCCTGATGGTTTAATACGCACGGGACATGTTACCAGGTGAACAGTATAAGTGAGGAGAGTGTGTTCCCCTGATTGTTTAATACACACAGGACATGTTACCAGGTGAACAGTATAAGTGAGGAGAGTGTGTTCCCCTGATGGTTTAATATACACAGGACATGTCACCAGGTGAACAGTATAAGTGAGGAGAGTGTGTTCCACTGATGGTTTAATATACACGGGACATGTTACCAGGTGAACAGTGTAAGTGAAGAGAGCGTGTTCCCCTGATTGTTTAATACACACGGGACATGTTACCAGGTGAACAGTATAGGTGAGGAGAATGTGTTCCCCTGATGGTTTAATACACACGGGACATGTTACCAGGTGTTCAGTGTAAGTGAGGAGAGTGTGTTCCCCTGATGGTTTAATACGCACGGGACATGTTACCAGGTGAACAGTATAAGTGAGGAGAGTGTGATCCCCTGATTGTTTAATGCACACACGGGACATGTTACCTGATGAACAGTATAATTGAGGGGAGTGTATTCCCCTGAGGGTTTAATATACATGGGACATGTTACCAGGTGAACTCAATAAGTGAGCGGAGTGTGTTCCCCTGAGGGTTTAATACACATGGTACATGTTACCAGGTGAACTCCATAAGTGAGGAGAGTGTGTTCCCCTGATTGTTTAATACACATGGGACATGTTACCAGGTGAACAGTATCAGAGAGGAGAGTGTGTTCCCCTGATGGTTTAATATACACGGGACATGTTACCAGGTCAACCGTATAAGTGAGGAGAGTGTGTTCCCCTGATGGTTTAATATACACGGGACATGTTACCAGGTGAACAGTATAAGTGAGGAGAGTGTGTTCCCCTGATGGTTTAACATACACAGGACATGTTATCAGGTGAACAGTATAAGTGAGGAGAGTATGTTCCTCTGATGGTTTAATACACACGGGACATGGAACCAGGTGAACAGTATAAGTGAGGAGAGTGTGTTCCCCTGATGGTTTAATATACACAGGACATGTCACCAGGTGAACAGTGTAAGTGAGGAGAGTGTGTTCCCCTGATGGTTTAATATACACAGGACATGTCACCAGGTGAACAGTATAAGTGAGGAGAGTGTGATCCACTGATTGTTTAATACACACGGGACATGTCACCAGGTGAACAGTATAAGTGAGGAGAATGTGATCCACTGATTGTTTAATACACACGGGACATGTTACCAGGTGAACAGTATAAGTGAGGAGAATGTGTTCCCCTGATTGTTTAATATACACAGGACTTGTTACCAGGTGAACAGTATAAGTGAGGAGAATGTGTTCCCCTGATTGTTTAATATACACAGGACATGTTACCACATGAACAGTATAAGTGAGGAGAGTGTGTTCCCCTGATTGTTTAATATACACGGGACATGTTACCAGGTGAACAGTATAAGTGAGGAGAGTGTGTTCCCCTGATGGTTTAATATACACCGGACATCTCACCAGGTGAACAGTATAAGTGAGGAGAGTGTGTTCCCCTGATGGTTTAATACACAGGGGACATGTCACCAGGTGAACAGTATAAGTGAGGTGAGTTTGTTCCCCTGATGATTTAATACACACGGGACATGTCACCAGGTGAACAGTATAAGTGAGGAGACTGTGTTCCCCTGATGGTTTAATAATGTCGGGACAGTTCCCCAGGTGAACAGTATAAGTGAGGAGAGTTTGTTCCCCTGATGGTTTAATATACACGGGACATGTTACCAGGTGAACAGTATAAGTGAGGTGAGTTTGTTCCCCTGATGGTTTAATATACACGGGACATGTTACCAGGTGAACAGTATATGTGAGGTGAGTTTGTTCCCCTGATGGTTTAAGATACACGGGACATGTTACCAGATGAACAGTATAAGTGAGGAGAGTGAGTTCCCCTGATGGTTTAATATACACGGGACATGTTACCAGGTGAATGTATAAGTGAGGAGAGTGTTTTCCCCTGATTGTTTAATATACACGGGACATGTTACCAGGTGAACAGTATAAGTGAGGAGAGTGAGTTCCCCTGATGGTTTAATATACACCGGACATGTTACCAGGTGAATGTATAAGTGAGGAGAGTGTTTTCCCCTGATTGTTTAATATACACGGGACATGTTACCAGGTGAACAGTATAAGTGAGGAGAGTGTGTTCCCCTGATTGTTTAATATACACAGGACATGTTACCAGGTGAACAGTATAAGTGAGGAGAGTGTGTTCCCCTGATGGTTTAATATACATGGGACATGTCACCAGGTGAACATTATAAGTGAGGAGAGTTTGTTCCCCTGATGGTTTAATATACACCGGACATGTCACCAGGTGAACAGTATAAGTGAGGAGAGTGTGTTCCCCTGATGGTTTAATATACACAGGACATGTCACCAGGTGAACAGTATAAGTGAGGAGAGTGTGTTCCCCTGATTGTTTAATATACACGGGACATGTTACCAGGTGTACAGGATAAGTGAGGAGAGTGTGTTCCCCTGCTGGTTTAAGATACACGGGACATGTCACCAGGTGAACAGTATAAGTGAGGAGAGTGTGTTTCCCTGATTGTTCAACACACACGGGACATGTTACCAGGTGAACACTATAAGTGAGGAGAGTGTGTTCCCCTGATGGTTTAATACTGACGGGACATGTTACCAGATGAACAGTATAAGTGAGGATCTTGTGTTCCCCTGATGGTTTAGTAATGACGGGACATGTTACCAGATAAACAGCATAAGTGAGGAGAATGTGTTCCCCTGATTGTTTAATACGCACGGGACTTGTCACCAAGTGAACTGTATAAGTGAGGAGAATGTGTTCCCCTGAGTGTTTAATATACACGGGACATGTTGCCAGGTGAACAGTATAAGTGAGGATAGTGTGTTCCCCTGATGGTTTAATATACATGGGACATGTTACCAGGTGAACAGTGTAAGTGAGGAGAGTGGTTTCCCCTGATGGTTTAATATACACGGGACATGTCAACAGGTGAAAAGTTTAAGTGAGGAGAGTGTGTTCCCCTGATGGTTTAATATACACGGGACATGTTACCA
Source organism: Heterodontus francisci (assembly GCF_036365525.1). Taxonomy (NCBI): domain Eukaryota; kingdom Metazoa; phylum Chordata; class Chondrichthyes; order Heterodontiformes; family Heterodontidae; genus Heterodontus; species Heterodontus francisci. The sequence continues at coordinate 8,057,981 of NC_090392.1, read as the reverse complement.
GATGAACAGTCTCAGTGAGGAGAGTGTGTTCCCCTGATGGTTTAATATACACGGACATGTCACCAAATGAACTGTATAAGTGAGGAGAGTGTGTTCCCCTGATGGTTTAATATACACGGGACATGTCACCAAATGAACTGTATAGGTGAGGAGAGCGTGTTCCCCTGATGGTTTAATACACACGAGACATGTTACCAGATGAACAGTCTCAGTGAGGAGAGTGTGTTCCCCTGATGGTTTAATATACACCGGACATGTTACCAGGTGAACAGTATAAGTGAGCAGAGTGTGTTCCCCTGATTGTTTAATATACACGCGACATGTTACCAGGTGAACAGTATAAGTGAGGAGAGTGTTTTCCCCTGATTGTTCAATGCACACTGGACATGTTACCAGGTGAACAGTATAAGTGAGGAGAGTGTGTTCCCCTGATGGTTTAATATACACGGGACATGTTACCAGGTGAACAGTATAAGTGAGGAGAATGTGTTCCACTGAAGGTTTAATATACACCGGACATGTTACCAGGTGAACAGTACAAGTGAGGAGAGTGTGTTCCCCTGATGGTTTAATACACACGGGACATGTTACCAGGTGAACAGTATAAGTGAGGAGAGTGTGTTCCCCTGATGGTTTAATATACACAGGACATGTCACCAGGTGAACAGTATAAGTGAGGAGAGTGTGATCCCCTGATTGTTTAATACACACGGGACATGTTACCAGGTGAACAGTATAAGTGAGGAGAATGTGTTCCCCTGATTGTTTAATATACACAGGACATGTTACCAGGTGAACAGTATAAGTGAGGAGAATGTGTTCCCCTGATTGTTTAATACACCCAGGACATGTTACCAGGTGAACAGTATAGGTGAGGAGAGTGTGTTCCCCTGATGGTTTAATACACACGGGACATGTTACCAGGTGAACAGTGTAAGTGAGGAGAGTGTGTTCCCCTGATGGTTTAATACGCACGGGACATGTTACCAGGTGAACAGTATAAGTGAGGAGAGTGTGTTCCCCTGATTGTTTAATACACACAGGACATGTTACCAGGTGAGCAGTATAAGTGAGGAGAGTGTGTTCCCCTGATTGTTTAATACACACAGGACATGTCACCAGGTGAACAGTATAAGTGAGGAGAGTGTGTTCCACTGATGGTTTAATATACACGGGACATGTTACCAGGTGAACATTATAAGTGAGGAGAGTTTGTTCCCCTGATGGTTTAATATACACCGGACATGTCACCAGGTGAACAGTATAAGTGAGGAGAGTGTGTTCCCCTGATGGTTTAATATACACAGGACATGTCACCAGGTGAACAGTATAAGTGAGGAGAGTGTGTTCCCCTGATTGTTTAATATACACGGGACATGTTACCAGGTGTACAGGATAAGTGAGGAGAGTGTGTTCCCCTGCTGGTTTAAGATACACGGGACATGTCACCAGGTGAACAGTATAAGTGAGGAGAGTGTGTTTCCCTGATTGTTCAACACACACGGGACATGTTACCAGGTGAACACTATAAGTGAGGAGAGTGTGTTCCCCTGATGGTTTAATACTGACGGGACATGTTACCAGATGAACAGTATAAGTGAGGATCTTGTGTTCCCCTGATGGTTTAGTAATGACGGGACATGTTACCAGATAAACAGCATAAGTGAGGAGAATGTGTTCCCCTGATTGTTTAATACGCACGGGACTTGTCACCAAGTGAACTGTATAAGTGAGGAGAATGTGTTCCCCTGAGTGTTTAATATACACGGGACATGTTGCCAGGTGAACAGTATAAGTGAGGATAGTGTGTTCCCCTGATGGTTTAATATACATGGGACATGTTACCAGGTGAACAGTGTAAGTGAGGAGAGTGGTTTCCCCTGATGGTTTAATATACACGGGACATGTCAACAGGTGAAAAGTTTAAGTGAGGAGAGTGAGTCCCCCTGATGGTTTAATATACACGGGACATGTTACCAGATGAACAGTCTCAGTGAGGAGAGTGTGTTCCCCTGATGGTTTAATATACACGGACATGTCACCAAATGAACTGTATAAGTGAGGAGAGTGTGTTCCCCTGATGGTTTAATATACACGGGACATGTCACCAAATGAACTGTATAGGTGAGGAGAGCGTGTTCCCCTGATGGTTTAATACACACGAGACATGTTACCAGATGAACAGTCTCAGTGAGGAGAGTGTGTTCCCCTGATGGTTTAATATACACCGGACATGTTACCAGGTGAACAGTATAAGTGAGCAGAGTGTGTTCCCCTGATTGTTTAATATACACGCGACATGTTACCAGGTGAACAGTATAAGTGAGGAGAGTGTTTTCCCCTGATTGTTCAATGCACACTGGACATGTTACCAGGTGAACAGTATAAGTGAGGAGAGTGTGTTCCCCTGATGGTTTAATATACACGGGACATGTTACCAGGTGAACAGTATAAGTGAGGAGAATGTGTTCCACTGAAGGTTTAATATACACCGGACATGTTACCAGGTGAACAGTACAAGTGAGGAGAGTGTGTTCCCCTGATGGTTTAATACACACGGGACATGTTACCAGGAGAACAGTATAAGTGAGGAGAGTGTGTTCCCCTGATGGTTTAATATACACAGGACATGTCACCAGGTGAACAGTATAAGTGAGGAGAGTGTGATCCCCTGATTGTTTAATACACACGGGACATGTTACCAGGTGAACAGTATAAGTGAGGAGAATGTGTTCCCCTGATTGTTTAATATACACAGGACATGTTACCAGGTGAACAGTATAAGTGAGGAGAATGTGTTCCCCTGATTGTTTAATACACCCAGGACATGTTACCAGGTGAACAGTATAGGTGAGGAGAGTGTGTTCCCCTGATGGTTTAATACACACGGGACATGTTACCAGGTGAACAATGTAAGTGAGGAGAGTGTGTTCCCCTGATGGTTTAATACGCACGGGACATGTTACCAGGTGAACAGTATAAGTGAGGAGAGTGTGTTCCCCTGATTGTTTAATACACACAGGACATGTTACCAGGTGAGCAGTATAAGTGAGGAGAGTGTGTTCCCCTGATTGTTTAATACACACAGGACATGTCACCAGGTGAACAGTATAAGTGAGGAGAGTGTGTTCCACTGATGGTTTAATATACACGGGACATGTTACCAGGTGAACAGTTTCAGTGAGGAGAGTGTATTCCCCTGATTGTTTAATACACACAGGACATGTTACCAGGTGAACAGTGTAAGTGAAGAGAGCGTGTTCCCCTGATTGTTTAATACACACGGGACATGTTACCAGGTGAACAGTATAGGTGAGGAGAATGTGTTCCCCTGATGGTTTAATACACACGGGACATGTTACCAGGTGTTCAGTGTAAGTGAGGAGAGTGTGTTCCCCTGATGGTTTAATACGCACGGGACATGTTACCAGGTGAACAGTATAAGTGAGGAGAGTGTGATCCCCTGATTGTTTAATGCACACACGGGACATGTTACCTGATGAACAGTATAATTGAGGGGAGTGTATTCCCCTGAGGGTTTAATATACATGGGACATGTTACCAGGTGAACTCAATAAGTGAGCGGAGTGTGTTCCCCTGAGGGTTTAATACACATGGTACATGTTACCAGGTGAACTCCATAAGTGAGGAGAGTGTGTTCCCCTGATTGTTTAATACACATGGGACATGTTACCAGGTGAACAGTATCAGAGAGGAGAGTGTGTTCCCCTGATGGTTTAATATACACGGGACATGTTACCAGGTCAACCGTATAAGTGAGGAGAGTGTGTTCCCCTGATGGTTTAATATACACGGGACATGTTACCAGGTGAACAGTATAAGTGAGGAGAGTGTGTTCCCCTGATGGTTTAACATACACAGGACATGTTACCAGGTGAACAGTATAAGTGAGGAGAGTATGTTCCTCTGATGGTTTAATACACACGGGACATGGAACCAGGTGAACAGTATAAGTGAGGAGAGTGTGTTCCCCTGATGGTTTAATATACACGGGACATGTTACCAGGTGAACAGTATAAGTGAGGAGAGTGTGTTCCCCTGATGGTTTAATATACACAGGACATGTCACCAGGTGAACAGTATAAGTGAGGAGAATGTGTTCCCCTGATTGTTTAATATACACAGGACATGTTACCAGATGAACAGTATAAGTGAGGAGAGTGTGTTCCCCTGATTGTTTAATATACACGGGACATGTTACCAGGTGAACAGTATAAGTGAGGAGAGTGTGTTCCCCTGATGGTTTAATATACACCGGACATCTCACCAGGTGAACAGTATAAGTGAGGAGAGTGTGTTCCCCTGATGGTTTAATACACAGGGGACATGTCACCAGGTGAACAGTATAAGTGAGGAGAGTGTGTTCCCCTGATTGTTTAATATACACAGGACATGTTACCAGGTGAACAGTATAAGTGAGGCGAGTGTGTTCCCCTGATGGTTTAATATACACCGGACATGTCACCAGGTGAACAGTATAAGTGAGGAGAGTGAGTTCCCCTGATGGTTTAATATACACCGGACATGTTACCAGGTGAACAGTATAAGTGAGGAGAGTGTGTTCCCCTGCTGGTTTAAGATACACAGGACATGTTACCTGGTGAACACTATAAGTGAGGAGAGTGTGTTCCCCTGATGGTTTAAGATACACAGGACATGTTGCCAGGTGAACACTATAAGTGATGAGAGTGTGTTCCCCTGATGGTTTAATACTGACGGGACATGTTACCAGATGAACAGTATAAGTGAGGAGCTTGTGTTCCCCTGATGGTTTAGTAATGACGGGACATGTTACCAGATAAACAGTATAAGTGAGGAGAATGTGTTCCCCTGATTGTTTAATACACAAAGGACATGTTACCAGGTGAACAGTATAAGTGAGGAGAATGTGTTCCCCTGATTGTTTAATACACAAAGGACATGTTACCAGGTGAACAGTATCAGTGAGGAGAGTGTGTTCCCCTGATTGTTTAATACACAAAGGACATGTTACCAGGTGAACAGTACAAGTGAGGAGAGTGTGTTCCCCTGATGGTTTAATGCACACAGGACATGTTACCAGGTGAACAGTACAAGTGAGGAGAGTGTGTTCCCCTGATGGTTTAATATACACGGGACATGTTACCAGATGAACAGTATAAGTGAGGAGAGTGTGTTCCCCTGATGGTTTAATGCACACAGGGCATGTTACCAGGTGAACAGTATAAGTGAGGAGAATGTGTTCCCCTGATGGTTTAATATTCATGGGACATGTCACCAGGTGAACAGTATAAGTGAGGAGAGTGTGTTCCCCTGATGGTTTAATATACACGGGACATGTTACCAGGTGAACAGTATAAGTGAGGTGAGTTTGTTCCCCTGATGATTTAATACACACGGGACATGTCACCAGGTGAACAGTATAAGTGAGGAGACTGTGTTCCCCTGATGGTTTAATAATGTCGGGACATTTCCCCAGGTGAACAGTATAAGTGAGGAGAGTATGTTCCCCTGATGGTTTAATATACACGGGACATGTTACCAGGTGAACAGTATAAGTGAGGTGAGTTTGTTCCCCTGATGGTTTAATATACACGGGACATGTTACCAGGTGAACAGTATAAGTGAGGTGAGTTTGTTCCCCTGATGGTTTAAGATACACGGGACATGTTACCAGATGAACAGTATAAGTGAGGAGAGTGAGTTCCCCTGATGGTTTAATATACACGGGACATGTTACCAGGTGAATGTATAAGTGAGGAGAGTGTTTTCCCCTGATTGTTTAATATACACGGGACATGTTACCAGGTGAACAGTATAAGTGAGGAGAGTGAGTTCCCCTGATGGTTTAATATACACCGGACATGTTACCAGGTGAATGTATAAGTGAGGAGAGTGTTTTCCCCTGATTGTTTAATATACACGGGACATGTTACCAGGTGAACAGTATAAGTGAGGAGAGTGTGTTCCCCTGATTGTTTAATATACACAGGACATGTTACCAGGTGAACAGTATAAGTGAGGAGAGTGTGTTCCCCTGATGGTTTAATATACATGGGACATGTCACCAGGTGAACATTATAAGTGAGGAGAGTTTGTTCCCCTGATGGTTTAATATACACCGGACATGTCACCAGGTGAACAGTATAAGTGAGGAGAGTGTGTTCCCCTGATGGTTTAATATACACAGGACATGTCACCAGGTGAACAGTATAAGTGAGGAGAGTGTGTTCCCCTGATTGTTTAATATACACGGGACATGTTACCAGGTGTACAGGATAAGTGAGGAGAGTGTGTTCCCCTGCTGGTTTAAGATACACGGGACATGTCACCAGGTGAACAGTATAAGTGAGGAGAGTGTGTTTCCCTGATTGTTCAACACACACGGGACATGTTACCAGGTGAACACTATAAGTGAGGAGAGTGTGTTCCCCTGATGGTTTAATACTGACGGGACATGTTACCAGATGAACAGTATAAGTGAGGATCTTGTGTTCCCCTGATGGTTTAGTAATGACGGGACATGTTACCAGATAAACAGTATAAGTGAGGAGAATGTGTTCCCCTGATGGTTTAATGCACACAGGACATGTTACCAGGTGAACAGTACAAGTGAGGAGAGTGTGTTCCCCTGATGGTTTAATATACACGAGACATGTTACCAGGTGAACAGTATAGATGAGGAGAGTGTGTTCCCCTGATGGTTTAATATACACGGGACATGTTACCAGGTGAACAGCATAAGTGAGGAGAATGTGTTCCCCTGATTGTTTAATACGCACGGGACTTGTCACCAAGTGAACTGTATAAGTGAGGAGAATGTGTTCCCCTGAGTGTTTAATATACACGGGACATGTTGCCAGGTGAACAGTATAAGTGAGGATAGTGTGTTCCCCTGATGGTTTAATATACATGGGACATGTTACCAGGTGAACAGTGTAAGTGAGGAGAGTGTGTTCCCCTGATGGTTTAATATACACGGGACATGTCAACAGGTGAAAAGTTTAAGTGAGGAGAGTGTGTTCCCCTGATGGTTTAATATACACGGGACATGTTACCAGATGAACAGTCTCAGTGAGGAGAGTGTGTTCCCCTGATGGTTTAATATACACGGACATGTCACCAAATGAACTGTATAAGTGAGGAGAGTGTGTTCCCCTGATGGTTTAATATACACGGGACATGTCACCAAATGAACTGTATAGGTGAGGAGAGTGTGTTCCCCTGATGGTTTAATACACACGAGACATGTTACCAGATGAACAGTCTCAGTGAGGAGAGTGTGTTCCCCTGATGGTTTAATATACACCGGACATGTTACCAGGTGAACAGTATAAGTGAGCAGAGTGTGTTCCCCTGATTGTTTAATATACACGCGACATGTTACCAGGCGAACAGTATAAGTGAGGAGAGTGTTTTCCCCTGATTGTTCAATGCACACTGGACATGTTACCAGGTGAACAGTATAAGTGAGGAGAGTGTGTTCCCCTGATGGTTTAATATACACGGGACATGTTACCAGGTGAACAGTATAAGTGAGGAGAATGTGTTCCACTGAAGGTTTAATATACACCGGACATGTTACCAGGTGAACAGTACAAGTGAGGAGAGTGTGTTCCCCTGATGGTTTAATACACACGGGACATGTTACCAGGTGAACAGTATAAGTGAGGAAAGCGTGTTCCCCTGATTGTTTAATACACACGGGACATGTTACCAGGTGAACAGAATAAGTGAGGAGAGTGTGTTCCCCTGATGGTTTAATATACATGGGACATGTTACCAGGTGAACAGTATAAGTGAGGAGAGTGTGTTCCCCTGATGGTTTAATATACACGGGACATGTTACCAGGTGAATAGTATAAGTGAGGAGAATGTGTTCCCCTGATTGTTTAATATACACGGGACATGTTCCCAGGTGAACAGTATAAGTGAGGAGAGTGTGTTCCCCTGATGGTTTAATACACACGGGACATGTTGCCAGGTGAACAGTATAAGTGAGGAGAGTGTATTCCCCTGATGGTTTAATACACACGGGACATGTCACCAGTTCAACAGTATAAGTGAAGAGAGTGTGTTCCCCTGATGGTTTAATATACATGGGACATGTTACCAGGTGAACAGTATCAGAGAGGAGAGTGTGTTCCCCTGATGGTTTAATATACACGGGACATGTTACCAGGTGAACCGTATAAGTGAGGAGAGTGTGTTCCCCTGATGGTTTAATATACACGGGACATGTTACCAGGTGAACAGTATAAGTGAGGAGAGTGTGTTCCCCTGATGGTTTAATATACACAGGACATGTTACCAGGTGAACAGTATAAGTGAGGAGAGTATGTTCCTCTGATGGTTTAATACACACGGGACATGGAACCAGGTGAACAGTATAAGTGAGGAGAGTGTGTTCCCCTGATGGTTTAATATACACGGGACATGTTACCAGGTGAACAGTATAAGTGAGGAGAGTGTGTTCCCCTGATGGTTTAATATACACAGGACATGTCACCAGGTGAACAGTATAAGTGAGGAGAGTGTGTTCCCCTGATGGTTTAATATACACATGACATGTCACCAGGTGAACAGTATAAGTGAGGAGAGTGTGTTCCCCTGATGGTTTAATATACACAGGACATGTCAACAGGTGAACAGTATAAGTGAGGAGAGTGTGTTCCCCTGATGGTTTAATATACACAGGACATGTCACCAGGTGAACAGTATAAGTGAGGAGAGTGTGATCCCCTGATTGTTTAATACACACGGGACATGTTACCAGGTGAACAGTATAAGTGAGGAGAATGTGTTCCCCTGATTGTTTAATATATACAGGACATGTTACCAGGTGAACAGTATAAGTGAGGAGAATGTGTTCCCCTGATTGTTTAATATACACAGGACATGTTACCAGATGAACAGTATAAGTGAGGAGAGTGTGTTCCCCTGATGGTTTAATATACACAGGACATGTTACCAGGTGAACAGTATAAGTGAGGCGAGTGTGTTCCCCTGATGGTTTAATATACACCGGACATGTCACCAGGTGAACAGTATAAGTGAGGAGAGTGAGTTCCCCTGATGGTTTAATATACACCGGACATGTTACCAGGTGAACAGTATAAGTGAGGAGAGTGTGTTCCCCTGATTGTTTAATATACACAGGACATGTCACCAGGTGAACAGTATAAGTGAGGAGAGTGTGTTCCCCTGATGGTTTAATACACAGGGGACATGTCACCAGGTGAACAGTATAAGTGAGGAGAGTGTGTTCCCCTGATGGTTTAATATACACCGGACATGTCACCAGGTGAACATTATAAGTGAGGAGAGTGAGTTCCCCTGATGGTTTAATATACACCGGACATGTTACCAGGTGAACAGTATAAGTGAGGAGAGTGTGTTCCCCTGCTGGTTTAAGATACACAGGACATGTTACCAGGTGAACACTATAAGTGAGGAGAGTGTGTTCCCCTGATGGTTTAAGATACACAGGACATGTTACCAGGTGAACACTATAAGTGATGAGAGTGTGTTCCCCTGATGGTTTAATACTGACGGGACATGTTACCAGATGAACAGTATAAGTGAGGAGCTTGTGTTCCCCTGATGGTTTAGTACTGACGGGACATGTTACCAGATAAACAGTATAAGTGAGGAGAATGTGTTCCCCTGATTGTTTAATACACAAAGGACATGTTACCAGGTGAACAGTATAAGTGAGGAGAGTGTGTTCCCCTGATTGTTTAATACACAAAGGACATGTTACCAGGTGAACAGTACAAGTGAGGAGAGTGTGTTCCCCTGATGGTTTAATGCACACAGGACATGTTACCAGGTGAACAGTACAAGTGAGGAGAGTGTGTTCCCCTGATGTTTTAATATACACGGGACATGTTACCAGATGAACAGTATAAGTGAGGAGAGTGTGTTCCCCTGATGGTTTAATGCACACAGGGCATGTTACCAGGTGAACAGTATAAGTGAGGAGAATGTGTTCCCCTGATGGTTTAATATACATGGGACATGTCACCAGGTGAACAGTATAAGTGAGGAGAGTGTGTTCCCCTGATGGTTTAATATACACGGGACATGTTACCAGGTGAACAGTATAAGTGAGGTGAGTTTGTTCCCCTGATGGTTTAATACACACGGGACATGTCACCAGGTGAACAGTATAAGTGAGGAGACTGTGTTCCCCTGATGGTTTAATATACATGGGACATGTCACCAGGTGAACAGTATAAGTGAGGAGAGTGTGTTCCCCTGATGGTTTAATATACACGGGACATGTTACCAGGTGAACAGTATAAGTGAGGTGAGTTTGTTCCCCTGATGGTTTAATACACACGGGACATGTCACCAGGTGAACAGTATAAGTGAGGAGACTGTGTTCCCCTGATGGTTTAATAATGTCGGGACATTTCCCCAGGTGAACAGTACAAGTGAGGAGAGTTTGTTCCCCTGATGGTTTAATATACACGGGACATGTTACCAGGTGAACAGTATAAGTGAGGTGAGTTTGTTCCCCTGATGGTTTAATATACACGGGACATGTTACCAGGTGAACAGTATAAGTGAGATGAGTTTGTTCCCCTGATGGTTTAAGATACACGGGACATGTTACCAGATGAACAGTATAAGTGAGGAGAGTGAGTTCCCCTGATGGTTTAATATACACGGGACATGTTACCAGGTGAATGTATAAGTGAGGAGAGTGTTTTCCCCTGATTGTTTAATATACACGGGACATGTTACCAGGTGAACAGTATAAGTGAGGAGAGTGAGTTCCCCTGATGGTTTAATATACACCGGACATGTTACCAGGTGAATGTATAAGTGAGGAGAGTGTTTTCCCCTGATTGTTTAATATACACGGGACATGTTACCAGGTGAACAGTATAAGTGAGGAGATTGTGTTCCCCTGATTGTTTAATATACACAGGACATGTTACCAGGTGAACAGTATAAGTGAGGAGAGTGTGTTCCCCTGATGGTTTAATATACATGGGACATGTCACCAGGTGAACATTATAAGTGAGGAGAGTTTGTTCCCCTGATGGTTTAATATACACCGGACATGTCACCAGGTGAACAGTATAAGTGAGGAGAGTGTGTTCCCCTGATGGTTTAATATACACAGGACATGTCACCAGGTGAACAGTATAAGTGAGGAGAGTGTGTTCCCCTGATTGTTTAATACACAGGGGACATGTCACCAGGTGAACAGTATAAGTGAGGAGAGTGTGTTCCCCTGATTGTTTAATATACACGGGACATGTTACCAGGTGTACAGGATAAGTGAGGAGAGTGTGTTCCCCTGCTGGTTGAAGATACACGGGACATGTCACCAGGTGAACAGTATAAGTGAGGAGAGTGTGTTTCCCTGATGGTTTAATATACACGGGACATGTCACCAAATGAACTGTATAGGTGAGGAGAGTGTGTTCCCCTGATGGTTTAATACACACGAGACATGTTACCAGATGAACAGTCTCAGTGAGGAGAGTGTGTTCCCCTGATGGTTTAATATACACCGGACATGTTACCAGGTGAACAGTATAAGTGAGCAGAGTGTGTTCCCCTGATTGTTTAATATACACGCGACATGTTACCAGGTGAACAGTATAAGTGAGGAGAGTGTTTTCCCCTGATTGTTCAATGCACACTGGACATGTTACCAGGTGAACAGTATAAGTGAGGAGAGTGTGTTCCCCTGATGGTTTAATATACACGGGACATGTTACCAGGTGAACAGTATAAGTGAGGAGAATGTGTTCCACTGAAGGTTTAATATACACCGGACATGTTACCAGGTGAACAGTACAAGTGAGGAGAGTGTGTTCCCCTGATGGTTTAATACACACGGGACATGTTACCAGATGAACAGTATAAGTGAGGAAAGCGTGTTCCCCTGATTGTTTAATACACACGGGACATGTTACCAGGTGAACAGAATAAGTGAGGAGAGTGTGTTCCCCTGATGGTTTAATATACATGGGACATGTTACCAGGTGAACAGTATAAGTGAGGAGAGTGTGTTCCCCTGATGGTTTAATATACACGGGACATGTTACCAGGTGAATAGTATAAGTGAGGAGAATGTGTTCCCCTGATTGTTTAATATACACGGGACATGTTCCCAGGTGAACAGTATAAGTGAGGAGAGTGTGTTCCCCTGATGGTTTAATACACACGGGACATGTTACCAGGTGAACAGTATAAGTGAGGAGAGTGTATTCCCCTGATGGTTTAATACACACGGGACATGTCACCAGTTGAACAGTATAAGTGAAGAGAGTGTGTTCCCCTGATGGTTTAATATACATGGGACATGTTACCAGGTGAACAGTATCAGAGAGGAGAGTGTGTTCCCCTGATGGTTTAATATACACGGGACATGTTACCAGGTGAACCGTATAAGTGAGGAGAGTGTGTTCCCCTGATGGTTTAATATACACGGGACATGTTACCAGGTGAACAGTATAAGTGAGGAGAGTGTGTTCCCCTGATGGTTTAATATACACAGGACATGTTACCAGGTGAACAGTATAAGTGAGGAGAGTATGTTCCTCTGATGGTTTAATACACACGGGACATGGAACCAGGTGAACAGTATAAGTGAGGAGAGTGTGTTCCCCTGATGGTTTAATATACACGGGACATGTTACCAGGTGAACAGTATAAGTGAGGAGAGTGTGTTCCGCTGATGGTTTAATATACACAGGACATGTCACCAGGTGAACAGTATAAGTGAGGAGAGTGTGTTCCCCTGATGGTTTAATATACACATGACATGTCACCAGGTGAACAGTATAAGTGAGGAGAGTGTGTTCCCCTGATGGTTTAATATACACAGGACATGTCACCAGGTGAACAGTATAAGTGAGGAGAGTGTGTTCCCCTGATGGTTTAATATACACAGGACATGTCACCAGGTGAACAGTATAAGTGAGGAGAGTGTGATCCCCTGATTGTTTAATACACACGGGACATGTTACCAGGTGAACAGTATAAGTGAGGAGAATGTGTTCCCCTGATTGTTTAATATATACAGGACATGTTACCAGGTGAACAGTATAAGTGAGGACAATGTGTTCCCCTGATTGTTTAATATACACAGGACATGTTACCAGATGAACAGTATAAGTGAGGAGAGTGTGTTCCCCTGATGGTTTAATATACACAGGACATGTTACCAGGTGAACAGTATAAGTGAGGCGAGTGTATTCCCCTGATGGTTTAATATACACCGGACATGTCACCAGGTGAACAGTATAAGTGAGGAGAGTGAGTTCCCCTGATGGTTTAATATACACCGGACATGTTACCAGGTGAACAGTATAAGTGAGGAGAGTGTGTTCCCCTGATTGTTTAATATACACAGGACATGTCACCAGGTGAACAGTATAAGTGAGGAGAGTGTGTTCCCCTGATGGTTTAATACACAGGGGACATGTCACCAGGTGAACAGTATAAGTGAGGAGAGTGTGTTCCCCTGATGGTTTAATATACACCGGACATGTCACCAGGTGAACATTATAAGTGAGGAGAGTGAGTTCCCCTGATGGTTTAATATACACCGGACATGTTACCAGGTGAACAGTATAAGTGAGGAGAGTGTGTTCCCCTGCTGGTTTAAGATACACAGGACATGTTACCAGGTGAACACTATAAGTGAGGAGAGTGTGTTCCCCTGATGGTTTAAGATACACAGGACATGTTACCAGGTGAACACTATAAGTGATGAGAGTGTGTTCCCCTGATGGTTTAATACTGACGGGACATGTTACCAGATGAACAGTATAAGTGAGGAGCTTGTGTTCCCCTGATGGTTTAGTACTGACGGGACATGTTACCAGATAAACAGTATAAGTGAGGAGAATGTGTTCCCCTGATTGTTTAATACACAAAGGACATGTTACCAGGTGAACAGTATAAGTGAGGAGAGTGTGTTCCCCTGATTGTTTAATACACAAAGGACATGTTACCAGGTGAACAGTACAAGTGAGGAGAGTGTGTTCCCCTGATGGTTTAATGCACACAGGACATGTTACCAGGTGAACAGTACAAGTGAGGAGAGTGTGTTCCCCTGATGGTTTAATATACACGGGACATGTTACCAGATGAACAGTATAAGTGAGGAGAGTGTGTTCCCCTGATGGTTTAATGCACACAGGGCATGTTACCAGGTGAACAGTATAAGTGAGGAGAATGTGTTCCCCTGATGGTTTAATATACATGGGACATGTCACCAGGTGAACAGTATAAGTGAGGAGAGTGTGTTCCCCTGATGGTTTAATATACACGGGACATGTTACCAGGTGAACAGTATAAGTGAGGTGAGTTTGTTCCCCTGATGGTTTAATACACACGGGACATGTCACCAGGTGAACAGTATAAGTGAGGAGACTGTGTTCCCCTGATGGTTTAATATACATGGGACATGTCACCAGGTGAACAGTATAAGTGAGGAGAGTGTGTTCCCCTGATGGTTTAATATACACGGGACATGTTACCAGGTGAACAGTATAAGTGAGGTGAGTTTGTTCCCCTGATGGTTTAATACACACGGGACATGTCACCAGGTGAACAGTATAAGTGAGGAGACTGTGTTCCCCTGATGGTTTAATAATGTCGGGACATTTCCCCAGGTGAACAGTACAAGTGAGGAGAGTTTGTTCCCCTGATGGTTTAAGATACACGGGACATGTTACCAGATGAACAGTATAAGTGAGGAGAGTGAGTTCCCCTGATGGTTTAATATACACGGGACATGTTACCAGGTGAATGTATAAGTGAGGAGAGTGTTTTCCCCTGATTGTTTAATATACACGGGACATGTTACCAGGTGAACAGTATAAGTGAGGAGAGTGAGTTCCCCTGATGGTTTAATATACACCGGACATGTTACCAGGTGAATGTATAAGTGAGGAGAGTGTTTTCCCCTGATTGTTTAATATACACGGGACATGTTACCAGGTGAACAGTATAAGTGAGGAGAGTGTGTTCCCCTGATTGTTTAATATACACAGGACATGTTACCAGGTGAACAGTATAAGTGAGGAGAGTGTGTTCCCCTGATGGTTTAATATACATGGGACATGTCACCAGGTGAACATTATAAGTGAGGAGAGTTTGTTCCCCTGATGGTTTAATATACACCGGACATGTCACCAGGTGAACAGTATAAGTGAGGAGAGTGTGTTCCCCTGATGGTTTAATATACACAGGACATGTCACCAGGTGAACAGTATAAGTGAGGAGAGTGTGTTCCCCTGATTGTTTAATACACAGGGGACATGTCACCAGGTGAACAGTATAAGTGAGGAGAGTGTGTTCCCCTGCTGGTTGAAGATACACGGGACATGTCACCAGGTGAACAGTATAAGTGAGGAGAGTGTGTTTCCTTGATTGTTCAACACACACGGGACATGTTACCAGGTGAACACTATAAGTGAGGAGAGTGTGTTCCCCTGATGGTTTAATACTGACGGGACATGTTACCAGATGAACAGTATAAGTGAGGATCTTGTGTTCCCCTGATGGTTTAGTAATGACGGGACATGTTACCAGATAAACAGTATAAGTGAGGAGGATGTGTTCCCCTGATGGTTTAATGCACACAGGACATGTTACCAGGTGAACAGTACAAGTGAGGAGAGTGTGTTCCCCTGATGGTTTAATATACACGGGACATGTTACCAGGTGAACAGCATAAGTGAGGAGAATGTGTTCCCCTGATTGTTTAATACGCATGGGACTTGTCACCAAGTGAACTGTATAAGTGAGGAGAATGTGTTCCCCTGAGTGTTTAATATACACGGGACATGTTGCCAGGTGAACAGTATAAGTGAGGATAGTGTGTTCCCCTGATGGTTTAATATAGATGGGACATGTTACCAGGTGAACAGTATAAGTGAGGATAGTGTGTTCCCCTGATGGTTTAATATAGATGGGACATGTTACCAGGTGAACAGTGTAAGTGAGGAGAGTGTGTTCCCCTGATGGTTTGATATACACGGGACATGTTACCAGATGAACAGTCTCAGTGAGGAGAGTGTGTTCCCCTGATGGTTTAATATACACGGACATGTCACCAATTGAACTGTATAGGTGAGGAGAGTGTGTTCCCCTGATGGTTTAATACACACGAGACATGTTACCAGATGAACAGTCTCAGTGAGGAGAGTGTGTTCCCCTGATGGTTTAATATACACCGGACTTGTTACCAGGTGAACAGTATAAGTGAGCAGAGTGTGTTCATCTGATTGTTTAATATACACGCGACATGTTACCAGGTGAACAGTATAAGTGAGGAGAGTGTTTTCCCCTGATTGTTCCATGCACACTGGACATGTTACCAAGTGAACAGTATAAGTGAGGAGAGTGTGTTCCCCTGATGGTGTAATATACACGGGACATGTTACCAGGTGAACAGTATAAGTGAGGAGAATGTGTTCCACTGAAGGTTTAATATACACCGGACATGTTACCAGGAGAACAGTACAAGTGAGGAGAGTGTGTTCCCCTGATGGTTTAATACACACGGGACATGTTACCAGGTGAACAGTATAAGTGAGAAAAGTGTGTTCCCCTGATTGTTTAATACACACGGGACATGTTACCAGGTGAACAGAATAAGTGAGGAGAGTGTGTTCCCCTGATGGTTTAATATACATGGGACATGTTACCAGGTGAACAGTATAAGTGAGGAGAGTGTGTTCCCCTGATGGTTTAATATACACGGGACATGTTACCAGGTGAATAGTATAAGTGAGGAGAATGTGTTCCCCTGATTGTTTAATATACACGGGACATGTTCCCAGGTGAACAGTATAAGTGAGGAGAGTGTGTTCCCCTGATGGTTTAATACACACGGGACATGTTACCAGGTGAACAGTATAAGTGAGGAGAGTGTGTTCCCCTGATGGTTTAATACACACGGGACATGTCACCAGTTGAACAGTATAAGTGAAGAGAGTGTGTTCCCCTGATGGTTTAATATACATGGGACATGTTACCAGGTGAACAGTATAAGTGAGGAGATTGTGTTCCCCTGATGGTTTAATACACACGGGACATGTCACCAGGTGAACAGTATAAGAGAGCAGAGTGTGTTCCCCTGATGGTTTAATATACACAGGACATGTTACCAGATGAACAGTATAAGTGCGGAGAGTGTGTTCCCCTGATGGTTTAATACACATGGGACATGTTACCAGATGAACAGTATAAGTGAGGAGAGTGTGTTCCCCTGATGGTTTAATATACGCGGGACATGTTAGCAGATGAACAGTATAAGTGAGGAGAGTTTGTTCCCCTGATGTTTTAATACACAGGGGACATGTCACCAGGTGAACAGTATAAGTGAGGAGAGTGTGTTCCCCTGATGGTTTAATATACACGAGACATGTTACCAGGTGAACAGTATAAGAGAGGAGAGTGTGTTCCCCTGATGGTTTAATATACATGGGACATGTTACCAGGTGAACAGTATAAGTGAGGAGAGTGTGTTCCCCTGATGGTTTAATATACACGGGACATGTTACCAGGTGAATAGTATAAGTGAGGAGAATGTGTTCCCCTGATTGTTTAATATACACGGGACATGTTCCCAGGTGAACAGTATAAGTGAGGAGAGTGTGTTCCCCTGATGGTTTAATACACACGGGACATGTTACCAGGTGAACAGTATAAGTGAGGAGAGTGTGTTCCCCTGATGGTTTAATACACACGGGACATGTCACCAGTTGAACAGTATAAGTGAAGAGAGTGTGTTCCCCTGATGGTTTAATATACATGGGACATGTTACCAGGTGAACAGTATAAGTGAGGAGATTGTGTTCCCCTGATGGTTTAATACACACGGGACATGTCACCAGGTGAACAGTATAAGAGAGCAGAGTGTGTTCCCCTGATGGTTTAATATACACAGGACATGTTACCAGATGAACAGTATAAGTGCGGAGAGTGTGTTCCCCTGATGGTTTAATACACATGGGACATGTTACCAGATGAACAGTATAAGTGAGGAGAGTGTGTTCCCCTGATGGTTTAATATACGCGGGACATGTTAGCAGATGAACAGTATAAGTGAGGAGAGTTTGTTCCCCTGATGTTTTAATACACAGGGGACATGTCACCAGGTGAACAGTATAAGTGAGGAGAGTGTGTTCCCCTGATGGTTTAATATACACGAGACATGTTACCAGGTGAACAGTATAAGAGAGGAGAGTGTGTTCCCCTGATGGTTTAATGCACACAGGACATGTTACCAGGTGAACAGTACAAGTGAGGAGAGTGTGTTCCCCTGATGGTTTAATATACACGAGACATGTTACCAGGTGAACAGTATAAGCGAGGAGAGTGTGTTCCCCTGATGGTTTAATATACACGGGACATGTTACCAGGTGAACAGCATAAGTGAGGAGAATGTGTTCCCCTGATTGTTTAATACGCACGGGACTTGTCACCAAGTGAACTGTATAAGTGAGGAGAGTGTGTTCCCCTGAGTGTTTAATATACACGGGACATGTTGCCAGGTGAACAGTATAAGTGAGGAGAGTGTGTTCCCCTGATGGTTTAATATACATGGGACATGTTACCAGGTGAAAAGTGTAAGTGAGGAGAGTGTGTTCCCCTGATGGTTTAATATACACGGGACATGTCAACAGGTGAAAAGTTTAAGTGAGGAGAGTGTGTTCCCCTGATGGTTTCATATACACGGGACATGTTACCAGATGAACAGTCTCAGTGAGGAGAATGTGTTCCCCTGATTGATGAATACATCCGGGACATGTTGCCAGGTGAACAGTATAAGTGAGGAGAGTGTGTTCCCCTGATGGTTTAATATACATGGGACATGTCACCAGGTGAACAGTATAAGTGAGGAGAGTGTGTTCCCCTGATGGTTTAATATACACGGGACATGTTACCGGGTGAACAGTATAAGTGAGGTGAGTTTGTTCCCCTGATGGTTTAATACACACGGGACATGTCACCAGGTGAACAGTATAAGTGAGGAGACTGTGTTCCCCTGATGGTTTAATACTGTCGGGACATTTCCCCAGGTGAACAGTATAAGTGAGGAGAGTTTGTTCCCCTGATTGTTTAATATACACAGGACATGTTGCCAGGTGAACAGTATAAGTGAGGTGAGTTTGTTCCCCTGATGGTTTAATATACAGGGGACATGTTACCAGGTGAACAGTATAAGTGAGGAGAGTGTGTTCCCCTGATTGTTTAATATACACGCGACATGTTACCAGGTGACCAGTATAAGTGAGGAGAGTGAGTTCCCCTGATGGTTTAATATACACCGGACATGTTACCAGGTGAATGTATAAGTGAGGAGAGTGTTTTCCCCTGATTGTTTAATATACACGGGACATGTTACCAGGTGAACAGTATAAGTGAGGAGAGTGTGTTCCCCTGATGGTTTAATATACACCGGACATGTTACCAGGTGAATGTATAAGTGAGCAGAGTGTTTTCCCCTGATTGTTTAATATACACAGGACATGTTACCAGGTGAACAGTATAAGTGAGGAGAGTGTGTTCCCCTGATGGTTTAATATACATGGGACATGTCACCAGGTGAACATTATAAGTGAGGAGAGTGTGTTCCCCTGATGGTTTAATATACACCGGACATGTCACCAGGTGAACAGTATAAGTGAGGAGAGTGTGTTCCCCTGATGGTTTAATATACACAGGACATGTCACCAGGTGAACAGTATAAGTGAGGAGAGTGTGTTCCCCTGATGGTTTAATATACACGGGACATGTTACCAGGTGAACAGTATAAGTGAGGAGAATGTGTTCCCCTGATTGTTCAACACACACGGGACATGTTACCAGGTGAACACTATAAGTGAGGAGAGTGTGTTCCCCTGATGGTTTAATACTGACGGGAAATGTTACCAGATGAACAGTATAAGTGAGGAGCTTGTGTTCCCCTGATGGTTTAATAATGACGGGACATGTTTCCAGGTGAACAGTATAAGTGAGGAGAGTGTGTTCCCCTGATGGTTTAATGCACACAGGACATGTTACCAGGTGAACAGTACAAGTGAGGAGAGTGTGTTCCCCTGATGGTTTAATATACACGAGACATGTTACCAGGTGAACAGTATAAGTGAGGAGAGTGTGTTCCCCTGATGGTTTAATATACACGGGACATGTTACCAGGTGAACAGCATAAGTGAGGTGAATGTGTTCCCCTGATTGTTTAATATGCACGGGACTTGTCACCAAGTGAACTGTATAAGTGAGGAGAGTGTGTTCCCCTGAGTGTTTAATATACACGGGACATGTTGCCAGGTGAACAGTATAAGTGAGGAGAGTGTGTTCCCCTGATGGTTTAATATACATGGGACATGTTACCAGGTGAACAGTGTAAGTGAGGAGAGTGTGTTCCCCTGATGGTTTAATATACACAGGACATGTTACCAGGTGAACAGTATAAGTGAGGAGAGTGTGTTCCCCTGATTGTTTTATACACACGAGACATGTCACCAAATGAACTGTATAAGTGAGGAGAGTGTGTTCCCCTGATGTTTTAATGCACACAGGACATGTTACCAGTTGAACAGTATAAGTGAGGAGAGTGTGTTCCGCTGATGGTTTAATATACACAGGACATGTTACCAGGTGAACAGTATAAGTGAGGAGAGTGTGTTCCCCTGATTGTTTAATATGCACGGGACATGTTACCAAGTGAACAGTATAAGTGAGGAGAGTGTGTTCTCCTGATGGTTTAATATACACAGGACATGTTACCAGGTGAACAGTGTAATTGAGGAGATTGTGTTCCCCTGATGGTTTAATATGCACGGGACATGTTACTAGGTGAACAGTATAAGTGAGGAGAGTGTGTTCCCCTGATGGTTTAATACGCACGGGACATGTTACCAGGTGAACAGTATAAGTGAGGAGCTTGTGTTCCCCTGATGGTTTAATATATACGGGACATGTCACCAGGTGAACAGTATAAGTGAGGAGAGTGTGTTCCACTGATGGTTTAATATGCACGGGACATGTTACCAGGTGAACAGTATAAGTGAGTAGAGTGTGTTCCCCTGATTGTTTAATACGCACGGGACATGTTACCAGGTGAACAGTATTAGTGAGGAGAGTGTGTTCCACTGATGGTTTGATACACCTGGGACATGTTACCAGGTGAACAGTATAAGTGAGGAGAGTGTGTTCCCCTGATGGTTTAATATACACAGGACATGTGACCAGGTGAACAGTATAAGTGAGGAGAGTGTGTTCCCCTGATGGTTTAATACTCACGGGACATGTTACCAGGTGAACAGTATAAGTGAGGAGAGTGTGTTCCCCTGATTGTTTAATACACACAGGACATGTGACCAGGTGAACAGTATAAGTGATGAGAGTGTGTTCCCCTGATGGTTTCATATACACAGGACATGTGACCAGGTGAACAGTATAAGTGAGGAGAGTGTGTTCCCCTGATGGTCTAATACTCACGGGACATGTTACCAGGTGAACAGTATAAGTGAGGAGAGTGTGTTCCCCTGATGGTTTAATGCACACGGGACATGTTGCCAGGAGAACAGTATAAGTGAGGAGAGTGTGTTCCCCTGATGGTTTAATATACACGGGGCATGTTACCAGATGAACAGATTGTAGTGAGGAGAGTGTGGTCCACTGATGGTTTAATACAGAGGGGACATGTCACCAGGTGAAAAGTATAAGTGAGGAGAGTGTGTTCCCCTGATGGTTTAATATACACGGGATATGTTACCAGATGAACAGATTATAGTGAGGAGAGTGTGGTCCACTGATGGTTTAAAACACACGGGATATGTTACCAGGTGAACAGTATAAGTGAGGAGAGTGCTTTCCCCTGATGGTTTAATGCACACGGGACATGTTACCAGGTGAACAGTATAAGTGAGGAGAGTGTGTTCCCCTGATGGTTTAATATACACAGGACATGTTACCAGGTGAACAGTACAAGAGAGGAGAGTGTGTTCCCCTGATAGTTTAATACACACGGGACATGTTACAAGGTGAACAGTATTAGTGAGGAGAGTGTATTCCCCTGATTGTTTAATACACACAGGACATGTTACCAGGTGAACAGTATAAGTGAGGAGAGTGTGTTCCCCTGATTGTTTTATACACACGAGACATGTCACCAAATGAACTGTATAAGTGAGGAGAGTGTGTTCCCCTGATGTTTTAATGCACACAGGACATGTTACCAGGTCAACAGTATAAGTGAGGAGAGTGTGTTCCCCTGATGGTTTAATATACACGGGACATGTTTCCAGGTGATCAGTGTAAGTGAGGAGAGTGTGTTCCCCTGATTGTTTAATACGCATGGGACTTGTCACCAAGTGAACTATATAAGTGAGGAGAATGTGTTCCCCTGATTGTTTAATATGCACGGGACATGTTACCAGGTGAACACTATAAGTGAGGAGAGTGTGTTCCCCTGATTGTTTAATACTGACGGGACATGTCACCAGGTGATCAGTGTAAGTGAGGAAAGTGTGTTCCCCTGATGGTTTAATATACACGGGACATGTCAACAGGTGAAATGATTAAGTGAGGAGAGTGTGTTCCCCTGATGGTTTAATACACACGGGACATGTTACAAGGTGAACAGTATAAGTGAGGAGAGTGTATTCCCCTGATGGTTTAATACACACAGGACATGTTACCAGGTGAACAGTATAAGTGAGGAGAGTGTATTCCCCTGATGGTTTAATACACACAGGACATGTTACCAGGTGAACTGTATAAGTGAGGAGAGTGTGTTCCCCTGATTGTTTAATACACACAGGACATGTGACCAGGTGAACCGTATAAGTGAGGAGAGTGTGTTCCCCTGATGGTTTAATATACAGAGGACATGTGACCAGGTGAACAGTATAAGTGAGGAGAGTGTGTTCCCCTGATGGTTTAATGCACACGGGACATGTTGCCAGGAGAACAGTATAAGTGAGGAGAGTGTGTTCCCCTGATGGTTTAATATACACGGGGCATGTTACCAGATGAACAGATTGTAGTGCGGAGAGTGTGTTCCACTGATGGTTTAATACAGAGGGGACATGTCACCAGGTGAAAAGTATAAGTGAGGAGAGTGTGTTCCCCTGATGGTTTAATATACACGGGACATGTTACCAGATGAACAGATTATAGTGAGGAGAGTGTGGTCCACTGATGGTTTAATACACACGGGACATGTTACCAGGTGAACAGTATAAGTGAGGAGAGTGCTTTCCCCTGATGGTTTAATGTACACGGGACATGTTACCAGGTGAACAGTATAAGTGGGGAGATTGTGTTCCCCTGATGGTTTAATATACACAGGACATGTTACCAGGTGAACAGTACAAGAGAGGAGATTGTGTTCCCCTGATAGTTTAATACACACGGGACATGTTACAAGGTGAACAGTATAAGTGAGGAGAGTGTGTTCCCCTGATGGTTTAATATACACAGGACATGTTACCAGGTGAACAGTATAAGTGAGGAGAGTGCTTTCCCCTGATGGTTTAATGCACACGGGACATGTTACCAGGTGAACAGTATAAGTGAGGAGAGTGTGTTCCCCTGATGGTTTAATATACACAGGACATGTTACCAGGTGAACAGTACAAGAGAGGAGAGTGTATTCCCCTGATTGTTTAATACACACAGGACATGTTACCAGGTGAACATTATAAGTGAGGAGAGTGTGTTCCCCTGATTGTTTAATACACACGAGACATGTCACCAAATGAAATGTATAAGTGAGGAGAGTGTGTTCCCCTGATGGTTTAATGCACACAGGACATGTTACCAGGTGGACAGTATAAGTGAGGAGAGTGTGTTCCCCTGATGGTTTAATATACACGGGACATGTTTCCAGGTGATCAGTGTAAGTGAGGAGAGTGTGTTCCCCTGATTGTTTAATACGCACGGGACTTGTCACCAAGTGAACTATATAAGTGAGGAGAATGTGTTCCCCTGATTGTTTAATATACACGGGACATGTTACCAGGTGAACAGTATAAGTGAGGAGAGTGTGTTCCCTTGATTGTTTAATACTGACGGGACATGTCACCAGGTGATCAGTGTAAGTGAGAAAAGTGTGTTCCCCTGATGGTTTAATATACACGGGACATGTCAACAGGTGAAATGATTAAGTGAGGAGAGTGTGTTCCCCTGATGGTTTAATATACACAGGACATGTTACCAGGTGAACAGTATAAGTGAGGAGAGTGTGTTCTCCTGATGGCTTAATATACACAGGACATGTTACCAGGTGAACAGTATAAGTGAGGAGAGTGTGTTCCCCTGATGGTTTAATATGCACGGGACATGTTACCAGTTGAGCAATATAAGTGAGGAGAGTGTGTTCCCCTGATGGTTTAATATGCACGGGACATGTTACCAGGTGAACAGTATAAGTGAGGAGAGTGTGTTCCCCTGATGGTTTAATATACACAGGACATGTTACCAGGTGAACAGTATAAGTGAGGAGAGTGTGTTCCCCTGATTGTTTAATACGCACGGGACATGTTACCAGTTGAACAGTATAAGTGAGGAGAGTGTGTTCCACTGATGGTTTAATATGCATGGGACATGTTACCAGGTGAACAATATAAGTGAGGAGAGTGTGTACCCCTGATTATTTAATGCGCACGGGACATGTTACCAGTTGAACAGTATAAGTGAGGAGAGTGTGTTCCCCTGATGGTTTAATATACACAGGACATGTTACCAGGTGAACAGTATAAGTGAGGAGAGTGTGTTCCCCTGATTGTTTAATATGCACGGGACATGTTACCAGGTGAACAGTATAAGTGAGGAGAGTGTGTTCTCCTGATGGTTTAATATACACAGGACATGTTACCAGGTGAACAGTATAATTGAGGAGCTTGTGTTCCCCTGATGGTTTAATATGCACGGGACATGTTACCAGGTGAACAATATAAGTGAGGAGAGTGTGTTCCCCTGATGGTTTAGTACGCACGGGACATGTTTCCAGGTGAACAGTATTAGTGAGGAGAGTGTGTTCCACTGATGGTTTAATATGCACGGGACATGTTACCAGGTGAACAGTATAAGTGAGGAGAGTGTGTTCCCCTGATTGTTTAATATGCACGGGACATGTTACCAGGTGAACAGTATAAGTGAGGAGAGTGTGTTCCACTGATGGTTTAATATGCACGGGACATGTTACCAGGTGAACAGTATAAGTGAGGAGAGTGTGTTCCCCTGATTGTTTAATACGCACGGGACATGTTACCAGGTGAACAGTATTAGTGAGGAGAGTGTGTTCCACTGATGGTTTGATACACATGGGACATGTTACCAGGTGAACAGTATAAGTGAGGAGAGTGTGTTCCCCTGATGGTTTAATGCACACAGGACATGTGACCATTTGAACAGTATAAGTGAGGAGAGTGTGTTCCCCTGATGGTTTAATGCACACGGGACATGTTGCCAGGAGAACAGTAGAAGTGAGGAGAGTGTGTTCCCCTGATGGTTTAATATACACGGGGCATGTTACCAGATGAACAGATTGTAGTGAGGAGAGTGTGTTCCCCTGATGGTTTAATGCACACAGGACATCTGACCATTTGAACAGTATAAGTGAGGAGAGTGTGTTCCCCTGATGGTTTAATGCACACGGGACATGTCACCAGGTGAAAAGAATAAGTGAGGAGAGTGTGTTCCCCTGATGGTTTAATATACACGGGACATGTTACCAGATGAACAGATTATAGTGAGGAGAGTGTGGTCCACTGATGGTTTAATACACACGGGACATGTTACCAGGTGAACAGTATAAGTGAGGAGAGTGCTTTCCCCTGATGGTTTAATGCACACGGGACATGTTACCAGGTGAACAGTATAAGTGAGGAGAGTGTGTTCCCCTGATGGTTTAATATACACAGGACATGTTACCAGGTGAACAGTACAAGAGAGGAGAGTGTGTTCACCTGATAGTTTAATACACACGGGACATGTTACAAGGTGAACAGTATAAGTGAGGAGAGAGTATTCCCCTGATTGTTTAATACACACAGGACATGTTACCAGGTGAACAGTATAAGTGAGGAGAGTGTGTTCCCCTGATTGTTTAATACACACGAGACATGTCACCAAATGAACTGTATAAGTGAGGAGAGTGTGTTCCCCTGATGGTTTAATGCACACAGGACATGTTACCAGGTCAACAGTATAAGTGAGGAGAGTGTGTTCCCCTGATGGTTTAATATACACGGGACATGTTTCCAAGTGATCAGTGTAAGTGAGGAGAGTGTGTTCCCCTGATTGTTTAATACGCACGGGACTTGTCACCAAGTGAACTATATAAGTGAGGAGAATGTGTTCCCCTGATTGTTTAATATACACGGGACATGTTACCAGGTGAACAGTATAAGTGAGGAGAGTGTGTTCCCCTGATTGTTTAATACTGACGGGACATGTAACCAGGTGATCAGTGTAAGTGAGGAAAGTGTGTTCCCCTGATGGTTTAATATACACGGGACATGTCAACAGGTGAAATGATTAAGTGAGGAGAATGTGTTCCCCTGATGGTTTAATACACACGGGACATGTTACAAGGTGAACAGTATAAGTGAGGAGAGTGTGTTCCCCTGATGGTTTAATATACATGGGACATGTTACCAGGTGATCAGTGTAAGTGAGGAGAGTGTGTTCCCCTGATGGTTTAATATACACGGGACATGTCAACAGGTGAAAAGTTTAAGTGAGGAGAGTGTGTTCCCCTGATGGTTTAAAATACACGGGACATGTCACCAGGTGAACAGTATAAGAGCGGAGCGTGTGTTCCCCTGATTGTTGAATACACACGGGACATGTCACCAAATGAACTGTATAATTGAAGAGAGTGTGTTTCCCTGATGGTTTAATACACATGGGACATGTTACCAGATGAACAGTCTCAGTGAGGAGAGTGTGTTCCCCTGGTGGTTTAATGTACACAGGACATGTTACCAGGTGAATGTATAAGTGAGGAGAGATTGTTCCCATGATTGTTTAATACACACGCGACATGTCACCAGGTGAACAGTATAAGTGAGGAGAGTGCGTTCCCCTAATTGTTTAATACTCACGGGACATGTAACAAAGTGAAAAGTATAAGTGAGGAGAGTGTGTTCCCCTGATTGTTTAATACGCACGGGACATTTCACCAGGTGAACAGAATAAGTGAGGAGAGTGTGTTCGCCTGATGGTTTAATATACACGGGACATGTTACCAGGTGAACAGTATAAGTGAGGAGAGTGTGTTCCCCTGATGGTTTAATATACCCGGGACATGTTACCAGATGAACAGTATAAGTGAGGAGAGTGTGTTCCCCGATTGTTTAATACACATGGGACATGTCACCAAATGAACTGTCTGAGTGAGGAGAGTGTGTTCCCCTGATGGTTTAATGCACACAGGACATGTTACCAGGTGAACAGTATAAGTGAGGAGAGTGTGTTCCCCTGATTGTTTAATACACACGGGACATGTCACCAAATGAACTGTATAAGTGAGGAGAGTGTGTTCTGCTGATGGTTTAATGCACACAGGACATGTTACCAGGTGAACAGTATAAGTGAGGAGAGTGTGTTCCCCTGAAGGTTTAATATACACGGGACATGTTACCAGGTGAACAGTATAAGTGAGGAGAGTGTGTTCCCCTGATGGTTTAATATACACGGGACATGTCACCAGGTGAACAGTATATGTGAGGAGAATGTGTTCCCCTGATTGTTTAATACGCACGGGACATGTTGCCAGGTGAACAGTATAAGTGAGGAGAGTGTGTTCCCCTGATGGTTTAATATGCAAGGGACATGTTACCAGGTGAACAGTGTAAGTGAGGAGAGTGTGTTCCCCTGATAGTTTAATATGCAAGGGACATGTTACCAGGTGAACAGTGTAAGTGAGGAGAGTGTGTTCCCCTGATGGTTTAATATACACGGGACATGTCAACAGGTGAACAGAATAAGTGAGGAGAGTGCGTTCCCCTGATTGTTTAATACTCACGGGACATGTAACAAAGTGAAAAGTATAAGTGAGGAGAGTGTGTTCCCCTGATTGTTTAATACGCACGGGACATGTCACCAGGTGAACAGTATAAGTGAGCAGAATGTGTTCCCCTGATGGTTTAATATGCAAGGGACATGTTACCAGATGAACAGTATAAGTGAGGAGAGTGTGTTCCCCTGATGGTTTAATATACAAGGGACATGTTACCAGATGAACAGATTCGAGTGAGGAGAGTATGTTCCCCTGAAGGTTTAATACACACGGGACATTTCACCAGGTGAACAGTATAAGTGAGGAGAGTGTGTTCCACTGATGGTTTAATATGCACGGAACATGTTACCAGATGAACTGTATAAGTGAGGAGAGTGTGTTCCACTGATGGTTTAATATACACGGGACATGTTACCAGGTGAACAGTATAAGTGAGGAGAGTGCATTCCCCTGATGGTTTAATATACACGGGACATGTTACCAGGTGAACAGTATAAGAGAGGAGAGTGTGTTCCCCTGATTGTTTAATATACACGGGACATGTTACCAGGTGAACAGTATAAGTGAGGAGAGTGCTTTCCCCTGATGGTTTAATATACACGGGACACGTTACCAGGTGAACAGTATAAGAGAGGAGAGTGTGTTCCCCTGATTGTTTAATATACACGGGACATGTTACCAGGTGAACAGTATAAGTGAGGAGAATCTGTTCCCCTGATAGTTTAATAGACACGGGACAAGTTACCAGGTGAACAGTTTAAGTGAGGAGAGTGTATTCCCCTGATTGTTTAATACACACAGGACACGTTACCAGGTGAACAGTATAAGTGAGGAGAATGTGTTCCCATGATGGTTTAATACACACGGGACATGTTACCAGGTGAACAGTATAAGTGAGGAGAATGTGTTCCCCTGATGGTTTAATACACACGGGACATGTCACCAGGTGAACAGTATAAGTGAGGAGAGTGTGTCCCCCTGATGGTTTAATGCACACAGGACATGTTACCAGGTGAACAGTATAAGTGAGGAGAGTGTGTTCCCCTGATGGTTTAATATGCACGGGACATGATACCAGGTGAACAGTATAAGTGAGGAGAGTGTGTTCCCCTGATGGTTTAATATACACGGGACATGTCACCAGGTGAACTGTATATGTGAGGAGAATGTGTACCCCTGATTGTTTAATAAGCACGGGACATGTTGCCAGGCGAACAGTGTAAGTGAGGACAGTGTGTTCCCCTGATGGTTTAATATACACGGGACATGTCAACAGGTGAAAAGTTTAAGTGAGGAGAGTGTGTTCCCCTGATGGTTTAATATCCACGGGACATGTCATCAGGTGAACAGTAGAAGTGCGGAGAGAGTGTTCCCCTGATTGTTTAGTACACCCGGGACTTGTCACCAAATGAACTGTATAAGTGAGGAGAGTGTTTTCCCTTGATGGTTTAATATACACGAGACATGTTACCAGGTGAACAGTATAAGTGAGGAGAGTGTGTTCCCATAATGATTTAATATACACGGGACATGTTACCAGGTGAACAGTATAAGTGAGGAGAGTGAGTTCCCCTGATTGTTTTATATACCCGGGACATGTCACCAGGTGAACAGTATAAGTGAGCAGAATGTGTTCCCCTGATGGTTTAATATGCACGGGACATGTTACCAGATGAACAGTATAAGTGAGGAGAGTGTGTTCCCCTGATGGTTTAATATGCACGGGACATGTTTCCAGCTGAACAGTATAAGTGAGGAGAGTGTGTTCCCCTGATGGTTTAATATACATGGGACATGTTACCAGGTGAACAGTATAACTGAAGAGAGTGTGTTCCCCTGATGGTTTAATATACACGGGACATGTTACCAGGTGAACAGTATAAGTGAGGAGAGTGCTTTCCCCTGATGGTTTAATATACACAGGACATATTACCAGGTGAACAGTATAAGTGAGGAGAGTGTGTACCCTTGATGGTTTAATATACACGGGACATGTTACCAGGTGAACAGTATAAGTGAGGACAGTGTGTTCCCCTGATGGATTAATATACACGGGACATGTTACCAGGTGAACAGTATAAGTGAGGAGAGTGTGTTCCCCTGCTGGTTTAATATACATGGGACATGTTACCAGGTGAACTGTGTAAGTGAGGAGAGTGTGTTCCCCTGATGGTTTAATATACACAGGCATGTCACCAGGTGAAAAGTTTAAGTGAGGAGAGTGTGTTCCCCTGATGGATTAATACTGACAGGACATGTTACCAGATGAACAATATAAGTGAGGAGCTTGTGTTCCCATGATGGTTTAATACAGACGGGACATGTTACCAGATGAACAGTATAAGTGAGGAGAGTGTGTTCCCCTGATTGTTTAATACACACGGGACATGTCTTCAACTGAACTGCATAAGTGAGGAGAGTGTGTTCCCCTGATGGTTTAATGCACACAGGACATGTTACCAGGTGAACAGTGTAATTGAGGAGAGTGTGTTCCACTGATGGTTTAATACTGAGGGGACATGTTACCAGGTGAACAGGATAAGTGAGGAGAGTGTGTTCCCCTGATGGTTTAATACACACGGTACATGTTACCAGGTGAACAGTATAAGTGAGGAGAGTGTGTTCCCCTGATGGTTTAATATACACGGGACATGTTACCAGGTGAAGAGTATAAGTGAGGAGAGTGAGTTCCGCTGATTGTTTTATATACCCGGGACACGTCAACAGGTGAACAGTATAAGTGAGGAGAGTGTGTTCCCCTGATTGTTTAATACACACGGGACATGTCACCAGGTGAACAGTATAAGTGAGGAGAGTGAGTTCCCCTGATTGTTTTATATACCCGGGACATGTCAACAGGTGAACAGTATAAGTGAGGAGAGTGTGTTCCCCTGATGGTTTAATACACACGGGACATGTCACCAGGTGAACAGTATAAGTGAGGAGAGTGAGTTCCCCTGATTGTTTAATACACACGGGACATGTCACCAGGTGAACAGTATAAGTGAGCGGAATGTGTTCCCCTGATGGTTTAATATGCACGGGACATGTTACCAGATGAACAGTATAAGTGAGGAGAGTCTGTTCCCCTGATGGTATAATATGCACGGGACATGTTTCCAGCTGAACAGTATAAGTGAGGAGAGTGTGTTCCCCTGATGGTTTAATATGCACGGGACATGTTTCCAGCTGAACAGTATAAGTGAGGAGAGTGTGTTCCCTTGATGGTTTAATATACACGGGACATGTTACCAGGTGAACATTATAAGTGAGGAGAGTGAGTTCCCCTGATTGTTTTATATACCCGGGACATGTCAACAGGTGAACAGTATAAGTGAGGAGAGTGTGTTCCCCTGATTGTTTAATACACACGGGACATGTCACCAGGTGAACAGTATAAGTGAGGAGAGTGAGTTCCCCTGATTGTTTTATATACCCGGGACATGTCAACAGGTGAACAGTATAAGTGAGGAGAGTGTGTTCCCCTGATTGTTTAATACACACGGGACATGTCAACAGGTGAACAGTATAAGTGAGGAGAATGTGTTCCCCTGATTGTTTAATACACACGGGACATGTCACCAGGTGAACAGTATAAGTGAGCGGAATGTGTTCCCCTGATGGTTTAATATGCACGGGACATGTTACCAGATGAACAGTATAAGTGAGGAGAGTGTGTTCCCCTGATGGTTTAATATGCACGGGACATGTTTCCAGCTGAACAGTATAAGTGAGGAGAGTGTGTTCCCCTGATGGTTTAATATGCACGGGACATGTTTCCAGCTGAACAGTATAAGTGAGGAGAGTGTGTTCCCCTGATGGTTTAATATGCACGGGACATGTTTCCAGCTGAACAGTATAAGTGAGGAGAGTGTGTTCCCCTGATGGTTTAATATGCACGGGACATGTTTCCAGCTGAACAGTATAAGTGACGAGAGTGTGTTCCCCTGATGGTTTAATATACACGGGACATGTTACCAGGTGAACAGTATAAGTGAGGAGAGTGTGTTCCCTTGATGGTTTAATATACACGGGACATGTTACCAGGTGAACAGTATAAGTGAGGACAGTGTGTTCCCCTGGTGGTTTAATATACACGGGACATGTTAGCAGGTGAACAGTATAAGTGAGGAGAGTGTGTTCCCCTGCTGGTTTAATATACATGGGACATGATACCAGGTGAACAATGTAAGTGAGGAGAGTGTGTTCCCCTGATGGTTTAATATACACGGGACATGTCACCAGGTGAAAAGTTTAAGTGAGGAGAGTGTGTTCCCCTGATGGTTTAATACTGACGGGACATGTTACCAGATGAACAGTATAAGTGAGGAGCTTGTGTTCCCCTGATGGATTAATACTGACGGGACATGTTACCAGATGAACAGTATAAGTGAAGAGAGTGTGTTCGGTGATGGTTTAATGCACACAGGACATGTTACCAGGTGAACAGTATAAATGAGGAGAGTGTGTTCCTCTGATGGTTTAATACTGAGGGGACATGTTACCAGGTGAACAGTATAAGTGAGGAGAATGTGTTCCCCTGATGGTTTAATACACACGGGACATGTCACCAGGTGAACAGTATAAGTGAGGAGAGTGTGTTCCCCTGATGGTTTAATATACACAGGACATGTCACCAGGTGAACAGTATAAGTGAGGAGAGAGTGTTCCCCTGATGGTTTAATACACACGGGACATGTCACCAGGTGAACAGTATAACTGAGGAGAGTGAGTTCTCCTGATGGTTTAATATACACGGTATATGTTACCAGGTGAAAAGTATAAGTGAGGAGAGTGTGTTCCCCTGATGGTTTAATATACACGGGACATGTTACCAGGTGAACAGTATAAGTGAGGAGAGTGTGTTCCCCTGATGGTTTAATATACACGGGACATGTTACCAGGTGAACAGTATAAGTGAGGAGAATGTGTTCCCCTGATGATTTAATACTGACGGGACATGTTACCAGGTGAACAGTATAGGTGAGGAGAGTGTGTTCCCCTGATGGTTTAATACGCATGGGACATTTCACCAAGTGAACTGTATAAGTGAGGAGAGTGTGTTCCCCTGATGGTTTAATGCACACAGGACATGTTACCAGGTGAACAGTATAAGTGAGGAGAGTCTGATCCCTTGATGGTTTAATATCCACGGGACATGTTACCAGGTGAACAGTATAAGTGAGGAGAATGTGTTCCCTTGATGGTTTAATATACTCGGGACATGTTACCAGGTGAACAGTATTAGTGAGGAGCTTGTGTTCCCCTGATGGTTTGATATACACGGGACATGTTACCAGGTGAACAGTATAAGTGAGGAGATTGTGTTCCCCTGATGCTTTGATATACACGGGACATGTTACCAGGTGAACAGTATAAGTGAGGAGAGTGTGTTCACCTGATGGTTTAATACTGACGGGACATGTTACCAGATGAACAGTATAAGTGAGGAGCTTGTGTTCCCCTCATGGTTTAATACTGACGGGACATGTTACCAGGTGAACAGTATAAGTGAGGAGAGTGTGTTACCCTGATTGTTTAATACGCACGAGACATTTCACAAGGTGAGCAGTATAAGTGAGGAGAGTGAGTTCCCCTGATTGTTTAATATACCCGGGACATGTCAACAGGTGAACAGTATAAGTGAGGAGAGTGTGTTCCCCTGATTGTTTAATACACACGGGACATGTTACCAGATGAACAGTATAAGTGAGGAGAGTGTGTTCCCCTGAAGGTTTAATATGCACGGGACATGTTACCAGATGAACAGTATAAGTGGGGAGCTTGTGTTCCCCTGATGGTTTAATACTGACGGGACATGTTACCAGATGAACAGTACAAGTGAGGACAGTGTGTACCCCTGATTGCTTAATACACACGGGACATGTCACCAACTGAACTGTATAAGTGAGGAGAGTGTGTTCCCCTGATGGTTTAATGCGCACAGGACATGATACCAGGTGAACAGTATAATTGAGGAGAGTGTGTTCCACTGATGGTTTAATACTGAGGGGACATGTTACCAGGTGAACAGTATAAGTGAGGAGAGTGTGTTCCCCTGATGTTTTAATATACATGGGACATGTTACCAGGTGAACAGTGTAAGTGAGGAGAGTGTGTTCCCCAGTTTGTTTAATATACACGGGACATGATGCCAGGTGAACAGTATAAGTGAGGAGAGTGTGTTCCCCTGATGTTTTAATATACATGGGACATAGTGCCAGGTGAACAGTATAAGTGAGGAGAGTGTGTTCCCCTGATGGTTTAATATACACGGGACATGTCACCAGGTGAAAGGTTTAAGTGAGGAGAGTGTGTTCCCCTGAAGCTTTAATATACACGGGACATGTCACCAGGTGAACAGTATAAGTGAGGAGAGTGTGTTCCCCTGATTGTTTAATACACACGGGACATGTCACCAAATGAACAGTATAAGTGAGGAGAGTCTGTTCCCCTGATGATTTAATACACACGGGTCATGTTACCAGGTGAACAGTATAAGTGAGGAGAATGTGTTCCCCTGATGCTTTAATATACACAGACATGTTACCAGCTGAACAGTTTAAGTGAGGAGAGGGTGTTCCCCTTATGGTTTAATATACACAGGACATGTTACCAGGTGAACAGTATAAGTGAGGAGAGTGTGTTCCCCTGATGCTTTAATATACACGGTACATGTTACCAAGTGAACAGTATAAGTGAGGAGAGGGCGTTCCCCTTATGGTTTAATATACACAGGATATGTTACCAGGTGAACAGTGTAAGTGAGGAGAATGTGTTCCCCTGATTGTTAAATACGCACGGGATTTGTCACCAAGTGAACTGTATAAGTGAGGAGAATGTGTTCCCCAGATTGTTTATTATACACGGGACATGATGCCAGGTGAACAGTATAAGTGAGGAGAGTGTGTTCCCCTGATGGTTTAATATACATGGGACATGTTACCAGGTGAAAAGTTTAAGTGAGGAGAGTGTGATCCCCTGATGGTTTAATATACCCGGGACATGTCACCAGGTGAACAGTATAAGTGAGGAGAGATTGTTCCCCTGATGGTTTAATACACACGGGACATGTTACCAGATGAACTGTCTCAGTGAGGAGAGTGTGTTCCCCTGATGGTTTAATATACACAGGACATGTTACCAGGTGAACAGTATAAGTGAGGAGAGTGTGTTCCCCTGATGGTTTAATTTACGCGGGAAATGTTACCAGATGAACAGTATAAGTGAGGAGAATGTGTTCCCGTGATTGTTTAATATACACGGGACATGTTACCAGGTGAACAGTATAAGTGAGGAGAGTGTGTTCCCCTGATGGTTTAATATACGCGGGAAATGTTACCAGATGAACACTATAAGTGAGGAGAGTGTGTTCCCCTGATGGTTTAATACACACGGGACATGTTACCAGGTGAACAGTATAAGTGAGGAGAGTGTGTTCCCCTGATGGTTTAATACTGACGGAACATGTTACCAGATGAACAGTATAAGTGAGGAGAGTGTGTTCCACTGATGGTTTAATATGCATGGGACATGTTACCAGGTGAACAGTATAAGTGAGGATACTGTATTCCCCTGATGGTTCAATATACACGGGACATGTTACCAGGTGAACAGTATATGTGAGGAGAGTGTGATCCCCTGATGGTTTAATATACACGGGACATGTTACCAAGTGAACAGTATAAGTGAGGAGAGTGTGTTCCCCTGATGGTTTAATACTGACTGAACATGTTACCAGATGAACAGTATAAGTGAGGAGAGTGTGTTCCCCTGATTGTTTTATATACCCGGGACATGTCAACAGGTGAACAGTATAAGTGAGGAGAGTGTGTTCCCCTGATTGTTTTATATACCCGGGACATGTCAACAGGTGAACAGAATAAGTGAGGAGAGTGTGTTCTCCTGATTGTTTAATACACACGGGACATGTCAACAGGTGAACAGTATAAGTGAGGAGAGTGTGTTCCCCTGATTGTTTAATACACACGGGACATGTCACCAGGTGAACAGTATAAGTGAGCGGAATGTGTTCCCCTGATGGTTTAATATGCACGGGACATGTTGCCAGATGAACAGTATAAGTGAGGAGAGTGTGTTCCCCTGATGGTTTAATATGCACGGGACATGTTTCCAGCTGAACAGTATAAGTGAGGAGAGTGTGTTCCCCTGATGGTTTAATATGCACGGGACATGTTTCCAGCTGAACAGTATAAGTGAGGAGAGTGTGTTCCCCTGATGGTTTAATATGCACGGGACATGTTTCCAGCTGAACAGTATAAGTGAGGAGAGTGTGTTCCCCTGATGGTTTAATATGCACGGGACATGTTTCCAGCTGAACAGTATAAGTGACGAGAGTGTGTTCCCCTGATGGTTTAATATACACGGGACATGTCACCAGGTGAACAGTATAAGTGAGGAGAGTGTGTTCCCTTGATGGTTTAATATACACGGGACATGTTACCAGGTGAACAGTATAAGTGAGGACAGTGTGTTCCCCTGGTGGTTTAATATACACGGGATACGTTAGCAGGTGAACAGTATAAGTGAGGAGAGTGTGTTCCCCTGCTGGTTTAATATACATGGGACATGTTACCAGGTGAACAGTGTAAGTGAGGAGAGTGTGTTCCCCTGAGGGTTTAATATACACGGGACATGTCACCAGGTGAAAAGTTTAAGTGAGGAGAGTGTGTTCCCCTGATGGTTTAATACTGACGGGACATGTTACCAGATGAACAGTATAAGTGAGGAGCTTGTGTTCCCCTGATGGATTAATACTGACGGGACATGTTACCAGATGAACAGTATAAGTGAAGAGCTTGTGTTCCCATGTTGGTTTAATACAGACGGGTCATGTTACCAGATGAACAGTATAAGTGAGGAGAGTGTGTTCCCCTGATGGTTTAATGCACACAGGACATGTTACCAGGTGAACAGTATAAATGAGGAGAGTGTGTTCCTCTGATGGTTTAATACTGAGGGGACATGTTACCAGGTGAACAGTATAAGTGAGGAGAATGTGTTCCCCTGATGGTTTAATACACTCGGGACATGTCACCAGGTGAACAGTATAAGTGAGGAGAGTGTGTTCCCCTGATGGTTTAATATACACAAGACATGTCACCAGGTGAACAGTATAACTGAGGAGAGTGAGTTCCCCTGATGGTTTAATACACACGGGACATGTCACCAGGTGAACAGTATAACTGAGGAGAGTGAGTTCCCCTGATGGTTTAATATACACGGTATATGTTACCAGGTGAAAAGTATAAGTGAGGAGAGTGTGTTCCCCTGATGGTTTAATATACACGGGACATGTTACCAGGTGAACAGTATAAGTGAGGAGAATGTGTTCCCCTGATGATTTAATACTGACGGGACATGTTACCAGGTGAACAGTATAAGTGAGGAGAGTGTGTTCCCCTGATGGTTTAATACGCATGGGACAGTTCACCAAGTGAACTGTATAAGTGAGGAGAGTGTGTTCCCCTGATGGTTTAATGCACACAGGACATGTTACCAGGTGAACAGTATAAGTGAGGAGAGTCTGATCCCTTGATGGTTTAATATCCACGGGACATGTTACCAGGTGAACAGTATAAGTGAGGAGAATGTGTTCCCCTGATGGTTTAATATACACGGGACATGTTACCAGGTGAACAGTATTAGTGAGGAGCTTGTGTTCCCCTGATGGTTTGATATACACGGGACATGTTACCAGGTGAACAGTATAAGTGAGGAGATTGTGTTCCCCTGATGGTTTGATATACACGGGACATGTTACCAGGTGAACAGTATAAGTGAGGAGAGTGTGTTCACCTGATGGTTTAATACTGACGGGACATGTTACCAGATGAACAGTATAAGTGAGGGCTTGTGTTCCCCTCATGGTTTAATTCTGACGGGACATGTTACCAGGTGAACAGTATAAGTGAGGAGAGTGTGTTACCCTGATTGTTTAATACGCACGGGACATTTCACAAGGTGAACAGTATAAGTGAGGAGAGTGAGTTCCCCTGATTGTTTAATATACCCGGGACATGTCAACAGGTGAACAGTATAAGTGAGGAGAGTGTGTTCCCCTGATTGTTTAATACACACGGGACATGATACCAGATGAACAGTATAAGTGAGGAGTGTGTGTTCCCCTGAAGGTTTAATATGCACGGGACATGTTACCAGATGAACAGTATAAGTGGGGAGCTTGTGTTCCCCTGATGGTTTAATACTGACGGGACATGTTACCAGATGAACAGTACAAGTGAGGACAGTGTGTACCCCTGATTGTTTAATACACACGGGACATGTCGCCAACTGAACTGTATAAGTGAGGAGAGTGTGTTCCCCTGATGGTTTAATGCACACAGGACATGTTACCAGGTGAACAGTATAATTGAGGAGAGTGTGTTCCACTGATGGTTTAATACTGAGGGGACATGTTACCAGGTGAACAGTATAAGTGAGGAGAGTCTGTTCCCCTGATGTTTTAATATACATGGGACATGTTACCAGGTGAACAGTGTAAGTGAGGAGAGTGTGTTCCCCAGTTTGTTTAATATACACGGGACATGATGCCAGGTGAACAGTATAAGTGAGGAGAGTGTGTTCCCCTGATGTTTTAATATACATGGGACATAGTGCCAGGTGAACAGTATAAGTGAGGAGAGTGTGTTCCCCTGATGGTTTAATATACACGGGACATGTCACCAGGTGAAAGGTTTAAGTGAGGAGAGTGTGTTCCCCTGAAGCTTTAATATACACGGGACATGTCACCAAATGAACTGCATAAGTGAGGAGAGTCTGTTCCCCTGATGATTTAATGCACACGGGTCATGTTACCAGATGAACACTCTCAGTGAGGAGAGTGTGTTCCCCTGATGATTTAATATTCACAGGACATGTTACCAGGTGAACAGTATAAGTGAGGAGAATGTGTTCCCCTGATGCTTTAATATACACAGACATGTTACCAGCTGAACAGTTTAAGTGAGGAGAGGGTGTTCCCCTTATGGTTTAATATACACAGGACATGTTACCAGGTGAACAGTATAAGTGAGGAGAGTGTGTTCCCCTGATGCTTTAATATACACGGTACATGTTACCAGGTGAACAGTATAAGTGAGGAGAGGGCGTTCCCCTTATGGTTTAATATACACAGGACATGTTACCAGGTGAACAGTGTAAGTGAGGAGAATGTGTTCCCCTGATTGTTAAATACGCACGGGATTTGTCACCAAGTGAACTGTATAAGTGAGGAGAATGTGTTCCCCAGATTGTTTATTATACACGGGACATGATGCCAGGTGAACAGTATAAGTGATGAGAGTGTGTTCCCCTGATGGTTTAATATACATGGGACATGTTACCAGGTGAAAAGTTTAAGTGAGGAGAGTGTGATCCCCTGATGGTTTAATATACCCGGGACATGTCACCAGGTGAACAGTATAAGTGAGGAGAGATTGTTCCCCTGATGGTTTAATACACACGGGACATGTTACCAGATGAACTGTCTCAGTGAGGAGAGTGTGTTCCCCTGATGGTTTAATATACACAGGACATGTTACCAGGTGAACAGTATAAGTGAGGAGAGTGTGTTCCCCTGATGGTTTAATTTACGCGGGAAATGTTACCAGATGAACAGTATAAGTGAGGAGAATGTGTTCCCGTGATTGTTTAATATACACGGGACATGTTACCAGGTGAACAGTATAAGTGAGGAGAGTGTGTTCCCCTGATGGTTTAATATACGCGGGAAATGTTACCAGATGAACAGTATAAGTGAGGAGAGTGTGTTCCCCTGATGGTTTAATACACACGGGACATGTTACCAGGTGAACAGTATAAGTGAGGAGAGTGTGTTCCCCTGATGGTTTAATACTGACGGAACATGTTACCAGATGAACAGTATAAGTGAGCTGAGTGTGTTCCCCTGATGGTTTAATATGCATGGGACATGTTACCAGGTGAACAGTATAAGTGAGGATACTGTATTCCCCTGATGGTTCAATATACACGGGACATGTTACCAGGTGAACAGTATTTGTGAGGAGAGTGTGTTCCCCTGATGGTTTAATATACACTGGACATGTTACCAGGTGAACAGTATAAGTGAGGAGAGTGTGTTCCCCTGATGGTTTAATACTGACGGAACATGTTACCAGATGAACAGTATAAGTGAGGAGAGTGTGTTCCCCTGATTGTTTTATATACCCGGGACATGTCAACAGGTGAACAGTATAAGTGAGGAGAGTGTGTTCCCCTGATTGTTTAATACACACGGGACATGTCACCAGGTGAACAGTATAAGTGAGGAGAGTGAGTTCCCCTGATTGTTTTATATACCCGGGACATGTCAACAGGTGAACAGTATAAGTGAGGAGAGTGTGTTCCCCTGATTGTTTAATACACACGGGACATGTCAACAGGTGAACAGTATAAGTGAGGAGAGTGTGTTCCCCTGATTGTTTAATACACACGGGACATGTCACCAGGTGAACAGTATAAGTGAGCGGAATGTGTTCCCCTGATGGTTTAATATGCACGGGACATGTTACCAGATGAACAGTATAAGTGAGGAGAGTGTGTTCCCCTGATGGTTTAATATGCACGGGACATGTTTCCAGCTGAACAGTATAAGTGAGGAGAGTGTGTTCCCCTGATGGTTTAATATGCACGGGACATGTTTCCAGCTGAACAGTATAAGTGAGGAGAGTGTGTTCCCCTGATGGTTTAATATGCACGGGACATGTTTCCAGCTGAACAGTATAAGTGAGGAGAGTGTGTTCCCCTGATGGTTTAATATGCACGGGACATGTTTCCAGCTGAACAGTATAAGTGACGAGAGTGTGTTCCCCTGATGGTTTATTATACACGGGACATGTTACCAGGTGAACAGTATAAGTGAGGAGAGTGTGTTCCCTTGATGGTTTAATATACACGGGACATGTTACCAGGTGAACAGTATAAGTGAGGACAGTGTGTTCCCCTGGTGGTTTAATATACACGGGATACGTTAGCAGGTGAACAGTATAAGTGAGGAGAGTGTGTTCCCCTGCTGGTTTAATATACATGGGACATGTTACCAGGTGAACAGTGTAAGTGAGGAGAGTGTGTTCCCCTGATGGTTTAATATACACGGGACATGTCACCAGGTGAAAAGTTTAAGTGAGGAGAGTGTGTCCCCCTGATGGTTTAATACTGACGGGACATGTTACCAGATGAACAGTATAAGTGAGGAGCTTGTGTTCCCCTGATGGATTAATACTGACGGGACATGTTACCAGATGAACAGTACAAGTGAAGAGCTTGTGTTCCCATGTTGGTTTAATACAGACGGGTCATGTTACCAGATGAACAGTATAAGTGAGGAGAGTGTGTTCCCCTGATGGTTTATTGCACACAGGACATGTTACCAGGTGAACAGTATAAATGAGGAGAGTGTGTTCCTCTGATGGTTTAATACTGAGGGGACATGTTACCAGGTGAACAGTATAAGTGAGGAGAATGTGTTCCCCTGATGGTTTAATACACACGGGACATGTCACCAGGTGAACAGTATAAGTGAGGAGAGTGTGTTCCCCTGATGGTTTAATATACACAGGACATGTCACCAGGTGAACAGTATAAGTGAGGAGAGTGTGTTCCCCTGATGGTTTAATACACACGGGACATGTCACCAGGTGAACAGTATAACTGAGGAGAGTGAGTTCCCCTGATGGTTTAATATACACGGTATATGTTACCAGGTGAAAAGTATAAGTGAGGAGAGTGTGTTCCCCTGATGGTTTAATATACACGGGACATGTTACCAGGTGAACAGTATAAGTGAGGAGAATGTGTTCCCCTGATGATTTAATACTGACGGGACATGTTACCAGGTGAACAGTATAAGTGAGGAGAGTGTGTTCCCCTGATGGTTTAATACGCATGGGACATTTCACCAAGTGAACTGTATAAGTGAGGAGAGTGTGTTCCCCTGATGGTTTAATGCACACAGGACATGTTACCAGGTGAACAGTATAAGTGAGGAGAGTCTGATCCCTTGATGGTTTAATATCCACGGGACATGTTACCAGGTGAACAGTATTAGTGAGGAGCTTGTGTTCCCCTGATGGTTTGATATACACGGGACATGTTACCAGGTGAACAGTATATGTGAGGAGATTGTGTTCCCCTGATGGTTTGATATACACGGGACATGTTACCAGGTGAACAGTATAAGTGAGGAGAGTGTGTTCACCTGATGGTTTAATACTGACGGGACATGTTACCAGATGAACAGTATAAGTGAGGAGCTTGTGTTCCCCTCATGGTTTAATACTGACGGGACATGTTACCAGGTGAACAGTATAATTGAGGAGAGTGTGTTCTCCTGATGGTTTAATACTGAGGGGACATGTTACCAGGTGAACAGTATAAGTGAGGAGAGTGTGTTCCCCTGATGTTTTAATATACATGGGACATGTTACCAGGTGAACAGTATAATTGAGGAGAGAGTGTTCCACTGATGGTTTAATACTGAGGGGACATGTTACCAGGTGAACAGTATAAGTGAGGAGAGTGTGTTCCCCTGATGTTTTAATATACATGGGACATGTTACCAGGTGAACAGTGTAAGTGAGGAGAGTGTGTTCCCCTGAAGGTTTAATATGCACGGGACATGTTACCAGATGAACAGTGTAAGTGGGGAGCTTGTGTTACCCTGATTGTTTAATACGCACGGGACATTTCACAAGGTGAACAGTATAAGTGAGGAGAGTGAGTTCCCCTGATTGTTTAATATACCCGGGACATGTCAACTGGTGAACAGTATAAGTGAGGAGAGTGTGTTCCCCTGATTGTTTAATACACACGGGACATGTTACCAGATGAACAGTATAAGTGAGGAGAGTGTGTTCCCCTGAAGGTTTAATATGCACGGGACATGTTACCAGATGAACAGTATAAGTGGGGAGCTTGTGTTCCCCTGATGGTTTAATACTGACGGGACATGTTACCAGATGAACAGTACAAGTGAGGACAGTGTGTACCCCTGATTGTTTAATACACACGGGACATGTCACCAACTGAACTGTATAAGTGAGGAGAGTGTGTTCCCCTGATGGTTTAATGCACACAGGACATGTTACCAGGTGAACAGTATAATTGAGGAGAGTGTGTTCCACTGATGGTTTAATACTGAGGGGACATGTTACCAGGTGAACAGTATAAGTGAGGAGAGTGTGTTCCCCTGATGTTTTAATATACATGGGACATGTTACCAGGTGAACAGTGTAAGTGAGGTGAGTGTGTTCCCCAGTTTGTTTAATATACACGGGACATGATGCCAGGTGAACAGTATAAGTGAGGAGAGTGTGTTCCCCTGATGTTTTAATATACATGGGACATAGTGCCAGGTGAACAGTATAAGTGAGGAGAGTGTGTTCCCCTGATGGTTTAATATACACGGGACATGTCACCAGGTGAAAGGTTTAAGTGAGGAGAGTGTGTTCCCCTGAAGCTTTAATATACACGGGACATGTCACCAGGTGAACAGTATAAGTGAGGAGAGTGTGTTCCCCTGATTGTTTAATACCCACGGGACATGTCACCAAATGAACTGCATAAGTGAGGAGAGTCTGTTCCCCAGATGATTTAA
Organism: Heterodontus francisci; assembly: GCF_036365525.1. Classification (NCBI taxonomy): domain Eukaryota; kingdom Metazoa; phylum Chordata; class Chondrichthyes; order Heterodontiformes; family Heterodontidae; genus Heterodontus; species Heterodontus francisci. The sequence goes on along the minus strand of NC_090392.1, from coordinate 8,014,320 downwards.
TACACACGGGTCATGTTACCAGATGAACACTCTCAGTGAGGAGAGTGTGTTCCCCTGATGATTTAATATTCACAGGACATGTTACCAGGTGAACAGTATAAGTGAGGAGAATGTGTTCCCCTGATGCTTTAATATACACAGACATGTTACCAGCTGAACAGTTTAAGTGAGGAGAGGGTGTTCCCCTTATGGTTTAATATACACAGGACATGTTACCAGGTGAACAGTATAAGTGAGGAGAGTGTGTTCCCCTGATGCTTTAATATACAAGGTACATGTTACCAGGTGAACAGTATAAGTGAGGAGAGGGCGTTCCCCTTATGGTTTAATATACACAGGACATGTTACCAGGTGAACAGTGTAAGTGAGGAGAATGTGTTCCCCTGATTGTTAAATACGCACGGGATTTGTCACCAAGTGAACTGTATAAGTGAGGAGAATGTGTTCCCCAGATTGTTTATTATACACGGGACATGATGCCAGGTGAACAGTATAAGTGAGGAGAGTGTGTTCCCCTGATGGTTTAATATACATGGGACATGTTACCAGGTGAAAAGTTTAAGTGAGGAGAGTGTGTTCCCCTGATGGTTTAATTTACGCGGGAAATGTTACCAGATGAACAGTATAAGTGAGGAGAATGTGTTCCCGTGATTGTTTAATATACACGGGACATGTTACCAGGTGAACAGTATAAGTGAGGAGAGTGTGTTCCCCTGATGGTTTAATATACGCGGGAAATGTTACCAGATGAACAGTATAAGTGAGGAGAGTGTGTTCCCCTGATGGTTTAATACACACGGGACATGTTACCAGGTGAACAGTATAAGTGAGGAGAGTGTGTTCCCCTGATGGTTTAATACTGACGGAACATGTTACCAGATGAACAGTATAAGTGAGGAGAGTGTGTTCCCCTGATGGTTTAATATGCATGGGACATGTTACCAGGTGAACAGTATAAGTGAGGATACTGTATTCCCCTGATGGTTCAATATACACGGGACATGTTACCAGGTGAACAGTATATGTGAGGAGAGTGTGTTCCCCTGATGGTTTAATATACACGGGACATGTTACCAGGTGAACAGTATAAGTGAGGAGAGTGTGTTCCCCTGATGGTTTAATACTGACGGAACATGTTACCAGATGAACAGTATAAGTGAGGAGAGTGTGTTCCCCTGATGGTTTAATATACACGGTACATGTTACCAGGTGAACAGTATATGTGAGGAGAGTGTGTTCCCCTCATGGTTTAATATACACGGGACATGTTACCAGGTGAACAGTATATGTGAGGAGAGTGTGTTCCCCTGATGGTTTAATATGCATAGGACATGTTACCAGGTGAACAGTATAAGTGAGGAGAGTGTGTTCCCCTGTTGGTTTAATATACACGGGACATGTTACCAGGTGAACAGTATATGTGAGGAGAGTGTGTTCCCCTCATGGTTTAATATACACGAGACATGTTACCAGATGAACAGTATAAGTGAGGAGCTTGTGTTCCCCTGATGGTTTAATACTGCCGGGACATGTTACCAGATGAACAGTATAAGTGAGGAGAGTGTGTTCCCCTGATTGTTTATTACACACGGGACATGTTACCAGGTGAACAGTATAATTGAGGAGAGTGTGTTCCACTGATGGTTTAATACTGAGGGGACATGTTACCAGGTGAACAGTATAAGTGAGGAGAGTGTGTTCCCATGATGGTTTAATATACACAGGACATGTTACCAGGTGAACAGTGTAAGTGAGGAGAATGTGTTCCCCTTGATGGTTTAATATACACAGGACATGATGCCAGGTGAACAGTATAAGTCAGGAGAGAGTGTTCACCTGATTGTTTAATATACACGGGACATGTCACCAGGTGAACAGTATAAGTGAGGAGAATGTGTTCCCCAGATTGTTTAATATACATGGGACATGTTACCAGGCGAACAGTGTAAGTGAGGAGAGTGTGTTCCCCTGATGGTTTAATATACACGGGACATGTCACCAGGTGAAAAGTTTAAGTGAGGAGAGTGTGTTCCCCTGATGGTTTAAAATACACGGGACATGTCACCAGATGAACAGTATAAGAGAGGAGAGTGTGTTCCCCTGATTGTTTAATACACACGGGACAAGTCACCAAATGAACTGTATGAGTGAGGAGAGTGTGTTCCCCTGATGATTTAATATACACGGGACATGTCACCAGGTGAAAAGTTTAAGTGAGGAGAGTAGGTTCCCCTGATGGTTTAAAATACACGGGACATGTCACCAGGTGAACAGTATAAGTGAGGAGAGTGTGTTCCCCTGATGATTTAATATACACGGGACATGTTACCAGGTGAACAGTATAAGTGAGGAGAGTGTGTTCCCCTGATGGTTTAATATACACGGTACATGTTACCAGGTGAACAGTATAAGTGAGGAGAGTGTGTTCCCCTGATGGTTTAATATACACGGGACATGATGCCAGGTGAACATTATAAGTGAGGAGAGTGTGTTCCCCTGATGGTTTAATATACATGGGACATTTTACCAGGGGAACAGTGTAAGTGAGGAGAGTATGTTCCCCTGATGGTTTAATATACACGGGACATGTCACCAGGTGAAAAGTTTAAGTGAGGAGAGTGTGTTCCCCTGATGGTTTAAAATACACGGGACATGTCACCAGATGAACAGTATAAGAGAGGAGAGTGTGTTCCCCTGATTGTTTAATACACACGGGACAAGTCACCAAATGAACTGTATGAGTGAGGAGATTGTGTTCCCCTGATGATTTAATATACACGGTACATGTTACCAGGTGCACAGTATAAGTGAGGAGAGTGTGTTCCCCTGATGGTTTAATCTACACGGGACATGTTACCTGGTGAACAGTATAAGTGAGGAGAGTGTATTCCCCAGATGGTTTAATACACACGGGACATGTCACCAGGTGAACAGTACAAGTGAGGAGAGTGTGTTCTCCTGATGGTTTTATATACACGGACATGTCACCAGGTGAACAGTATAAGTGAGGAGAGTGTGTTCCCCTGATGGTTTAATACACACGGGACATGTTACCAGGTGAACAGTATAAGTGAGGAGAGTGTGTTCCCCTGATTGTTTAATATATATGGGAAATGTTAGCAGATGAACAGTATAATTGAGGAGAGTGTGTTCCCCTGATTGTTAAATACGCACGGGACTTGTCACCAAGTGAACTGTATAAGTGAGGAGAATGTGTTCCCCAGATTGTTTATTATACACGGGACATGATGCCAGGTGAACAGTATAAGTGAGGAGAGTGTGTTCCCCTGATGGTTTAATATACGTGGGACATGTTACCAGGTGAAAAGTTTAAGTGAGGAGAGTGTGTTCCCCTGATGGTTTAATACACACGGGACATGTTACCAGATGAACTCTCTCAGTGAGGAGAGTGTGTTCCCCTGATGGTTTAATATACGTGGGACATGTTACCAGGTGAAAAGTTTAAGTGAGGAGAGATTGTTCCCCTGATGGTTTAATACACACGGGACATGTTACCAGATGAACTCTCTCAGTGAGGAGAGTGTGTTCCCCTGATGGTTTAATATACACAGGACATGTTACCAGGTGAACAGGATAAGTGAGGAGAGTGTGTTCCCCTGATGGTTTAATATACACGGGAAATGTTACCAGATGAACAGTATAAGTGAGGAGAATGTGTTCCCCTGATTGTTTAATATACACGGGAAATGTTAGCAGGAGAACAGTAAAAGTGAGGAGAGTGTGTTCCCCTGATGGTTTAATACACACGGGACATGTTACCAGGTGAACAGTATAAGTGAGGAGAGTGTGTTCCCCTGATGGTTTAATACTGACGGAACATGTTACCAGATGAACAGTATAAGTGAGGAGAGTGTGTTCCCCTGATGGTTTAATACTGACGGAACATGTTACCAGATGAACAGTATAAGTGAGGAGAGTGTGTTCCCCTGATGGTTTAATATGCATGGGACATGTTACCAGGTGAACAGTAGAAGTGAGGAGAGTGTGTTCCCCTGATGGTTTAATATACACGTTACATGTTACCAGGTGAACAGTATATGTGAGGAGAGTGTGTTCCCCTCATGGTTTAATATACACGGGACATGTTACCAGATGAACAGTATAAGTGAGGAGCTTGTGTTCCCCAGATGGTTTAATACAGCCGGGACATGTTACCAGATGAACAGTATAAGTGAGGAGAGTGTGTTCCCCTGATTGTTTAATACACACGGGACATGTCACCAACTGAACTGTATAAGTGAGGAGAGTGTGTTCCCCTGATGGTTTAATATGCATGGGACATGTTACCAGGTGAACAGTGTAAGTGAGGAGAGTGTGTTCCCCTGATTGTTTAATACACACGGGACATGTTGCCAGGTGAAGAGTATAAGTGAGGAGAGTGTGTTCACCTGATGGTTTAATATACACGGCACATGTTACCAGGTGAACAGTATAAGTGAGGAGAGTGTGTTCCCCTGATGGTTTAATATACACGGGACATGTTACCAGGTGAAAAGTATAAGTGAGGAGAGTGTGTTCCCCTGATGGTTTAATATACACGGGACATGTTACCAGGTGAACAGTATAAGTGAGGAGAGTGTGTTCCCCTGATGGTTTAAAACACACGGGACATGTTACCAGGTGAACAGTATAACTGAGGAGAGTGAGTTCCCCTGATTGTTTAATATACACGGGACATGTCACCAGGTGAACAGTATAAGTGAGGAGAATGTGTTCCCCAGATTGTTTAATATACATGGGACATGTTACCAGGTGAACAGTGTAAGTGAGGAGAGTGTGTTCCCCTGATGGTTTAATATACACGGCACATGTTACCAGGTGAACAGTATAAGTGAGGAGAGTGTGTTCCCCTGATGGTTTAAAATACACGGGACATGTCACCAGATGAACAGTATAAGAGAGGAGAGTGTGTTCCCCTGATTGTTTAATACACACGGGACAAGTCACCAAATGAACTGTATGAGTGAGGAGAGTGTGTTCCCCTGATGACTTAATACACACGGGACATGTTACCAGATGAACACTCTCAGTGAGGAGAGTGTGTTCCCCTGATGATTTAATATACACATGACATGTTACCAGGTGAACAGTATAAGTGAGGAGAGTGTGTTCCCCTGATGGTTTAATATACCCGGTATATGTTACCAGGTGAAAAGTTTAAGTGAGGAGAGAGTGTTCCCCTGATGGTTTAATATACACGGGACATGATGCCAGGTGAACAGTATAAGAGAGGAGAGTGTGTTCCCCTGATTGTTTAATACACACGGGACATGTCACCAGGTGAAAAGTTTAAGTGAGGAGAGTGTGTTCCCCTGATGGTTTAATATACATGGGACATTTTACCAGGTGAACAGTGTAAGTGAGGAGAGTGTGTTCCCCTGATGTTTTAATATACACGGGACATGTCACCAGGTGAAAAGTTTAAGTGAGGAGAGTGTGTTCCCCTGATGGTTTAAAATACACGGGACATGTCACCAGATGAACAGTATAAGAGAGGAGAGTGTGTTCCCCTGATTGTTTAATACACACGGGACAAGTCACCAAATGAACTGTATGAGTGAGGAGATTGTGTTCCCCTGATGATTTAATATACACGGTACATGTTACCAGGTGAACAGTATAAGTGAGGAGAGTGTGTTCCCCTGATGGTTTAATATACACGGGACATGTTACCTGGTGAACAGTATAAGTGAGGAGAGTGTATTCCCCGGATGGTTTAATACACACGGGACATGTCACCAGGTGAACAGTACAAGTGAGGAGAGTGTGTTCCCCTGATGGTTTTATATACACGGACATGTCACCAGGTGAACAGTATAAGTGCGGAGAGTGTGTTCCCCTGATGGTTTAATACACACGGGACATGTTACCAGGTGAACAGTATAAGTGAGGAGAGTGTGTTCCCCTGATTGTTTAATATACATGGGAAATGTTACCAGATGAACAGTATAAGTGAGGAGAGTGTGTTCCCCTGATTGTTAAATACGCACGGGACTTGTCACCAAGTGAACTGTATAAGTGAGGAGAATGTGTTCCCCAGATTGTTTATTATACACGGGACATGGTGCCAGGTGAACAGTATAAGTGAGGAGAGTGTTTTCCCCTGATGATTTAATATACGTGGGACATGTTACCAGGTGAAAAGTTTAAGTGAGGAGAGTGTGTTCCCCTGATGGTTTAATACACACGGGACATGTTACCAGATGTACTCTCTCAGTGAGGAGAGTGTGTTCCCCTGATGGTTTAATATACGTGGGACATGTTACCAGGTGAAAAGTTTAAGTGAGGAGAGTGTGTTCCCCTGATGGTTTAATATACCCGGGACATGTCACCAGGTGAACAGTATAAGTGAGGAGAGATTGTTCCCCTGATGGTTTAATACACACGGGACATGTTACCAGATGAACTCTCTCAGTGAGGAGAGTGTGTTCCCCTGATGGTTTAATATACACAGAACATGTTACCAGGTGAACAGGATAAGTGAGGAGAGTGTGTTCCCCTGATGGTTTAATATACACGGGAAATGTTACCAGATGAACAGTATAAGTGAGGAGAATGTGTTCCCCTGATTGTTTAATATACACGGGAAATGTTAGCAGGAGAACAGTAAAAGTGAGGAGAGTGTGTTCCCCTGATGGTTTAATACACACGGGACATGTTACCAGGTGCACAGTATAAGTGAGGAGAGTGTGTTCCCCTGATGGTTTAATACTGACGGAACATGTTACCAGATGAACAGTATAAGTGAGGAGAGTGTGTTCCCCTGATGGTTTAATACTGACGGAACATGTTACCAGATGAACAGTATAAGTGAGGAGAGTGTGTTCCCCTGATGGTTTAATATGCATGGGACATGTTACCAGGTGAACAGTATATGTGAGGAGAGTGTGTTCCCCTCATGGTTTAATATACACGGGACATGTTACCAGATGAACAGTATAAGTGAGGAGCTTGTGTTCCCCTGATGGTTTAATACTGCCGGGACATGTTACCAGATGAACAGTATAAGTGAGGAGAGTGTGTTCCCCTGATTGTTTAATACACACGGGACATGTCACCAACTGAACTGTATAAGTGAGGAGAGTGTGTTCCCCTGATGGTTTAATATGCATGGGACATGTTACCAGGTGAACAGTGTAAGTGAGGAGAGTGTGTTCCCCTGATTGTTTAATACACACGGGACATGTTGCCAGGTGAACAGTATAAGTGAGGAGAGTGTGTTCACCTGATGGTTTAATATACACGGCACATGTTACCAGGTGAACAGTATAAGTGAGGAGAGTGTGTTCCCCTGATGGTTTAATATACACAGGACATGATGCCAGGTGAACAGTATAAGTGAGGAGAGTGTGTTCCCCTGATTGTTTAATATAAACGGGACATGTCACCAGGTGAACAGTATAAGTGAGGAGAATGTGTTCCCCAGATTGTTTAATATACATGGGACATGTTACCAGGAGAACAGTGTAAGTGAGGAGAGTGTGTTCCCCTGATGGTTTAATATACACGGGACATGTCACCAGGTGAAAAGTTTAAGTGAGGAGAGTGTGTTCCCCTGATGGTTTAAAATACACGGGACATGTCACCAGATGAACAGTATAAGAGAGGAGAGTGTGTTCCCCTGATTGTTTAATACACACGGGACAAGACACCAAATGAACTGTATGAGTGAGGAGAGTGTGTTCCCCTGATGATTTAATACACACGGGACATGTTACCAGATGAACACACTCAGTGAGGAGAGTGTGTTCCCCTGATGATTTAATATACACATGACATGTTACCAGGTGAACAGTATAAGTGAGGAGAGTGTGTTCCCCTGATGGTTTAATATACACGGGACATGATGCCAGGTGAACAGTATAAGTGAGGAGAGTGTGTTCCCCTGATTGTTTAATATACACGTGACATGTCACCAGGTGAACTGTACAAGTGAGGGAGTGTGTTCCCCTGATTGTTTAATACACACGGGACATGTCACCAGGTGAACAGTATAAGTGAGGAGAGTGTGTTCCCCTGATGGTTTAATATGCACGGGACATGTCACCAGGTGAACAGTATAAGTGAGGAGAGTGTGTTCCCCTGATGGTTTAATATACACGGGACATGTCACCAGGTGAAAAGTTTAAGTGAGGAGAGTGTGTTCCCCTGATGGTTTAAAATACACGGGACATGTCACCAGGTGAACAGTATAAGTGAGGAGAGTGTGTTCCCCTGATGGTTTAATATACACGGGACATGTCACCAGGTGAAAAGTTTAAGTGAGGAGAGTGTGTTCCCCTGATGGTTTAAAATACACGGGACATGTCACCAGATGAACAGTATAAGAGAGGAGAGTGTGTTCCCCTGATTGTTTAATACACACGGGACATGTCACCAGGTGAACAGTATAAGTGAGGAGAGTGTATTGCCCTGATGGTTTAATACACACGGGACATGTTACCAGATGAACACTCTCAGTGAGGAGAGTGTGTTCCCCTGATGGTTTAATATACACAGGACATGTTACCAGGAGAACAGTAAAAGTGAGGAGAGTGTGTTCCCCTGATGGTTTAATACACACGGGACATGTTACCAGGTGAACAGTATAAGTGAGGAGAGTGTGTTCCCCTGATGGTTTAATACTGATGGAACATGTTACCAGATGAACAGTATAAGTGAGGACAGTGTGTTCCCCTGATGGTTTAATATGCATGGGACATGTTACCAGGTGAACAGTGTAAGTGAGGAGAGTGTGTTCCCTTGATTGTTTAATACACACGGGACATGTTACCAGGTGAACAGTATAAGTGAGGAGAGTGTGTTCCCCTGATGGTTTAATATACACGGTACATGTTACCAGGTGAACAGTATATGTGAGGAGAGTGTGTTCCCCTCATGGTTTAATATACACGGGACATGTTACCAGATGAACAGTATAAGTGAGGAGCTTGTGTTCCCCTGATGGTTTAATACTGCCGGGACATGTTACCAGATGAACAGTATAAGTGAGGAGAGTGTGTTCCCCTGATTGTTTAATACTGCCGGGACATGTTACCAGATGAACAGTATAAGTGAGGAGAGTGTGTTCCCCTGATTGTTTAATACTGCCGGGACATGTTACCAGATGAACAGTATAAGTGAGGAGAGTGTGTTCCCCTGATTGTTTAATACACACGGGACGTTTTACCAGATGAACAGTATAAGTGAGGAGAGTGTGTTCCCCTGATGGTTTAATATACACAGGACATGTTACCAGGTGAACAGTATAAGTGAGGAGAGTGTGTTCCCCTGATGGTTTAATATACACAGGACATGTTACCAGATGAACAGTGTAAGTGAGGAGAGTGTGTTCCCCTGATGGTTTAAAATACACGGGACATGTCACCAGATGAACAGTATAAGAGAGGAGAGTGTGTTCCCCTGATTGTTTAATACACACGGGACAAGTCACCAAATGAACTGTATGAGTGAGGAGATTGTGTTCCCCTGATGATTTAATATACACGGTACATGTTACCAGGTGAACAGTATATGTGAGGAGAGTGTGTTCCCCTCATGGTTTAATATACACGGGACATGTTACCAGATGAACAGTATAAGTGAGGAGCTTGTGTTCCCCTGATGGTTTAATACTGCCGGGACATGTTACCAGATGAACAGTATAAGTGAGGAGAGTGTGTTCCCCTGATTGTTTAATACTGCCGGGACATGTTACCAGATGAACAGTATAAGTGAGGAGAGTGTGTTCCCCTGATTGTTTAATACTGCCGGGACATGTTACCAGATGAACAGTATAAGTGAGGAGAGTGTGTTCCCCTGATTGTTTAATACACACGGGACGTTTTACCAGATGAACAGTATAAGTGAGGAGAGTGTGTTCCCCTGATGGTTTAATATACACAGGACATGTTACCAGGTGAACAGTATAAGTGAGGAGAGTGTGTTCCCCTGATGGTTTAATATACACAGGACATGTTACCAGATGAACAGTGTAAGTGAGGAGAGTGTGTTCCCCTGATGGTTTAAAATACACGGGACATGTCACCAGATGAACAGTATAAGAGAGGAGAGTGTGTTCCCCTGATTGTTTAATACACACGGGACAAGTCACCAAATGAACTGTATGAGTGAGGAGATTGTGTTCCCCTGATGATTTAATATACACGGTACATGTTACCAGGTGAACAGTGTAAGTGAGGAGAGTGTGTTCCCCTGATGGTTTAATATACACGGGACATGTCACCAGGTGAAAAGTTTAAGTGAGGAGAGTGAGATGCCCTGGTGGTTTAATATACCCGGGACATGTCACCAGGTGAACAGTATAAGTGAGGAGAGTGTGTTCCCCCGATTGTTTAATACACACGGGACATGTCACCAAATGAACTGTATAAGTGAGGAGACTGTATTCCCCTGATGGTTTAATACACACGGGACATGTTACCAGATGAACACTCTCAGTGAGGAGAGTGTGTTCCCCTGATGGTTTAATATACACAGGACATGTTACCAGGTGAACAGTATAAGTGAGGAGAGTGTGTTCCCCTGATGGTTTAATACTGACGGGACATGTTACCAGATAAACAGTATAAGTGAGGAGAGTGTGTTCCCCTGATGGTTTAATACACACGGGACATTTCACCAGGTGAACAGTATAAGTGAGGAGAGTGTGTTCCCCTGATTGTTTAATATACACGGGAAATGTTACCAGATGAACAGTATAAGTGAGGAGGGTGTGTTTCCCTGATGGTTTAATACAAACGGGACATGATTCCGGTCGAACAGTTTAAGTGAGGAGAGTGTGTTCCCATGATTGTTTAATAAACACGGGACATGTTACCAGGTGAACAGTATAAGTGAGGATAGTGTGTTCCCCTGATGGTTTTATATACACGGACATGTCACCAGGTGAACAGTATAATTGAGGAGAGTGTGTTCCCCTGATGGTTTAATATACACGGGATATGTTACTAGGTGAACAGTATAAGTGAGGAGAGTGTGTTCCCCTGATTGTTTAATATACACGGGAAATGTTACTAGGTGAACAGTGTAAGTGAGGAGAGTGTGTTCCTCTGATTGCTTAATATACATGGGAAATGTTACCAGATGAACAGTATATGTGAGGAGAGTGTGTTCCCCTGATGGTTTAATACACACGGGACATGATTCCGGTCGAACAGTTTAAGTGAGGAGAGTGTGTTCCCCTGTTGGTTTAATATACACGGGACATGTTAGTAGGTGAACAGTATAAGTGAGGAGAGTGTGTTCCCCTGATTGTTTAATATACACGGGAAATGTTACTAGGTGAACAGTGTAAGTGAGGAGAGTGTGTTCCTCTGATTGCTTAATATACATGGGAAATGTTACCAGATGAACAGTATATGTGAGGAGAGTGTGATCCCCTGATTGTTTAATAAACACGGGACATGTTACCAGGTGAACAGTATAAGTGAGGAGAGTGTGTTCCCCTGATGGTTTAATGCACATGGGACATGTTACCAGGTGAACAGTATAAGTGAGGAGAGTGTGATCCCCTGATTGTTTAATAAACACGGGACATGTTACCAGGTGAACAGTATAAGTGAGGAGAGTGTGTTCCCCTGATGGTTTTATATACACGGACATGTCACCAGGTGAACAGTATAAGTGAGGAGAGTGTTTTCCCCTGATGGTTTAATACACAATGGACATGTTACCAGGTGAACAGTATAAGTGAGGAGAGTGTGTTCCCCTGATTGTTTAATAAACACGGGACATGTTACCAGGTGAACAGTATAAGTGAGGAGAGTGTGTTCCCCTGATGGTTTAATATACAGGGGACATGTTTCCAGGCGAACAGTATAAGTGAGGAGAGTGTGTTCCCCTTAGTGTTTAATATACACGGGACATGTTACCAGGTGAACAGTATAAGTGAGGAGAGTGTGTTCCCTTGATAGTTTAATATACACGGGACATGTTACCAGATGAACAGTATAAGTGAGGAGAGTGTGTTCCCCTGATGGTTTTTTACGCAAGGGACGTGTTACCAGATGAACAGTATAAGTGAGGAGAGTGTGTTCCCCTGATGGTTTAATATACACGGGACATGTTTCCAGGCGAACAGTATAAGTGAGGAGAGTGTATTCCACTGATGGTTCAATACACACGGGACATGTCACCAGGTGAACAGTGTAAGTGAGGAGAGTGTGTTCCCCTGATGGTTTTTTACGCAAGGGACGTGTTACCAGGTGAACAGTATAAGTGAGGAGAGTGTGTTCCCCTGATTGTTTAATACACACGGGACATGTTAGCAGTTGAACAGTATAAGTGAGGAGAGTGTGTTCCCCTGATTGTTTAATATACATGGATATGTAACCAGGTGAACAGTATAAGTGAGGAGAGTGTGTTCCCCTGATGGTTTAATACTGACGGGAAATGTTACAAGATGAACAGTATAAGTGAGGAGACTTTGTTCCCCTGATGGTTTAATATACATGGGACATGTTACCAGGTGAAAAGTGTAAGTGAGGAGAGTGTGTTCCCCTGATGGTTTAATACACACGGGAAATGTTACCAGATGAACAGTATAAGTGAGGAGAGTGTGTTCCCCTGATGGTTTAATATACACGGGACATGTTGCCAGATGAACAGTATAAGTGAGGAGAGTGTGTTCCCCTGATTGTTTAATATATACGGGATATGTAACCAGGTGAACAGTATAAGTGAGGAGAGTGTGTTCCCCTGATGGTTTAATACTGACGGGAAATGTTACAAGATGAACAGTATAAGTGAGGAGAGTGTGTTCCCCTGATGGTTTAATACACACGAGACATGTTACCAGATGATCAGTATAAGTGAGGAGAGTGTGTTCCCCTGATGGTTTAATACACACGGGACATGTTACCAGATGAACAGTATAAGTGAGGAGAGTGTGTTCCCCTGATTGTTTAATACACATAGGGCATGTTACCAGATGAACAGTATAAGTGAGGAGAGTGTGTTCCCCTGATTGTTTAATACACACGGGACATGTTACCAGGTGAACAGTATAAGTGAGGAGAGTGTGTTCCCCTGATTGTTTAATACACACGGGACATGTTACCAGGTGAACAGTATAAGTGAGGAGAGTGTCTTCGCCTGATGTTTTAATGTACACGGGAAATGTTACCAGGTGAACTGTATAAGTGAGGAGAGTGTGTTCCCCTGATTGTTTAATACACACGGGACATGTTACCAGATGAACAGTATAAGTGAGGAGAGTGTGTTCCCCTGATTGTTTAATACACACGGGACATGTTACCAGGTGAACAGTAGAAGTGAGGAGAGTGTGTTCCCTGATGGTTTAATGCGCACAGGACATGTTACCAGGTGAACAGTATAAGTGAGGAGAGTGTGTTCCCCTGATGGCTTAATATGCACGGGACATGTTACCAGGTGAACAGTATAAGTGAGGAGAGTGTGTTCCCTGGATGTTTTAATACTGACGGGACATGTTACCAGATGAACTGTATAAGTGAGGAGAGTGTGTTCCCCTGATTGTTTAATAAACACGGGACATGTTACCAGATGAACAGTATAAGTGAGGAGAGTGTGTTCCCCTGATTGTTTACTACTGACGTGATATGGTACCAGATGAACAGTATGAATGAGGAGCGTGTGTTCCCCTGATGGTTTAATACACACAGGACATGTTACCAGGTGAACAGTATAAGTGAGGAGAGTGTGTTCCCCTGATTGTTTAATACACCACGGGACATGTTACCAGATGAACAGTATAAGTGAGGAGAGTGTGTTCCCCTGATGGTTTAATACACACAGGACATGTTACCAGGTGAACAGTATAAGTGAGGAGAGTGTGTTCCCCTGATTGTTTAATACACCACGGGACATGTTACCAGATGAACAGTATAAGTGAGGAGACTGTGTTCCCCTGATGGTTTAATACACACAGGACATGTTACCAGGTGAACAGTATAAGTGAGGAGAGTGTGTTCCCCTGATTGTTTAATACACACAGGACATGTTACCAGGTGAACAGTATAAGTGAGGAGAGTGTGTTCCCCTGATTGTTTAATACACACGGGACATGTTACCAGGTGAACAGTATAAGTGAGGAGAGTGTGTTCCCCTGATTGTTTAATACACACGGGACATGTTACCAGGTGAACAGTATAAGTGAGGAGAGTGTGTTCCCCTGATGGTTTAATATACATGGGACATGTTACCAGGTGAAAAGTGTGAGTGAGGAGAGGGTTTTCCCCTGATTGTTTAATACACACGGGACATGTCAACAGGTGAAAAGCTTAAGTGAGGAGGGTGTGTTCCCCTGATGGTTTAATAAACATGGGACATGTTACCAGGTGAACAGTTTAAGAGAGAAGAGAGTGTTGCCCTGATGGTTTAATATACATGGGACATGTTACCAGGTGAACAGTATAAGTGAGGAGAGTGTTTTCCCCTGATTGTTTAATATACACGGGACATGTTACCAGGTGAACAGTATAAGTGAGGAGAATGTGTTCCCCTGATTGTTTAATATACACGGGACATGTCACCAGGTGAAAAGTATAAGTGAGGAGAGTGTGTTCCCCTGATGGTTTAATACGCACGGGACATGTTGCCAGGTGAACAGTATAAGTGAGGAGAGTGTGTTCCCCTGATGGTTTAAGACTGAGGTGATATGTTACCAGATGAACAGTATAAGTGAGGAGAGTGTGTTCCCCTGATGGTTTAATACGCACGGGACATGTTACCAGGTGAACAGTATAAGTGAGGAGAGTGTGTTCCCCTGATGGTTTAATATACACAGGACATGTCACCAGGTGAACTGTAATAGTGAGGAGAGCATGTTCCCCTGATTGTTTAATACGCACGGGACATGTCACCAGGTGAACAGTATAAGTTAGGAGAGTGTGTTCCCCTGATGGTTTAATACTTACGTGATATGTTACCAGATGAACAGTAAAAGTGAGGAGAGTGTGTTCCCCTGATGGTTTAATACGCACGGGACATGTTACCAGGTGAACAGTATAAGTGAGGAGAGTGTGTTCCCCTGATGGTTTAATATACACAGGACATGTCACCAGGTGAACTGTAATAGTGAGGAGAGTATGTTCCCCTGATTGTTTAATACACACGGGACATGTCACCAGGTGAACAGTATAAGTGAGGAGAGTGTGTTCCCCTGATGGTTTAATACTGACGTGATATGTTACCAGATGAACAGTCTCAGTGAGGAGAGTGTGTTCCCCTGATTGTTTAATACACACGGGACATGTTACCAGATGAACAGTGTAAGTGAGGAGAGTGTGTTCCCCTGATTGTTTAATACACATAGGACATGTTACCAGATGAACAGTATAAGTGAGGAGAGTGTGTTCCCCTGATTGTTTAATACACACGGGAAATGTTACCAAGTGAACTGTATAAGTGAGGAGAGTGTGTTCCCCTGATTGTTTAATACACACGGGACATGTTACCAGATGAACAGTATAAGTGAGGAGAGTGTGTTCCCCTGATTGTTTAATACACACGGGACATGTTACCAGGTGAACAGTAGAAGTGAGGAGAGTGTGTTCCCCTGATGGTTTAATGCGCACAGGACATGTTACCAGGTGAACAGTATAAGTGAGGAGAGTGTGTTCCTCTGATGTTTTCATACTGACGGGACATGTTACCAGTTGAACAGTATAAGTGAGGAGAGTGTGTTCCCCTGATTGTTTACTACTGACGTGATATGGTACCAGATGAACAGTATAAATGAGGAGCGCGTGTTCCCCTGATGGTTTAATACACACAGGACATTTTACCAGGTGAACAGTATAAGTGAGGAGAGTGTGTTCCCCTGATTGTTTAATACACCACGGGACATGTTACCAGATGAACAGTATAAGGGAGGAGAGTGTGTTCCCCTGATGGTTTAATACACACAGGACATTTTACCAGGTGAACAGTATAAGTGAGGAGAGTGTGTTCCCCTGATTGTTTAATACACCACGGGACATGTTACCAGATGAACAGTATAAGTGAGGAGAGTGTGTTCCCGTGATGGTTTAATACACACAGGACATGTTACCAGGTGAACAGTATAAGTGAGGAGAGTGTGTTCCCCTGATTGTTTAATACACACGGGACATGTTACCAGGTGAACAGTATAAGTGAGGAGAATGTGTTCCCCTGATTGTTTAATACACACGGGACATGTTACCAGGTGAACAGTATAAGTGAGGAGAGTGTGTTCCCCTGATTGTTTAATACACACGGGACATGTTACCAGGTGAACAGTATAAGTGAGGAGAGTGTGTTCCCCTGATGGTTTAATATACATGGGACATGTTACCAGGTGAAAAGTGTAAGTGAGGAGAGGGTTTTCCCCTGATTGTTTAATACACACGGGACATGTCAACAGGTGAAAAGCTTAAGTGAGGAGGGTGTGTTCCCCTGATGGTTTAATAAACATGGGACATGTTACCAGGTGAACAGTTTAAGAGAGAAGAGAGTGTTGCCCTGATGGTTTAATATACATGGGACATGTCACCAGGTGAACAGTATAAGTGAGGAGAGTGTTTTCCCCTGATTTTTTAATATACACGGGACATGTTACCAGGTGAACAGTATAAGTGAGGAGAATGTGTTCCCCTGATTGTTTAATATACACGGGACATTTCACCAGGTGAACAGAATAAGTGAGGAGAGTGTGTTCCCCTGATGGTTTAATACGCACGGGACATGTTGCCAGGTGAACAGTATAAGTGAGGAGAGTGTGTTCCCCTGATGGTTTAATACTGACGTGATATGTTACCAGATGAGCAGTATAAGTGAGGAGAGTGTGTTCCCCTGATGGTTTAATATACACAGGACATGTCACCAGGTGAACTGTAATAGTGAGGAGAGTATGTTCCCCTGATTGTTTAATACGCAAGGGACATGTCACCAGGTGAACAGTATAAGTTAGGAGAGTGTGTTCCCCTGATGGTTTAATACTGACGTGATATGTTACCAGATGAGCAGTATAAGTGAGGAGAGTGTGTTCCCCTGATGGTTTAATACGCACGGGACATGTTACCAGGTGAACAGTATAAGTGAGGAGAGTGTTTTCCCCTGATGGTTTAATATACACAGGACATGTCACCAGGTGAACTGTAATAGTGAGAAGAGTATGTTCCCCTGATTGTTTAATACACACGGGACATGTCACCAGGTGAACAGTATAAGTGAGGAGAGTGTGTTCCCCTGATGGTTTAATACTGACGTGATATGTTACCAGATGAACAGTCTCAGTGAGGAGAGTGTGTTCCCCTGATTGTATAATACACACGGGACATGTTACCAGATGAACAGTGTAAGTGAGGAGAGTGTGTTCCCCTGATTGTTTAATACACATAGGACATGTTACCAGATGAACAGTATAAGTGAGGAGAGTGTGTTCCCCTGATTGTTTAATACACACGGGACATGTTACCAGGTGAACAGTATAAGTGAGGAGAGTGTCTTCCCCTGATGTTTTAATGTACACGGGAAATGTTACCAAGTGAACTGTATAAGTGAGGAGAGTGCGTTCCCCTGATTGTTTAATACACACGGGACATGTTACCAGATGAACAGTATAAGTGAGGAGAGTATGTTCCCCTGATTGTTTAATACACACGGGACATGTTACCAGGTGAACAGTTGAAGTGAGGAGAGTGTGTTCCCCTGATGGTTTAATGCGCACAGGACATGTTACCAGGTGAACAGTATAAGTGAGGAGAGGGTGTTCCCCTGATGTTTTAATACTGACGGGACATGTTACCAGTTGAACAGTATAAGTGAGGAGAGTGTGTTCCACTGATGGCTTAATATACACGGGACATGTTACCAGGTGAACAGTATAAGTGAGGAGAGTGTGTTCCCTGGATGGTTTAATACTGACGGGACATGTTACCAGATGAACAGTATAAGTGAGGAGAGTGTGTTCCCCTGATTGTTTAATACACACGGGACATGTTACCAGGTGAACAGTATAAGTGAGGAGAGTGTGTTCCCCTGATTGTTTAATACACACGGGACATGTTACCAGGTGAACAGTATAAGTGAGGAGAGTGTGTTCCCCTGATGGTTTAATATGCATGGGACATGTTACCAGGTGAACAGTAGAAGTGAGGAGAGTGTCTTCCCCTGATTGTTTAATACACACGGGACATGTTACCAGGTGAACAGTATAAGTGAGGAGAGTGTTTTCCCCTGATTGTTTAATACACACGGGACATGTCAACAGGTGAAAAGCTTAAGTGAGGAGGGTGTGTTCCCCTGATGGTTTAATAAACATGGGACATGTTACCATGTGAACAGTTTAAGAGAGAAGAGAGTGTTGCCCTGATGGTTTAATATACATGGGACATGTCACCAGGTGAACAGTATAAGTGAGGAGAGTGTTTTCCCCTGATTGTTTAATATACACGGGACATGTTACCAGGTGAACAGTATAAGTGAGGAGAATGTGTTCCCCTGATTGTTTAATATACACGGGACATGTCACCAGGTGAAAAGTATAAGTGAGGAGAGTGTGTTCCCCTGATGGTTTAATACGCACGGGACATGTTGCCAGGTGAACAGTATAAGTGAGGAGAGTGTGTTCCCCTGATGGTTTAATACTGAGGTGATATGTTACCAGATGAACAGTATAAGTGAGGAGAGTGTGTTCCCCTGATGGTTTAATATACACAGGACATGTCACCAGGTGAACTGTAATAGTGAGGAGAGTATGTTCCCCTGATTGTTTAATACGCACGGGACATGTCACCAGGTGAACAGTATAAGTTCGGAGAGTGTGTTCCCCTGATGGTTTAATACTTTCGTGATATGTTACCAGATGAACAGTATAAGTGAGGAGAGTGTGTTCCCCTGATGGTTTAATACGCACGGGACATGTTACCAGGTGAACAGTATAAGTGAGGAGAGTGTGTTCCCCTGATGGTTTAATATACACAGGACATGTCACCAGGTGAACTGTAATAGTGAGGAGAGTATGTTCCCCTGATTGTTTAATACACACGGGACATGTCACCAGGTGAACAGTATAAGTGAGGAGAGTGTGTTCCCCTGATGGTTTAATACTGACGTGATATGTTACCAGATGAACAGTCTCAGTGAGGAGAGTGTGTTCCCCTGAATGTTTAATACACACGGGACATGTTACCAGATGAACAGTGTAAGTGAGGAGAGTGTGTTCCCCTGATTGTTTAATACACATAGGACATGTTACCAGATGAACAGTATAAGTGAGGAGAGTGTGTTCCCCTGATTGTTTAATACACACGGGACATGTTACCAGGTGAACAGTATAAGTGAGGAGAGTGTCTTCCCCTGATGTTTTAATGTACACGGGAAATGTTACCAAGTGAACTGTATAAGTGAGGAGAGTGTGTTCCCCTGATTGTTTAATACACACGGGACATGTTACCAGATGAACAGTATAAGTGAGGAGAGTGTTTTCCCCTGATTGTTTAATACACACGGGACATGTTACCAGGTGAACAGTAGAAGTGAGGAGAGTGTGTTCCCCTGATGGTTTAATGCGCACAGGACATGTTACCAGGTGAACAGTATAAGTGAGGAGAGTGTGTTCCCCTGATGTTTTAATACTGACGGGACATGTTACCAGTTGAACAGTATAAGTGAGGAGAGTGTGTTCCCCTGATTGTTTACTACTGACGTGATATGGTACCAGATGAACAGTATAAATGAGGAGCGTGTGTTCCCCTGATGGTTTAATACACACAGGACATGTTACCAGGTGAACAGTATAAGTGAGGAGAGTGTGTTCCCCTGATTGTTTATTACACCACGGGACATGTTACCAGATGAACAGTATAAGGGAGGAGAGTGTGTTCCCCTGATGGTTTAATACACACAGGACATGTTACCAGGTGAACAGTATAAGTGAGGAGAGTGTGTTCCCCTGATTGTTTAATACACCACGGGACATGTTACCAGATGAACAGTATAAGTGAGGAGAGTGTGTTCCCCTGATGGTTTAATACACACAGGACATGTTACCAGGTGAACAGTATAAGTGAGGAGTGTGTTCCCCTGATTGTTTAATACACACGGGACATGTTACCATGTGAACAGTATAAGTGAGGAGAATGTGTTCCCCTGATTGTTTAATACACACGGGACATGTTACCAGGTGAACAGTATAAGTGAGGAGAGTGTGTTCCCCTGATTGTTTAATACACACGGGACATGTTACCAGGTGAACAGTATAAGTGAGGAGAGTGTGTTCCCCTGATGGTTTAATATACATGGCACATGTTACCAGGTGAAAAGTGTAAGTGAGGAGAGGGTTTTCCCCTGATTGTTTAATACACACGGGACATGTCAACAGGTGAAAAGCTTAAGTGAGGAGGGTGTGTTCCCCTGATGGTTTAATAAACATGGGACATGTTACCAGGTGAACAGTTTAAGAGAGAAGAGAGTGTTGCCCTGATGGTTTAATATACATGGGACATGTCACCAGGTGAACAGTATAAGTGAGGAGAGTGTTTTCCCCTGATTTTTTAATTTTCACGGGACATGTTACCAGGTGAACAGTAGAAGTGAGGAGAATGTGTTCCCCTGATTGTTTAATATACACGGGACATGTCACCAGGTGAACAGTATAAGTGAGGAGAGTGTGTTCCCCTGATGGTTTAATACGCACGGGACATGTTGCCAGGTGAACAGTATAAGTGAGGAGAGTGTGTTCCCCTGATGGTTTAATACTGAGGTGATATGTTACCAGATGAACAGTATAAGTGAGGAGAGAGTGTTCCCCTGATGGTTTAATACGCACGGGACATGTTACCAGGTGAACAGTATAAGTGAGGAGAGTGTGTTCCCCTGATGGTTTAATATACACAGGACATGTCACCAGGTGAACTGTAATAGTGAGGAGAGTATGTTCCCCTGATTGTTTAATACGCAAGGGACATGTCACCAGGTGAACAGTATAAGTTAGGAGAGTGTGTTCCCCTGATGGTTTAATACTGACGTGATATGTTACCAGATGAACAGTATAAGTGAGGAGAGTGTGTTCCCCTGATGGTTTAATACGCACGGGACATGTTACCAGGTGAACAGTATAAGTGAGGGGAGTGTGTTCCCCTGATGGTTTAATATACACAGGACATGTCACCAGGTGAACTGTAATAGTGAGGAGAGTATGTTCCCCTGATTGTTTAATACACACGGGACATGTTACCAGGTGAACAGTATAAGTGAGGAGAGTGTGTTCCCCTGATGGTTTAATATACACAGGACATGTCACCAGGTGAACTGTAATAGTGAGGAGAGTATGTTCCCCTGATTGTTTAATACACACGGGACATGTCACCAGGTGAACAGTATAAGTGAGGAGAGTGTGTTCCCCTGATGGTTTAATACTGACGTGATATGTTACCAGATGAACAGTCTCAGTGAGGAGAGTGTGTTCCCCTGATTGTTTAATACACACGGGACATGTTACCAGATGAACAGTGTAAGTGAGGAGAGTGTGTTCCCCTGATTGTTTAATACACATAGGACATGTTACCAGATGAACAGTATAAGTGAGGAGAGTGTGTTCCCCTGATGTTTTAATGTACACGGGAAATGTTACCAAGTGAACTGTATAAGTGAGGAGAGTGTGTTCCCCTGATTGTTTAATACACACGGGACATGTTACCAGATGAACAGTATAAGTGAGGAGAGTGTGTTCCCCTGATTGTTTAATACACACGGGACATGTTAGCAGGTGAACAGTTGAAGTGAGGAGAGTGTGTTCCCCTGATGGTTTAATGCGCACAGGACATGTTACCAGGTGAACAGTATAAGTGAGGAGAGTGTGTTCCCCTGATGTTTTAATACTGACGGGACATGTTACCAGTTGAACAGTATAAGTGAGGAGAGTGTGTTCCACTGATGGCTTAATACACACAGGACATGTTACCAGGTGAACAGTATAAGTGAGGAGAGTGTGTTCCACTGATTGTTTATTACACCACGGGACATGTTACCAGATGAACAGTATAAGGGAGGAGAGTGTGTTCCCCTGATGGTTTAATACACACAGGACATGTTACCAGGTGAACAGTTTCAGTGAGGAGAGTGTGTTCCCCTGATTGTTTAATACACCACGGGACATGTTACCAGATGAACAGTATAAGTGAGGAGAGTGTGTTCCCCTGATGGTTTAATACACACAGGACATGTTACCAGGTGAACAGTATAAGTGAGGAGAGTGTGTTCCCCTGATTGTTTAATACACACGGGACATGTTACCAGGTGAACAGTATAAGGGAGGGGAATGTGTTCCCCTGATTGTTTAATACACACGGGACATGTTACCAGGTGAACAGTATAAGTGAGGAGAGTGTGTTCCCCTGATTGTTTAATACACACGGGACATGTTACCAGGTGAACAGTATAAGTGAGGAGAGTGTGTTCCCCTGATGGTTTAATATACATGGCACATGTTACCAGGTGAAAAGTGTAAGTGAGGAGAGGGTTTTCCCCTGATTGTTTAATACACACGGGACATGTCAACAGGTGAAAAGCTTAAGTGAGGAGGGTGTGTTCCCCTGATGGTTTAATAAACATGGGACATGTTACCAGGTGAACAGTTTAAGAGAGAAGAGAGTGTTGCCCTGATGGTTTAATATACATGGGACATGTCACCAGGTGAACAGTATAAGTGAGGAGAGTGTTTTCCCCTGATTTTTTAATATACACCGGACATGTTACCAGGTGAACAGTATAAGTGAGGAGAATGTGTTCCCCTGATTGTTTAATATACACGGGACATGTCACCAGGTGAACAGTATAAGTGAGGAGAGTGTGTTCCCCTGATGGTTTAATACGCACGGGACATGTTGCCAGGTGAACAGTATAAGTGAGGAGAGTGTGTTCCCCTGATGGTTTAATACTGAGGTGATATGTTAGCAGATGAACAGTATAAGTGAGGAGAGTGTGTTCCCCTGATGGTTTAATACGCACGGGACATGTTACCAGGTGAACAGTATAAGTGAGGAGAGTGTGTTCCCCTGATGGTTTAATATACACAGGACATGTCACCAGGTGAACTGTAATAGTGAGGAGAGTATGTTCCCCTGATTGTTTAATACGCAAGGGACATGTCACCAGGTGAACAGTATAAGTTAGGAGAGTGTGTTCCCCTGATGGTTTAATACTGACGTGATAAGTTACCAGATGAACAGTATAAGTGAGGAGAGTGTGTTCCCCTGATGGTTTAATACGCACGGGACATGTTACCAGGTGAACAGTATAAGTGAGGAGAGTGTGTTCCCCTGATGGTTTAATATACACAGGACATGTCACCAGGTGAACTGTAATAGTGAGGAGAGTATGTTCCCCTGATTGTTTAATACACACGGGACATGTTACCAGGTGAACAGTATAAGTGAGGAGAGTGTGTTCCCCTGATGGTTTAATATACACAGGACATGTCACCAGGTGAACTGTAATAGTGAGGAGAGTATGTTCCCCTGATTGTTTAATACACACGGGACATGTCACCAGGTGAACAGTATAAGTGAGGAGAGTGTGTTCCCCTGATGGTTTAATACTGACGTGATATGTTACCAGATGAACAGTCTCAGTGAGGAGAGTGTGTTCCCCTGATTGTTTAATACACACGGGACATGTTACCAGATGAACAGTGTAAGTGAGGAGAGTGTGTTCCCCTGATTGTTTAATACACATAGGACATGTTACCAGATGAACAGTATAAGTGAGGAGAGTGTGTTCCCCTGATGTTTTAATGTACACGGGAAATGTTACCAAGTGAACTGTATAAGTGAGGAGAGTGTGTTCCCCTGATTGTTTAATACACACGGGACATGTTACCAGATGAACAGTATAAGTGAGGAGAGTGTGTTCCCCTGATTGTTTAATGCACACGGGACATGTTACCAGGTGAACAGTTGAAGTGAGGAGAGTGTGTTCCCCTGATGGTTTAATGCGCACAGGACATGTTACCAGGTGAACAGTATAAGTGAGGAGAGTGTGTTCCCCTGATGTTTTAATACTGACGGGACATGTTACCAGTTGAACAGTATAAGTGAGGAGAGTGTGTTCCACTGATGGCTTAATATACACGGGACATGTTACCAGGTGAACAGTATAAGTGAGGAGAGTGTGTTCCCTGGATGGTTTAATACTGACGGGACATGTTACCAGATGAACAGTATAAGTGAGGAGAGTGTGTTCCCCTGATTGTTTAATACACACGGGACATGTTACCAGGTGAACAGTATAAGTGAGGAGAGTGTGTTCCCCTGATTGTTTAATACACACAGGACATGTTACCAGGTGAACAGTATAAGTGAGGAGAGTGTGTTCCCCTGATGGTTTAATATGCATGGGACATGTTACCAGGTGAACAGTAGAAGTGAGGAGAGTGTCTTCCCCTGATGGCTTAATATACACGGGGCATGTAACCAGGTGAACAGTATAAGTGAGGAGAGTGTGTTCCCCTGATTGTTTAATACACACAGGGCATGTTACCAGGTGAACAGTATAAGTGAGGAGAGTGTCTTCCCCTGATGGTTTAATGTACACGGGAAATGTTACCAGGTGAACTGCATAAGTGAGGAGACTGTGTTCCCCTGATTGTTTAATACACACGGGACATGTTACCAGATGAACAGTATAAGTGAGGCGAGTGTGTTCCCTGATTATTTAATACACACGGGACATGTTACCAGGCGAACAGTAGAAGTGAGGAGAGTGTGTTCCCCTGATGGTTTAATGCGCACAGGACATGTTACCAGGTGAACAGTATAATGAGGAGAGTGTGTTCCCCTGATTGTTTAATATACACGGGACATGTTACCAGGTGAACAGTATAAGTGAGGAGAGTGTGCTCCCTGGATGGTTTAATACTGACGGGACATGTTACCAGGTGAACTGTATAAGTGAGGAGAGTGTGTTCCCCTGATGGCTTAATATACACGGGACATGTTACCAGGTGAACAGTATAAGTGAGGAGAGTGTCTTCCCCTGATTGTTTAATACACACGGGACATGTTACCAGGTGAACAGTATAATGGAGGAGAGTGTGTTCCCCTGATGGTTTAATACTGACGGGACATGTTACCAGGTGAACAGTATAAGTGAGGAGAGTGTGTTCATCTGATGGTTTAATATACATGGGACATGTTACCAGGTGAAAAGTGTAAGTGAGGAGAGGGTTTTCCCCTGATTGTTTAATACACACGGGACATGTTACCAGGTGAACAGTATAAGTGAGGAGAGTGTGTTCCCCTGATGGTTTAATAAACATGGGACATGTTACCAGGTGAACAGTTTAAGAGAGAAGAGAGTGTTGCCCTGATGGTTTAATATACATGGGACATGTCACCAGGTGAACAGTATAAGTGAGGAGAGTGTTTTCCCCTGATTGTTTAATATACACGGGACATGTTACCAGGTGAACAGTATAAGTGAGGAGAATGTGTTCCCCTGATTGTTTAATATACACGGGACATGTCACCAGGTGAACAGTATAAGTGAGGAGAGTGTGTTCCCCTGATGGTTTAATACGCACGGGACATCTTGCCAGGTGAACAATATAAGTGAGGAGAGTGTGTTCCCCTGATGGTTTAATACTGACGTGATATGTTACCAGATGAACAGTATAAGTGAGGAGAGTGTGTTCCCCTGATGGTTTAATGCGCACGGGACATGTTACCAGGTGAACAGTATAAGTGAGGAGGGTGTGTTCCCCTGATGGTTTAATATACACATGACATGTCACCAGGTGAACTGTAATAGTGAGGAGAGTATGTTCCCCTGATTGTTTAATACGCACGCGACATGTCACCAGGTGAACAGTATAAGTTAGGAGAGTGTGTTCCCCTGATGGTTTAATACTGACGTGATATGTTACCAGATGAACAGTATAAGTGAGGAGAGTGTGTTCCCCTGATGGTTTAATACGCACGGGACATGTTACCAGGTGAACAGTATAAGTGAGGAGAGTGTGTTCCCCTGATGGTTTAATATACACAGGACATGTCACCAGGTGAAAAGTGTAAGTGAGGAGAGGGTTTTCCCCTGATTGTTGAATACACACGGGACATGTCAACAGGTGAAAAGCTTAAGTGAGGAGGGTGTGTTCCCCTGATGGTTTAATAAACATGGGACATGTTACCAGGTGAACAGTATAAGTGAGGAGAGTGTGTTCCCCTGATTGTTTAATACACATAGGACATGTTACCAGATGAACAGTATAAGTGAGGAGAGTGTGTTCCCCTGATTGTTTAATACACACGGGACATGTTACCAGGTGAACAGTAGAAGTGAGGAGTGTGTGTTCCCCTGATGGTTTAATGCACACGGGACATGTTACCAGGTGAACAGTATAAGTGAGGAGAGTGTCTTCCCCAGATGTTTTAATGTACACGGGAAATGTTACCAAGTGAACTGTATAAGTGAGGAGAGTGTGTTCCCCTGATTGTTTAATACACACGGGACATGTTACCAGATGAACAGTATAAGTGAGGAGAGTGTGTTCCCCTGATTGTTTAATACACACGGGACATGTTACCAGGTGAACAGTAGAAGTGAGGAGAGTGTGTTCCCCTGATGTTTTAATACTGACGGGACATGTTACCAGTTGAACAGTATAAGTGAGGAGAGTGTGTTCCCCTGATGGCTTAATATACACGGGACATGTTACCAGGTGAACAGTATAAGTGAGGAGAGTGTGTTCCCTGGATGGTTTAATACTGACGGGACATATTACCAGATGAACTGTATAAGTGAGGAGAGTGTGTTCCCCTGATTGTTGAATACACACGGGACATGTTACCAGATGAGCAGTATAAGTGAGGAGAGTGTGTTCCCCTGACTGTTTACTACTGACGTGATATGTTACCAGATGAACAGTATAAGTGAGGAGCGTGTGTTCCCCTGATGGTTTAATACACACAGGACATGTTACCAGATGAACAGTATAAGTGAGGAGAGTGTGTTCCCCTGATTGTTTACTACTGACGTGATATGTTACCAGGTGAACAGTATAAGTGAGGAGAGTGTGTTCCCCTGATTGTTTAATACACACGGGACATGTTACCAGGTGAACAGTATAAGTGAGGAGACTGTGTTTCCCTGATGGTTTAATATACACGGGACATGTTACCAGGTGAACAGTATAAGTGAGGAGAGTTTGTTCCCCTGATTGTTTAATAACTGACGGGACATGTCACCAGGTGAACTGTATAAGTGAGGAGAGTGTGTTCCCCTGATGGTTTAATATACACGGGACATGTTACCAGATGAACAGTATAAATGAGGAGAGTGTGTTCCCCTGATGGCTTAATATACACGGGACATGGTACCAGGTGAACAGTATAAGTGAGGAGAGTGTTTTCCCCTGATGGTTTAAGAGACACGGGACATGTTACCAGGTGAACAGTATAAGTGAGGAGAGTGTCTTCCCCAGATGGTTTAATGCACACGGGAAATGTTACCAGATGAACAGTATAAATGAGGAGAGTGTGTTCCCCTGATGGTTTAATATACACGGGACATGTTACCAGGTGAACAGTAGAAGTGAGGAGAGTGTGTTCCCCTGATTGTTTAATACACACGGGACATGTTACCAGGTGAACAGTAGAAGTGAGGAGAGTGTGTTCCCCTGATGGCTTAATGCACACGGGACATGTTACCAGGTGAACAGTATAAGTGAGGAGAGTGTGTTCCCTGGATGGTTTAACACTGACGGGACATGTTACCAGTTGAACAGTATAAGTGAGGAGAGTGTGTTCCCCTGATGGCTTAATATACACGGGACATGTTACCAGGTGAACAGTATAAGTGAGGAGAGTGTGTTCCCCTGATGTTTTAATACTGACGGGACATGTTACCAGTTGAACAGTATAAGTGAGGAGAGTGTGTTCCACTGATTGTTTACTACAGACGTGATATGGTACCAGATGAACAGTATAAATGAGGAGCGTGTGTTCCCCTGATGGTTTAATACACACAGGACATGTTACCAGGTGAACAGTATAAGTGAGGAGAGTGTGTTCCCCTGATTGTTTATTACACCACGGGACATGTTACCAGATGAACAGTATAAGGGAGGAGAGTGTGTTCCCCTGATGGTTTAATACACACAGGACATGTTACCAGGTGAACAGTATAAGTGAGGAGAGTGTGTTCCCCTGATTGTTTAATACACCACGGGACATGTTACCAGATGAACAGTATAAGGGAGGAGAGTGTGTTCCCCTGATGGTTTAATACACACAGGACATGTTACCAGGTGAACAGTATAAGTGAGGAGAGTGTGTTCCCCTGATTGTTTAATACACCACGGGACATGTTACCAGATGAACAGTATAAGTGAGGAGAGTGTGTTCCCCTGATGGTTTAATACACACAGGACATGTTACCAGGTGAACAGTATAAGTGAGGAGAGTGTGTTCCCCTGATTGTTTAATACACACGGGACATGTTACCATGTGAACAGTATAAGTGAGGAGAATGTGTTCCCCTGATTGTTTAATACATACGGGACATGTTACCAGGTGAACAGTATAAGTGAGGAGAGTGTGTTCCCCTGATTGTTTAATACACACGGGACATGTTACCAGGTGAACAGTATAAGTGAGGAGAGTGTGTTCCCCTGATGGTTTAATATACATGGCACATGTTACCAGGTGAAAAGTGTAAGTGAGGAGAGGGTTTTCCCCTGATTGTTTAATACACACGGGACATGTCAACAGGTGAAAAGCTTAAGTGAGGAGGGTGTGTTCCCCTGATGGTTTAATAAACATGGGACATGTTACCAGGTGAACAGTTTAAGAGAGAAGAGAGTGTTGCCCTGATGGTTTAATATACATGGGACATGTCACCAGGTGAACAGTATAAGCGAGGAGAGTGTTTTCCCCTGATTTTTTAATATACACGGGACATGTTACCAGGTGAACAGTATAAGTGAGGAGAATGTGTTCCCCTGATTGTTTAATATACACGGGACATGTCACCAGGTGAACAGTATAAGTGAGGAGAGTGTGTTCCCCTGATGGTTTAATACGCACGGGACATGTTGCCAGGTGAACAGTATAAGTGAGGAGAGTGTGTTCCCCTGATGGTTTAATACTGAGGTGATATGTTACCAGATGAACAGTATAAGTGAGGAGAGTGTGTTCCCCTGATGGTTTAATACGCACGGGACATGTTACCAGGTGAACAGTATAAGTGAGGAGAGTGTGTTCCCCTGATGGTTTAATATACACAGGACATGTCACCAGGTGAACTGTAATAGTGAGGAGAGTATGTTCCCCTGATTGTTTAATACGCAAGGGACATGTCACCAGGTGAACAGTATAAGTTAGGAGAGTGTGTTCCCCTGATGGTTTAATACTGACGTGATATGTTACCAGATGAACAGTATAAGTGAGGAGAGTGTGTTCCCCTGATGGTTTAATACGCACGGGACATGTTACCAGGTGAACAGTATAAGTGAGGAGAGTGTGTTCCCCTGATGGTTTAATATACACAGGACATGTCACCAGGTGAACTGTAATAGTGAGGAGAGTATGTTCCCCTGATTGTTTAATACACACGGGACATGTTACCAGGTGAACAGTATAAGTGAGGAGAGTGTGTTCCCCTGATGGTTTAATATACACAGGACATGTCACCAGGTGAACTGTAATAGTGAGGAGAGTATGTTCCCCTGATTTTTTAATACACACGGGACATGTCACCAGGTGAACAGTATAAGTGAGGAGAGTGTGTTCCCCTGATGGTATAATACTGACGTGATATGTTACCAGATGAACAGTCTCAGTGAGGAGAGTGTGTTCCCCTGATTGTTTAATACACACGGGACATGTTACCAGATGAACAGTGTAAGTGAGGAGAGTGTGTTCCCCTGATTGTTTAATACACATAGGACATGTTACCAGATGAACAGTATAAGTGAGGAGAGAGTGTTCCCCTGATGTTTTAATGTACACGGGAAATGTTACCAAGTGAACTGTATAAGTGAGGAGAGTGTGTTCCCCTGATTGTTTAATACACACGGGACATGTTACCAGATGAACAGTATAAGTGAGGAGAGTGTGTTCCCCTGATTGTTTAATACACACGGGACATGTTACCAGGTGAACAGTTGAAGTGAGGAGAGTGTGTTCCCCTGATGGTTTAATGCGCACAGGACATGTTACCAGGTGAACAGTATAAGTGAGGAGAGTGTGTGCCCCTGATGTTTTAATACTGACGGGACATGTTACCAGTTGAACAGTATAAGTGAGGAGAGTGTGTTCCACTGATGGCTTAATATACACGGGACATGTTACCAGGTGAACAGTATAAGTGAGGAGAGTGTGTTCCCTGGATGGTTTAATACTGACGGGACATGTTACCAGATGAACAGTATAAGTGAGGAGAGTGTGTTCCCCTGATTGTTTAATACACACGGGACATGTTACCAGGTGAACAGTATAAGTGAGGAGAGTGTGTTCCCCTGATTGTTTAATACACACAGGACATGTTACCAGGTGAACAGTATAAGTGAGGAGAGTGTGTTCCCCTGATGGTTTAATATGCATGGGACATGTTACCAGGTGAACAGTAGAAGTGAGGAGAGTGTCTTCCCCTGATGGCTTAATATACACGGGGCATGTAACCAGGTGAACAGTATAAGTGAGGAGAGTGTGTTCCCCTGATTGTTTAATACACACAGGGCATGTTACCAGGTGAACAGTATAAGTGAGGAGAGTGTCTTCCCCTGATGGTTTAATGTACACGGGAAATGTTACCAGGTGAACTGCATAAGTGAGGAGACTGTGTTCCCCTGATTGTTTAATACACACGGGACATGTTACCAGATGAACAGTATAAGTGAGGCGAGTGTGTTCCCTGATTGTTTAATACACACGGGACATGTTACCAGGCGAACAGTAGAAGTGAGGAGAGTGTGTTCCCCTGATGGTTTAATGCGCACAGGACATGTTACCAGGTGAACAGTATAAGTGAGGAGAGTGTGTTCCCCTGATTGTTTAATATACACGGGACATGTTACCAGGTGAACAGTATAAGTGAGGAGAGTGTGCTCCCTGGATGGTTTAATACTGACGGGACATGTTACCAGGTGAACTGTATAAGTGAGGAGAGTGTGTTCCCCTGATGGCTTAATATACACGGGACATGTTACCAGGTGAACAGTATAAGTGAGGAGAGTGTGTTCCCCTGATTGTTTAATACACACGGGACATGTTACCAGGTGAACAGTATAATGGAGGAGAGTGTGTTCCCCTGATGGTTTAATACTGACGGGACATGTTACCAGGTGAACAGTATAAGTGAGGAGAGTGTGTTCATCTGATGGTTTAATATACATGGGACATGTTACCAGGTGAAAAGTGTCAGTGAGGAGAGGGTTTTCCCCTGATTGTTTAATACACACGGGACATGTTACCAGGTGAACAGTATAAGTGAGGAGAGTGTGTTCCCCTGATGGTTTAATAAACATGGGACATGTTACCAGGTGAACAGTTTAAGAGAGAAGAGAGTGTTGCCCTGATGGTTTAATATACATGGGACATGTCACCAGGTGAACAGTATAAGTGAGGAGAGTGTTTTCCCCTGATTGTTTAATATACACGGGACATGTTACCAGGTGAACAGTATAAGTGAGGAGAATGTGTTCCCCTGATTGTTTAATATACACGGGACATGTCACCAGGTGAACAGTATAAGTGAGGAGAGTGTGTTCCCCTGATGGTTTAATACGCACGGGACATCTTGCCAGGTGAACAGTATAAGTGAGGAGAGTGTGTTCCCCTGATGGTTTAATACTGACGTGATATGTTACCAGATGAACAGTATAAGTGAGGAGAGTGTGTTCCCCTGATGGTTTAATGCGCACGGGACATGTTACCAGGTGAACAGTATAAGTGAGGAGGGTGTGTTCCCCTGATGGTTTAATATACACAGGACATGTCACCAGGTGAACTGTAATAGTGAGGAGAGTATGTTCCCCTGATTGTTTAATACGCACGGGACATGTCACCAGGTGAACAGTATAAGTTAGGAGAGTGTGTTCCCCTGATGGTTTAATACTGACGTGATATGTTACCAGATGAACAGTATAAGTGAGGAGAGTGTGTTCCCCTGATGCTTTAATACGCACGGGACATGTTACCAGGTGAACAGTATAAGTGAGGAGAGTGTGTTCCCCTGATGGTTTAATATACACAGGACATGTGACCAGGTGAAAAGTGTAAGTGAGGAGAGGGTTTTCCCCTGATTGTTGAATACACACGGGACATGTCAACAGGTGAAAAGCTTAAGTGAGGAGGGTGTGTTCCCCTGATGGTTTAATAAACATGGGACATGTTACCAGGTGAACAGTTTAAGAGAGAAGAGAGTGTTGCCCTGATGGTTTAATATACATGGGACATGTCACCAGGTGAACAGTATAAGTGAGGAGAGTGTTTTCCCCTGATTGTTTAATATACACGGGACATGTTACCAGGTGAACAGTATAAGTGAGGAGAATGTGTTCCCCTGATTGTTTAATATACACGGGACATGTCACCAGGTGAACAGTATAAGTGAGGAGAGTGTGTTCCCCTGATGGTTTAATACGCACGGGACATCTTGCCAGGTGAACAGTATAAGTGAGGAGAGTGTGTTCCCCTGATGGTTTAATACTGACGTGATATGTTACCAGATGAACAGTATAAGTGAGGAGAGTGTGTTCCCCTGATGGTTTAATACGCACGGGACATGTTACCAGGTGAACAGTATAAGTGAGGAGAGTGTGTTCCCCTGATGGTTTAATATACACAGGACATGTCACCAGGTGAACTGTAATAGTGAGGAGAGTATGTTCCCCTGATTGTTTAATACGCACGGGACATGTCACCAGGTGAACAGTATAAGTTAGGAGAGTGTGTTCCCCTGATGGTTTAATACTGACGTGATATGTTACCAAATGAACAGTATAAGCGAGGAGAGTGTGTTCCCCTGATGGTTTAATACGCCCGGGACATGTTGCCAGGTGAACAGTATAAGTGAGGAGAGTGTGTTCCCCTGATGGTTTAATATACACAGGACATGTCACCAGGTGAACTGTAATAGTGAGGAGAGTATGTTCCCCTGATTGTTTAATACACACGGGACATGTCACCAGGTGAACAGTATAAGTGAGGAGAGTGTGTTCCCCTGATGGTTTAATACTGACGTGTTATGTTACCAGATGAACAGTCTCAGTGAGGAGAGTGTGTTCCCCTGATTGTTTAATACACACGGGACATGTTACCAGATGAACAGTGTAAGTGAGGAGAGTGTGTTCCCCTGATTGTTTAATACACATAGGACATGTTACCAGATGAACAGTATAAGTGAGGAGAGTGTGTTCCCCTGATTGTTTAATACACACGGGACATGTTACCAGGTGAACAGTATAAGTGAGGAGAGTGTCTTCCCCTGATGTTTTAATGTACACGGGAAATGTTACCAAGTGAACTGTATAAGTGAGGAGAGTGTGTTCCCCTGATTGTTTAATACACACGGGACATGTTACCAGATGAACAGTATAAGTGAGGAGAGTGTGTTCCCCTGATTGTTTAATACACACGGGACATGTTACCAGGTGAACAGTAGAAGTGAGGAGTGTGTGTTCCCCTGATGGTTTAATGCACACGGGACATGTTACCAGGTGAACAGTATAAGTGAGGAGAGTGTCTTCCCCTGATGTTTTAATGTACACGGGAAATGTTACCAAGTGAACTGTATAAGTGAGGAGAGTGTGTTCCCCTGATTGTTTAATACACACGGGACATGTTACCAGATGAACAGTATAAGTGAGGAGAGTGTGTTCCCCTGATTGTTTAATACACACGGGACATGTTACCAGGTGAACAGTAGAAGTGAGGAGAGTGTGTTCCCCTGATGTTTTATTACTGACGGGACATGTTACCAGTTGAACAGTATAAGTGAGGAGAGTGTGTTCCCCTGATGGCTTAATATACACGGGACATGTTACCAGGTGAACAGTATAAGTGAGGAGAGTGTGTTCCCTGGATGGTTTAATACTGACGGGACATGTTACCAGATGAACTGTATAAGTGAGGAGAGTGTGTTCCCCTGATTGTTGAATACACACGGGACATGTTACCAGATGAGCAGTATAAGTGAGGAGAGTGTGTTCCCCTGATTGTTTACTACTGACGTGATATGTTACCAGATGAACAGTATAAGTGAGGAGCGTGTGTTCCCCTGATGGTTTAATACACACAGGACATGTTACCAGATGAACAGTATAAGTGAGGAGAGTGTGTTCCCCTGATTGTTTACTACTGACGTGATATGTTACCAGGTGAACAGTATAAGTGAGGAGAGTGTGTTCCCCTGATTGTTTAATACACACGGGACATGTTACCAGGTGAACAGTATAAGTGAGGAGACTGTGTTTCCCTGATGGTTTAATATACACGGGACATGTTACCAGGTGAACAGTATAAGTGAGGAGAGTTTGTTCCCCTGATTGTTTAATAACTGACGGGACATGTCACCAGGTGAACTGTATAAGTGAGGAG
This sequence comes from Heterodontus francisci, assembly GCF_036365525.1. Classification (NCBI taxonomy): domain Eukaryota; kingdom Metazoa; phylum Chordata; class Chondrichthyes; order Heterodontiformes; family Heterodontidae; genus Heterodontus; species Heterodontus francisci. Next base: position 7,979,758 of record NC_090392.1, on the reverse strand, counting down.
AGTGTGTTCCCCTGATGGTTTAATATACACGGGACATGTTACCAGATGAACAGTATAAATGAGGAGAGTGTGTTCCCCTGATGGCTTAATATACACGGGACATGTTACCAGTTGAACAGTATAAGTGAGGAGAGTGTTTTCCCCTGATGGTTTAAGAGACACGGGACATGTTACCAGGTGAACAGTATAAGTGAGGAGAGTGTCTTCCCCTGATGGTTTAATGCACACGGGAAATGTTACCAGATGAACAGTATAAATGAGGAGAGTGTGTTCCCCTGATGGTTTAATATACACGGGACATGTTACCAGGTGAACAGTAGAAGTGAGGAGAGTGTGTTCCCCTGATTGTTTAATACACACGGGACATGTTACCAGGTGAACAGTAGAAGTGAGGAGAGTGTGTTCCCCTGATGGCTTAATGCACACGGGACATGTTACCAGGTGAACAGTATAAGTGAGGAGAGTGTGTTCCCTGGATGGTTTAACACTGACGGGACATGTTGCCAGTTGAACAGTATAAGTGAGGAGAGTGTGTTCCCCTGATGGCTTAATATACACGGGACATGTTACCAGGTGAACAGTATAAGTGAGGAGAGTGTGTTCCCTGGATGGTTTAATACTGACGGGACATGTTACCAGATGAACTGTATAAGTGAGGAGAGTGTGTTCCCCTGATTGTTGAATACACACGGGACATGTTACCAGATGAGCAGTATAAGTGAGGAGAGTGTGTTCCCCTGATTGTTTACTACTGACGTGATATGTTACCAGATGAACAGTATAAGTGAGGAGAGTGTGTTCCCCTGATTGTTTAATACACACGGCACATGTTACCAGATGAACAGTGTAAGTGAGGAGAGTGTGTTCCCCTGATTGTTTAATACACATAGGACATGTTACCAGATGAACAGTATAAGTGAGGAGAGAGTGTTCCCCTGATGTTTTAATGTACACGGGAAATGTTACCAAGTGAACTGTATAAGTGAGGAGAGTGTGTTCCCCTGATTGTTTAATACACACGGGACATGTTACCAGATGAACAGTATAAGTGAGGAGAGTGTGTTCCCCTGATTGTTTAATACACACGGGACATGTTACCAGGTGAACAGTTGAAGTGAGGAGAGTGTGTTCCCCTGATGGTTTAATGCGCACAGGACATGTTACCAGGTGAACAGTATAAGTGAGGAGAGTGTGTTCCCCTGATGTTTTAATACTGACGGGACATGTTACCAGTTGAACAGTATAAGTGAGGAGAGTGTGTTCCACTGATGGCTTAATATACACGGGACATGTTACCAGGTGAACAGTATAAGTGAGGAGAGTGTGTTCCCTGGATGGTTTAATACTGACGGGACATGTTACCAGATGAACAGTATAAGTGAGGAGAGTGTGTTCCCCTGATTGTTTAATACACACGGGACATGTTACCAGGTGAACAGTATAAGTGAGGAGAGTGTGTTCCCCTGATTGTTTAATACACACAGGACATGTTACCAGGTGAACAGTATAAGTGAGGAGAGTGTGTTCCCCTGATGGTTTAATATGCATGGGACATGTTACCAGGTGAACAGTAGAAGTGAGGAGAGTGTCTTCCCCTGATGGCTTAATATACACGGGGCATGTAACCAGGTGAACAGTATAAGTGAGGAGAGTGTGTTCCCCTGATTGTTTAATACACACAGGGCATGTTACCAGGTGAACAGTATAAGTGAGGAGAGTGTCTTCCCCTGATGGTTTAATGTACACGGGAAATGTTACCAGGTGAACTGCATAAGTGAGGAGACTGTGTTCCCCTGATTGTTTAATACACACGGGACATGTTACCAGATGAACAGTATAAGTGAGGCGAGTGTGTTCCCTGATTGTTTAATACACACGGGACATGTTACCAGGCGAACAGTAGAAGTGAGGAGAGTGTGTTCCCCTGATGGTTTAATGCGCACAGGACATGTTACCAGGTGAACAGTATAAGTGAGGAGAGTGTGTTCCCCTGATTGTTTAATATACACGGGACATGTTACCAGGTGAACAGTATAAGTGAGGAGAGTGTGCTCCCTGGATGGTTTAATACTGACGGGACATGTTACCAGGTGAACTGTATAAGTGAGGAGAGTGTGTTCCCCTGATGGCTTAATATACACGGGACATGTTACCAGGTGAACAGTATAAGTGAGGAGAGTGTGTTCCCCTGATTGTTTAATACACACGGGACATGTTACCAGGTGAACAGTATAATGGAGGAGAGTGTGTTCCCCTGATGGTTTAATACTGACGGGACATGTTACCAGGTGAACAGTATAAGTGAGGAGAGTGTGTTCATCTGATGGTTTAATATACATGGGACATGTTACCAGGGGAAAAGTGTCAGTGAGGAGAGGGTTTTCCCCTGATTGTTTAATACACACGGGACATGTTACCAGGTGAACAGTATAAGTGAGGAGAGTGTGTTCCCCTGATGGTTTAATAAACATGGGACATGTTACCAGGTGAACAGTTTAAGAGAGAAGAGAGTGTTGCCCTGATGGTTTAATATACATGGGACATGTCACCAGGTGAACAGTATAAGTGAGGAGAGTGTTTTCCCCTGATTGTTTAATATACACGGGACATGTTACCAGGTGAACAGTATAAGTGAGGAGAATGTGTTCCCCTGATTGTTTAATATACACGGGACATGTCACCAGGTGAACAGTATAAGTGAGGAGAGTGTGTTCCCCTGATGGTTTAATACGCACGGGACATCTTGCCAGGTGAACAGTATAAGTGAGGAGAGTGTGTTCCCCTGATGGTTTAATACTGACGTGATATGTTACCAGATGAACAGTATAAGTGAGGAGAGTGTGTTCCCCTGATGGTTTAATGCGCACGGGACATGTTACCAGGTGAACAGTATAAGTGAGGAGGGTGTGTTCCCCTGATGGTTTAATATACACAGGACATGTCACCAGGTGAACTGTAATAGTGAGGAGAGTATGTTCCCCTGATTGTTTAATACGCACGGGACATGTCACCAGGTGAACAGTATAAGTTAGGAGAGTGTGTTCCCCTGATGGTTTAATACTGACGTGATATGTTACCAGATGAACAGTATAAGTGAGGAGAGTGTGTTCCCCTGATGGTTTAATACGCACGGGACATGTTACCAGGTGAACAGTATAAGTGAGGAGAGTGTGTTCCCCTGATGGTTTAATATACACAGGACATGTCACCAGGTGAAAAGTGTAAGTGAGGAGAGGGTTTTCTCCTGATTGTTGAATACACACGGGACATGTCAACAGGTGAAAAGCTTAAGTGAGGAGGGTGTGTTCCCCTGATGGTTTAATAAACATGGGACATGTTACCAGGTGAACAGTTTAAGAGAGAAGAGAGTGTTGCCCTGATGGTTTAATATACATGGGACATGTCACCAGGTGAACAGTATAAGTGAGGAGAGTGTTTTCCCCTGATTGTTTAATATACACGGGACATGTTACCAGGTGAACAGTATAAGTGAGGAGAATGTGTTCCCCTGATTGTTTAATATACACGGGACATGTCACCAGGTGAACAGTATAAGTGAGGAGAGTGTGTTCCCCTGATGGTTTAATACGCACGGGACATCTTGCCAGGTGAACAGTATAAGTGAGGAGAGTGTGTTCCCCTGATGGTTTAATACTGACGTGATATGTTACCAGATGAACAGTATAAGTGAGGAGAGTGTGTTCCCCTGATGGTTTAATACGCACGGGACATGTTACCAGGTGAACAGTATAAGTGAGGAGAGTGTGTTCCCCTGATGGTTTAATATACACAGGACATGTCACCAGGTGAACTGTAATAGTGAGGAGAGTATGTTCCCCTGATTGTTTAATACGCACGGGACATGTCACCAGGTGAACAGTATAAGTTAGGAGAGTGTGTTCCCCTGATGGTTTAATACTGACGTGATATGTTACCAAATGAACAGTATAAGCGAGGAGAGTGTGTTCCCCTGATGGTTTAATACGCCCGGGACATGTTGCCAGGTGAACAGTATAAGTGAGGAGAGTGTGTTCCCCTGATGGTTTAATATACACAGGACATGTCACCAGGTGAACTGTAATAGTGAGGAGAGTATGTTCCCCTGATTGTTTAATACACACGGGACATGTCACCAGGTGAACAGTATAAGTGAGGAGAGTGTGTTCCCCTGATGGTTTAATACTGACGTGTTATGTTACCAGATGAACAGTCTCAGTGAGGAGAGTGTGTTCCCCTGATTGTTTAATACACACGGGACATGTTACCAGATGAACAGTGTAAGTGAGGAGAGTGTGTTCCCCTGATTGTTTAATACACATAGGACATGTTACCAGATGAACAGTATAAGTGAGGAGCGTGTGTTCCCCTGATTGTTTAATACACACGGGACATGTTACCAGGTGAACAGTATAAGTGAGGAGAGTGTCTTCCCCTGATGTTTTAATGTACACGGGAAATGTTACCAAGTGAACTGTATAAGTGAGGAGAGTGTGTTCCCCTGATTGTTTAATACACACGGGACATGTTACCAGATGAACAGTATAAGTGAGGAGAGTGTGTTCCCCTGATTGTTTAATACACACGGGACATGTTACCAGGTGAACAGTAGAAGTGAGGAGTGTGTGTTCCCCTGATGGTTTAATGCACACGGGACATGTTACCAGGTGAACAGTATAAGTGAGGAGAGTGTCTTCCCCTGATGTTTTAATGTACACGGGAAATGTTACCAAGTGAACTGTATAAGTGAGGAGAGTGTGTTCCCCTGATTGTTTAATACACACGGGACATGTTACCAGATGAACAGTATAAGTGAGGAGAGTGTGTTCCCCTGATTGTTTAATACACACGGGACATGTTACCAGGTGAACAGTAGAAGTGAGGAGAGTGTGTTCCCCTGATGTTTTAATACTGACGGGACATGTTACCAGTTGAACAGTATAAGTGAGGAGAGTGTGTTCCCCTGATGGCTTAATATACACGGGACATGTTACCAGATGAGCAGTATAAGTGAGGAGAGTGTGTTCCCCTGATTGTTTACTAATGACGTGATATGTTACCAGATGAACAGTATAAGTGAGGAGCGTGTGTTCCCCTGATGGTGTAATACACACAGGACATGTTACCAGATGAACAGTATAAGTGAGGAGAGTGTGTTCCCCTGATTGTTTACTACTGACGTGATATGTTACCAGGTGAACAGTATAAGTGAGGAGAGTGTGTTCCCCTGATTGTTTAATACACACGGGACATGTTACCAGGTGAACAGTATAAGTGAGGAGACTGTGTTTCCCTGATGGTTTAATATACACGGGACATGTTACCAGGTGAACAGTATAAGTGAGGAGAGTTTGTTCCCCTGATTGTTTAATAACTCACGGGACATGTCACCAGGTGAACTGTATAAGTGAGGAGAGTGTGTTCCCCTGATGGTTTAATATACACGGGACATGTTACCAGATGAACAGTATAAATGAGGAGAGTGTGTTCCCCTGATGGCTTAATATACACGGGACATGTTACCAGGTGAACAGTATAAGTGAGGAGAGTGTTTTCCCCTGATGGTTTAAGAGACACGGGACATGTTACCAGGTGAACAGTATAAGTGAGGAGAGTGTCTTCCCCTGATGGTTTAATGCACACGGGAAATGTTACCAGATGAACAGTATAAATGAGGAGAGTGTGTTCCCCTGATGGTTTAATATACACGGGACATGTTACCAGGTGAACAGTAGAAGTGAGGAGAGTGTGTTCCCCTGATTGTTTAATACACACGGGACATGTTACCAGGTGAACAGTAGAAGTGAGGAGAGTGTGTTCCCCTGATGGCTTAATGCACACGGGACATGTTACCAGGTGAACAGTATAAGTGAGGAGAGTGTGTTCCCTGGATGGTTTAACACTGACGGGACATGTTACCAGTTGAACAGTATAAGTGAGGAGAGTGTGTTCCCCTGATGGCTTAATATACACGGGACATGTTACCAGGTGAACAGTATAAGTGAGGAGAGTGTGTTCCCTGGATGGTTTAATACTGACGGGACATGTTACCAGATGAACTGTATAAGTGAGGAGAGTGTGTTCCCCTGATTGTTGAATACACACGGGACATGTTACCAGATGAGCAGTATAAGTGAGGAGAGTGTGTTCCCCTGATTGTTTACTACTGACGTGATATGTTACCAGATGAACAGTATAAGTGAGGAGCGTGTGTTCCCCTGATGGTTTAATACACACAGGACATGTTACCAGATGAACAGTATAAGTGAGGAGAGTGTGTTCCCCTGATTGTTTACTACTGACGTGATATGTTACCAGATGAACAGTATAAGTGAGGAAAGTGTGTTCCCCTGATGGCTTAATATACACGGGACATGTCACCAGGTGAACAGTATAAGTGAGGAGAGTGTGTTCCCCTGATTGTTTACTCCTGACGTGATATGTTACCAGGTGAACAGTATAAGTGAGGAGAGTGTGTTCCCCTGATTGTTTAATACACACGGGACATGTTACCAGGTGAACAGTATAAGTGAGGAGACTGTGTTCCCCTGATGGTTTAATATACACGGGACATGTTACCAGGTGAACAGTATAAGTGAGGAGAGTTTGTTCCCCTGATTGTTTAATAACTGACGGGACATGTCACCAGGTGAACAGTATAAGTGAGGAGAGTGTGTTCCCCTGATGGTTTAATATACACGGGACATGTTACCAGGTGAACAGTATAAGTGAGGAGAGTGTGTTCCCCTGATGGCTTAATATACACGGGACATGTTACCAGGTGAACAGTATAAGTGAGGAGAGTGTGTTCCCCTGATTGTTTAATACACACAGGGCATGTTACCAGGTGAACAGTATAAGTGAGGAGAGTGTCTTCCCCTGATGGCTTAATATACACGGGACATGTTACCAGGTGAACAGTATAAGTGAGGAGAGTGTTTTCCCCTGATGGTTGAAGAGACACGGGACATGTTACCAGGTGAACAGGATAAGTGAGGAGAGTGTCTTCCCCTGATGGTTTAATGTACACGGGAAATGTTACCAAATGAACAGTATAAGTGAGGCGAGTGTGTTCCCCTGATTGTTTAATACACACGGGACATGTTACCAGGTGAACAGTAGAAGTGAGGAGAGTGTGTTCCCCTGATGGTTTAATGCACACGGGACATGTTACCAGGTGAACAGTATAAGTGAGGAGAGTGTGTTCCCTGGATGGTTTAACACTGACGGGACATGTTACCAGTTGAACAGTATAAGTGAGGAGAGTGTGTTCCCCTGATGGCTTAATATACACGAGACATGTTACCAGGTGAACAGTATAAGTGAGGAGAGTGTGTTCCCTGGATGGTTTATTACTGACGGGACATGTTACCAGATGAACTTTATAAGTGAGGAGAGTGTGTTCCCCTGATTGTTTAATACGCACGTGTCATGTCACCAAGTCAACTGTATAAGTGAGGAGAGTGTGTTCCCCTGATTGTTTAATACACACGGGACATGTTACCAGAAGATCAGTATAAGTGAGGAGAGTGTGTTCCCCTGATTGTTTAATACACACGGGACATGTTACCAGGTGAACAGTATAAGTGAGGAGAGTGTGTTCCCCTGATTGTTTAATACTCACGGGACATGTTACCAGATGATCAGTAAAAGTGAGGAGAGTGTGTTCCCCTGATTGTTTAATACACACGGGACATGTTACCAGGTGAACAGTATCAGGGAGGAGAGTGTGTTCCCCTGATGGTTTAATACACACGGGACATGTCACCAGGTGAACAGTATAATTGAGGAGAGTGTGATCCCCTGATTGTTTAATACACACGGGGCATGTTACCAGGTGAACAGTATAAGTGAGGAGAGTCTGTTCCCCTGATTGTTTAATACTGACGGGACATGTCACCAGGTGAACAGTATAAGTGAGGAGAGTGTGTTCCCCTGATTCTTTAATACACACGGGACATTTCACCAGGTGAACAGTGTAAGTGAGGAGAGTGTGTTCCCCTGATTGTTCAATATACACGGGACATGTTACCAGGTGAACAGTATAAGTGAGGAGAGTGTGTTCCCCTGATGGTTTAATGCACATGGGACATGTTACCAGGTGAACAGTATAAGTGAGGAGAGTGTGTTCCCCTGATGGTTTCATATACACGGGACATGTTACCAGATGAACAGTATAGTGAGGAGAGTGTGTTCATCTGATGGTTTAATATACATGGGACATGTTACCAGGTGAAAAGTGTAAGTGAGGAGATGGTTTTCCCCTGATGGTTTAATATACATGGGACATGTCACCAGGTGAACAGTATAAGTGAGGAGAGTGTTTTCCCCTGATTGTTTAATACACACGGGACATGTCACCAGGTGAACAGTATAAGTGAGGAGAGTGTGTTCCCCTGATGGTTTAATACTGACGTGATATGTTACCAGATGAACAGTATAAGTGAGGAGAGTGTGTTCCCCTGATTGTTTAATACACCACGGGACATGTTACCAGATGAACAGTACAAGTGAGGAGAGTGTGTTCCCCTGATTGTTTAATACACACGGGACATGTTACCAGGTGAACAGTATAAGTGAGGAGAGTGTGTTCCCCTGATTGTTTAATACACACGGGACATGTTACCAGATGAACAGTATAAGTGAGGAGAGTGTGTTCCCCTGATTGTTTAATACACACGGGACATGTTACCAGGTGAGCAGTATAAGTGAGGAGAGTGTGTTCCCCTGATGGTTTAATACACACGGGACATGTCACCAGATGAACAGTGTAAGTGAGGAGTGTGTGTTCCCCTGATTGTTTAATACACACGGGACATGTTACCAGGTGAACAGTATAAGTGAGGAGAGTGTGTTCCCCTGATTGTTTAATACACACATGGCATGTTACCAGGTGAACAGTATTTGTGAGGAGAGTGTGTTCACCTGATGGTTTAATACTGACGTGATATGTTACCAGATGAACAGTATAAGTGAGGAGAGTGTGTTCCCCTGATTGTTTAATACACCACGGGACATGTTACCAGAAGAACAGTACAAGTGAGGAGAGTGTGTTCCCCTGATTGTTTAATACACACGGGACATGTTACCAGGTGAACAGTATAAGTGAGGAGAGTGTGTTCCCCTGATTGTTTAATACACACGGGACATGTTACCAGATGAACAGTATAAGTGAGGAGAGTGTGTTCCCCTGATTGTTTAATACACACGGGACATGTTACCAGGTGAACAGTATAAGTGAGGAGAGTGTGTTCCCCTGATGGTTTAATACACACGGGACATGTCACCAGATGAACAGTGTAAGTGAGGAGAGTGTGTTCCCCTGATTGTTTAATACACACGGGACATGTTACCAGGTGAACAGTATAAGTGAGGAGAGTGTTTTCCCCTGATGGTTTAAGAGACACGGGACATGTTACCAGGTGAACAGTATAATTGAAGAGTGTGTTCCCCTGATGGTTTAATGCACACAGGACATGTTACCAGGTGAACAGTATAAGTGAGGAGAGTGTGTTCCCCTGATGGTTTAATATCCACGGGACATGTTACCAGGTGAACGGTTTAAGTGAGGAGAGTGTGTTCCCCTGATGGTTTAATATACATGGGACATGTTACCAGGTTAACAGTGCAAGTGAGGAGACTGTGTTCCCCTGATTGTTTAATACACACGGGACATGATACCAGGTGAACAGTTTAAGAGAGCAGAGTGTGTTCCCCTGATGGTTTAATATACATGGGACATGTCAACAGGTGAATAGTATAAGTGAGGAGAATGTGTTCCCCAGATGGTTTAATACGCACGGGACATGTTACCAGGTGAACAGTATAAGTGAGGAGATTGTGTTCCCCTGATGGTTTAATACACACGGGACATGTTACCAGGTGAACAGTATAAGTGAGGAGAGTGTGTTCCCCTGATGGTTTAATACACACGGGACATGTTACCAGGTGAACAGTATAAGTGAGGAGAATGTGTTCCACTGATTGTTTTATATACACGGACATGTCAACAGGTGAACAGTATAAGTGAGGAGAGTGTGTTCCCCTGATGGTTTAATATACACGGGACATGTTACCAGGTGAACAGTACAAGTGAGGAGAGTGTGTTCCCCTGATGGTTTAATACACACGGGACATGTTACCAGGTGAACAGTGTAAGTGAGGAGAGTGTGTTCCCCTGATTGTTTAATATACACAGGACATGTTACAAGGTGAACAGGATAAGTGAGGAGAGTGTGTTCCCCTGATGGTTTAATATACACGGGACATGTTACCAGGTGAACAGTACAAGTGAGGAGAGTGTGTTCCCCTGATGGTTTAATACACACGGGACATGTTACCAGGTGAACAGTGTAAGTGAGGAGAGTGTGTTCCCCTGATTGTTTAATATACACGGGACATGTTACCAGGTGAACAGTACAAGTGAGGAGAGTGTGTTCCCCTGATGGTTTAATATACACAGGACATGTTACAAGGTGAACAGGATAAGTGAGGAGAGTGTGTTCCCCTGATGGTTTAATATACACGGGACATGTTACCAGGTGAACAGTATAAGTGAGGAGAGTGTGTTCCCCTGATGGTTTAATGCCCATGGGACATGTTACCAGGTGAACAGTATAAGTGAGGAGAGCGTGTTCCCCTGATGGTTTAATATACACGGGACATGTTACCAGGTGAACAGTACAAGTGAGGAGAGTGTGTTCCCCTGATGGTTTAATACACACGGGACATGTTACCAGGTGAACAGTGTAAGTGAGGAGAGTGTGTTCCCCTGATTGTTTAATACCCATGGGACATGTTACCAAGTGAACAGTATAAGTGAGGAGAGCGTGTTCCCCTGATGGTTTAATATACACGGGACATGTTACCAGGTGAACAGTACAAGTGAGGAGAGTGTGTTCCCCTGATGGTTTAATACACACGGGACATGTTACCAGGTGAACAGTGTAAGTGAGGAGAGTGTGTTCCCCTGATTGTTTAATATACACAGGACATGTTACAAGGTGAACAGGATAAGTGAGGAGAGTGTGTTCCCCTGATGGTTTAATATACACGGGACATGTTACCAGGTGAACAGTATAAGTGAGGAGAGTGTGTTCCCCTGATGGTTTAATGCCCATGGGACATGTTACCAGGTGAACAGTATAAGTGAGGAGAGCGTGTTCCCCTGATGGTTTAATACACACGGGACATGTTACCAGGTGAACAGTATAAGTGAGGAGAGTGTGTTCCCCTGATTGTTTTATATACACGGACATGTCAACAGGTGAACTGTATAAGTGAGGAGAGTGTGTTCCCCTGATTGTTTTATATACACGGACATGTAACCAGGTGAACTGTATAAGTGAGGAGAGTTTGTTCCCCTGATGGCTTAATACACATGGGACATGTTACCAGATGAACAGTATAAGTGAGGAGAGTGTGTTCCCCTGATTGTTTTATATACACGGACATGTCAACAGGTGAACTGTATAAGTGAGGAGAGTGTGTTCCCCTGATTGTTTTATATACACGGACATGTCACCAGGTGAACTGTATAAGTGAGGAGAGTGTGTTCCCCTGATGGTTTAATACGCACGGGACATGTTACCAGGTGAACAGTATAAGTGAGGAGATTGTGTTCCCCTGATTGATTAATACGCACGGGACATGTTACCAGGTGAACAGTGTAAGTGAGGAGAGTGTGTTCCCCTGATGGTTTAATACACACGGGACATGTTACCAGGTGAACAGTATAAGTGAGGAGAGTGTGTTCCCCTGATAGTTTAATACACATGGGACATGTTACCAGGTGAACAGTATAAGTGAGGAGAGCGTGTTCCCCTGATGGTTTAATATACACGGGACATGTTACCAGGTGAACAGTATAGGTGAGGAGATTGTGTTCCCCTGATGGTTTAATATGCATTGGACATGTTACCAGGTGAACAGTATAAGTGAGGAGACTGTGTTCCCCTGATGGTTTAATATACACGGGACATGTTACCAGGTGAACAGTATAAGTGAGGAGAGTGTGTTCCCCTGATGGTTTAATATACACGGGACATGTTACCAGGTGAAGAGTATAAGTGAGGAGAGTGTGTTCTCCTGATGGTTTAATATACACGGGACATGTTACCAGGTGAACAGTATAAGTGAGGAGAGTGTGTTCCCCTGATGGTTTAAGAGACACGGGACACGTTACCAGGTGAACAGTATAAGTGAGGAGAGCGTTTTCCCCTGATGGTTTAAAAGACACGGGACATATTGCCAGGTGAACAGTATAATTGAAGACAGTGTGTTCCCCTGATGGTTTAATGCACACAGGACATGTTACCAGGTGAACAGTATAAGTGAGGAGAGTGTGTTCCCCTGATGGTTTAATATACACGGGACATGTTACCAGGTGAACAGTATAAGTGAGGAGAGTATGTTCCCCTGATGGTTTAATATACATGGGACATGTTACCAGGTGAACAGCATAAGTGAGGAGAGTGTGTTCCCCTGATGGTTTAATATACACGGGACATGTTTCCAGGTGAACAGTATAAGTGAGGAGAGTTTGTTCCCCTGATTGTTTAATACTGACGGGACATGTCACCAGGTGAACAGTATATGTGAGGAGAGTGTGTTCCCCTGATTGTTTAATGCACACCGGACATGTTACCAGGTGAACAGTATAAGTGAGGAGAGTGAGTTCCCCTGATTCCTTAATATACACGGGACATGTTACCAGGTGAACAGTATAAGTGAGGAGAGTGTGTTCCCCTGATGGATTAATATACACGGGACATGTTAACAAGTGATCAGTATAAGTGAGGAGAGAGGGTTCCCCTGATGGTTTAATACACACGGGACATGTTACCAGATGAACAGTATAAGTGAGGAGAGTGTGTTCCCCTGATGGTTTAATACACACGGGACATTTTACCAGATGAACAGTATAAGTGAGGAGATTGTCTTCCCCTGATGGTTTAATATACACAGGACATGTTACCTGATGAACAGTATAAGTGAGGAGAGTGTGTTCCCCTGATGGTTTAATACACACGGGACATTTTACCAGATGAACAGTATAAGTGAGGAGATTGTGTTCCCCTGATGGCTTAATATACACGGGACAGGTTTCCAGGTGAACAGTATAAGTGAGTAGAGTGTGTTCCCCTGATGGTTTAATACACACGGGACATGTTACCACATGAACAGTATAAGTGAGGAGATTGTGTTCCCCTGATGGTTTAATACACACGGGACATGTTACCAGATGAACAGCATTAGTGAGGAGCGTGTGTTCCCCTGATGGTTTAATACACATGGGACATGTCACCAGGTGAACAGTATAAGTGAGGAGATTGTGTTCTCCTGATTGTTTAATATAAATGGGACATGTCACCAGGTGAACAGTATAAGTGAGGAGAGTGTGTTCCCCTGATGGTTTAATACACATGGGACATGTCACCAGGTGAACAGTATAAGTGAGGAGAGTGTGTTCCGCTGATGGTTTTATATACACGGACATGTCATCAGGTGAACAGTATAAGTGAGGAGAGTGTGTTCCGCTGATGGTTTAATACGCACGGGTCATGTTACCAGGTGAACAGAATATGTGAGGAGAGTGTGTTCCCCTGATGGTTTAATAGACACAGGACATGTTCCCAGGTGAACTGCATAAGTGAGGAGAGTGTGTTCCCCTGATGGTTTAATATACACAGGACATGTCACCAGTTGAACAGTATAAGTGAGGAGAGTGTGTTCCCCTGATGGTTTAATATACACGGGACATGTTACCAGGTGAACAGTATAAGTGAGGAGAATGTGTTCCCCTGATGGTTTAATATACACGGGACATGTCACCAGGTGAACAGTATAAGTGAGGAGAGTGTGTTCCCCTGATGGTTTAATACACATGGGACATGTTACCACATGAACAGTATAAGTGAGGAGAGTTTGTTCCCCTGATTGTTTAATACTGACGGGACATGTCACCAGGTGAACAGTATAAGTGAGGAGAGTGTGTTCCCCTGATTGTTTAATGCACACGGGACATGTTACCAGGTGAACAGTATAAGTGAGGAGAGTGTGTTCCCCTGATTCCTTAATATACACGGGACATGTTACCAGGTGAACAGTATAATTGAGGAGAGTGTGTTCCCCTGATTGTTTAATGCACACGGGACATGTTACCAGGTGAACAGTATAAGTGAGGAGAGTGTGTTCCCCTGATTCCTTAATATACACGGGACATGTTACCAGGTGAACAGTATAAGTGAGGAGAGTGTGTTCCCCTGATTGTTTAATGCACACGGGACATGTTACCAGGTGAACAGTATAAGTGAGGAGAGTGTGTTCCACTGATTCCTTAATATACACGGGACATGTTACCAGGTGAACAGCATAAGTGAGGAGAGTGTGTTCCCCTGATGGTTTAATACACACGGGACATGTTACCACATGAACAGTATAAGTGAGGAGAGTGTGTTCACCTGATGGTTTAATACTCATGGGACATGTTACCAGATGAACAGTATAAGAGAGGAGAGTGTGTTCCCCTGATGGTTTAATATATACGGGACATGTTTCCAGGTGAACAGTATAAGTGAGGAGAGTGTTTTCCCCTGATGGTTTAATACACGCGGGACATCTTACCACATGAACAGTATAAGTGAGGAGAGTGTGTTCCACTGATGGTTTAATATATACGGGACATGTTTCCAGGTGAACAGTATAAGTGAGGAGAGTGTGTTCCCCTGATGGTTTAATACTCACGGGACATGTTACCAGATGAACAGTATAAGTGAGGAGAATGTGTTCTCCTGATTGTTTAATATACACGGGACATGTCACCAGGTGAACTGTATAAGTGAGGAGAGTTTGTTCCCCTGATGGTTTAATACACATGGGACATGTTACCAGATGAACAGTATAAGTGAGGAGAGTGTGTTCCCCTGATTGTTTTATATACACGGACATGTCAACAGGTGAACAGTATAAGTGTGGAGAGTGTGTTCCCCTGATGGTTTAATACGCACGGGACATGTGACTAGGTGAACAGCATAAGTGAGGAGACTGTGTTCCCCTGATTGTTTAATACGCACGGGACATGTTACCAGGTGAACAGTGTAAGTGAGGAGAGTGTGTTCCCCTGATGGTTTAATACACACGGGACATGTTACCAGGTGAACAGTATAAGTGAGGAGAGTGTGTTCCCCTGATAGTTTAATATACATGGGACATGTCACCAGGTGAACAGTGTAAGTGAGGAGAGTGTGTTCCCCTGATTGTTTAATACCCATGGGACATGTAACCAGGTGAACAGTATAAGTGAGGAGAGCGTGTTCCCCTGATGGTTTAATATACACGGGACATGTTACCAGGTGAACAGTATAAGTGAGGAGATTGTGTTCCCCTGATGGCTTAATATACACGGGACAGGTTTCCAGGTGAACAGTATAAGTGAGTAGAGTGTGTTCCCCTGATGGTTTAATACACACGGGACATGTTACCACATGAACAGTATAAGTGAGGAGATTGTGTTCCCCTGATGGTTTAATACACACGGGACATGTTACCAGATGAACAGCATTAGTGAGGAGCGTGTGTTCCCCTGATGGTTTAATACACATGGGACATGTCACCAGGTGAACAGTATAAGTGAGGAGATTGTGTTCTCCTGATTGTTTAATATAAATGGGACATGTCACCAGGTGAACAGTATAAGTGAGGAGAGTGTGTTCCCCTGATGGTTTAATACACATGGGACATGTCACCAGGTGAACAGTATAAGTGAGGAGAGTGTGTTCCGCTGATGGTTTTATATACACGGACATGTCATCAGGTGAACAGTATAAGTGAGGAGAGTGTGTTCCGCTGATGGTTTAATACGCACGGGTCATGTTACCAGGTGAACAGAATATGTGAGGAGAGTGTGTTCCCCTGATGGTTTAATAGACACAGGACATGTTCCCAGGTGAACTGCATAAGTGAGGAGAGTGTGTTCCCCTGATGGTTTAATATACACAGGACATGTCACCAGTTGAACAGTATAAGTGAGGAGAGTGTGTTCCCCTGATGGTTTAATATACACGGGACATGTTACCAGGTGAACAGTATAAGTGAGGAGAATGTGTTCCCCTGATGGTTTAATATACACGGGACATGTCACCAGGTGAACAGTATAAGTGAGGAGAGTGTGTTCCCCTGATGGTTTAATACACATGGGACATGTTACCACATGAACAGTATAAGTGAGGAGAGTTTGTTCCCCTGATTGTTTAATACTGACGGGACATGTCACCAGGTGAACAGTATAAGTGAGGAGAGTGTGTTCCCCTGATTGTTTAATGCACACGGGACATGTTACCAGGTGAACAGTATAAGTGAGGAGAGTGTGTTCCCCTGATTCCTTAATATACACGGGACATGTTACCAGGTGAACAGTATAAGTGAGGAGAGTGTGTTCCCCTGATTGTTTAATGCACACGGGACATGTTACCAGGTGAACAGTATAAGTGAGGAGAGTGTGTTCCCCTGATTCCTTAATATACACGGGACATGTTACCAGGTGAACAGTATAAGTGAGGAGAGTGTGTTCCCCTGATTGTTTAATGCACACGGGACATGTTACCAGGTGAACAGTATAAGTGAGGAGAGTGTGTTCCACTGATTCCTTAATATACACGGGACATGTTACCAGGTGAACAGCATAAGTGAGGAGAGTGTGTTCCCCTGATGGTTTAATACACACGGGACATGTTACCACATGAACAGTATAAGTGAGGAGAGTGTGTTCACCTGATGGTTTAATACTCATGGGACATGTTACCAGATGAACAGTATAAGAGAGGAGAGTGTGTTCCCCTGATGGTTTAATATATACGGGACATGTTTCCAGGTGAACAGTATAAGTGAGGAGAGTGTTTTCCCCTGATGGTTTAATACACGCGGGACATCTTACCACATGAACAGTATAAGTGAGGAGAGTGTGTTCCACTGATGGTTTAATATATACGGGACATGTTTCCAGGTGAACAGTATAAGTGAGGAGAGTGTGTTCCCCTGATGGTTTAATACTCACGGGACATGTTACCAGATGAACAGTATAAGTGAGGAGAATGTGTTCTCCTGATTGTTTAATATACACGGGACATGTCACCAGGTGAACTGTATAAGTGAGGAGAGTTTGTTCCCCTGATGGTTTAATACACATGGGACATGTTACCAGATGAACAGTATAAGTGAGGAGAGTGTGTTCCCCTGATTGTTTTATATACACGGACATGTCAACAGGTGAACAGTATAAGTGTGGAGAGTGTGTTCCCCTGATGGTTTAATACGCACGGGACATGTGACTAGGTGAACAGCATAAGTGAGGAGACTGTGTTCCCCTGATTGTTTAATACGCACGGGACATGTTACCAGGTGAACAGTGTAAGTGAGGAGAGTGTGTTCCCCTGATGGTTTAATACACACGGGACATGTTACCAGGTGAACAGTATAAGTGAGGAGAGTGTGTTCCCCTGATAGTTTAATATACATGGGACATGTCACCAGGTGAACAGTGTAAGTGAGGAGAGTGTGTTCCCCTGATTGTTTAATACCCATGGGACATGTAACCAGGTGAACAGTATAAGTGAGGAGAGCGTGTTCCCCTGATGGTTTAATATACACGGGACATGTTACCAGGTGAACAGTATAAGTGAGGAGAGTGTCTTCCCCTGATGGTTTAATGCACACGGGAAATGTTACCAGATGAACAGTATAAGTGAGGCGAGTGTGTTCCCCTGATTGTTTAATACACACGGGACATGTTACCAGGTGAACAGTAGAAGTGAGGAGAGTGTGTTCCCCTGATGGTTTAATGCACACGGGACATGTTACCAGGTGAACAGTATAAGTGAGGAGAGTGTGTTCCCTGGATGGTTTAACACTGACGGGACATGTTACCAGTTGAACAGTATAAGTGAGGAGAGTGTGTTCCCCTGATGGCTTAATATACACGGGACATGTTACCAGGTGAACAGTATAAGTGAGGAGAGTGTGTTCCCTGGATGGTTTAATACTGACGGGACATGTTACCAGGTGAACAGTATAAGTGAGGAGAGTGTGTTCCCTGGATGGTTTAATACTGACGGGACATGTTACCAGATGAGCAGTATAAGTGAGGAGAGTGTGTTCCCCTGATTGTTTACTACTGACGTGATATGTTACCAGATGAACAGTATAAGTGAGGAGCGTGTGTTCCCCTGATGGTTTAATACGCACAGGACATGTTACCAGATGAACAGTATAAGTGAGGAGAGTGTGTTCCCCTGATTGTTTACTACTGACGTGATATGTTACCAGATGAACAGTATAAGTGAGGAGAGTGTGTTCCCCTGATGGCTTAATATACACGGGACATGTCACCAGGTGAACAGTATAAGTGAGGAGAGTGTGTTCCCCTGATTGTTTACTACTGACGTGATATGTTACCAGGTGAACAGTATAAGTGAGGAGAGTGTGTTCCCCTGATTGTTTAATACACACGGGACATGTTACCAGGTGAACAGTATAAGTGAGGAGACTGTGTTCCCCTGATGGTTTAATATACACGGGACATGTTACCAGGTGAACAGTATAAGTGAGGAGAGTTTGTTCCCCTGATTGTTTAATACACACAGGGCATGTTACCAGGTGAACAGTATAAGTGAGGAGAGTGTCTTCCCCTGATGGTTTAATATACACGGGACATGTTACCAGGTGAACAGTATAAGTGAGGAGAGTGTGTTCCCCTGATTGTTTAATACACACAGGGCATGTTACCAGGTGAACAGTATAAGTGAGGAGAGTGTCTTCCCCTGATGGCTTAATATACACGGGACATGTTACCAGGTGAACAGTATAAGTGAGGAGAGTGTGTTCCCCTGATTGTTTAATACACACAGGGCATGTTACCAGGTGAACAGTATAAGTGAGGAGAGTGTCTTCCCCTGATGGCTTAATATACACGGGACATGTTACCAGGTGAACAGTATAAGTGAGGAGAGT
This sequence comes from Heterodontus francisci, assembly GCF_036365525.1. Lineage (NCBI taxonomy): Eukaryota > Metazoa > Chordata > Chondrichthyes > Heterodontiformes > Heterodontidae > Heterodontus > Heterodontus francisci. Next base: position 7,960,756 of record NC_090392.1, on the reverse strand, counting down.
GTTTTCCCCTGATGGTTTAAGAGACACGGGACATGTTACCAGGTGAACAGTATAAGTGAGGAGAGTGTCTTCCCCTGATGGTTTAATGTACACGGGAAATGTTACCAAATGAACAGTATAAGTGAGGCGAGTGTGTTCCCCTGATTGTTTAATACACACGGGACATGTTACCAGGTGAACAGTAGAAGTGAGGAGAGTGTGTTCCCCTGATGGTTTAATGCACACGGGACATGTTACCAGGTGAACAGTATAAGTGAGGAGAGTGTGTTCCCTGGATGGTTTAATACTGACGGGACATGTTACCAGATGAACTTTATAAGTGAGGAGAGTGTGTTCCCCTGATTGTTTAATACGCACGGGTCATGTCACCAAGTCAACTGTATAAGTGAGGAGAGTGTGTTCCCCTGATTGTTTAATACACACGGGACATGTTACCAGAAGATCAGTATAAGTGAGGAGAGTGTGTTCCCCTGATTGTTTAATACACACGGGACATGTTACCAGGTGAACAGTATAAGTGAGGAGAGTGTGTTCCCCTGATTGTTTAATACTCACGGGACATGTTACCAGATGATCAGTAAAAGTGAGGAGAGTGTGTTCCCCTGATTGTTTAATACACACGGGACATGTTACCAGGTGAACAGTATCAGGGAGGAGAGTGTGTTCCCCTGATGGTTTAATACACACGGGACATGTCACCAGGTGAACAGTATAATTGAGGAGAGTGTGATCCCCTGATTGTTTAATACACACGGGATATGTTACCAGGTGAACAGTATAAGTGAGGAGAGTCTGTTCCCCTGATTGTTTAATACTGACGGGACATGTCACCAGGTGAACAGTGTAAGTGAGGAGAGTGTGTTCCCCTGATTGTTCAATACACACGGGACATGTTACCAGGTGAACAGTATAAGTGAGGAGAGTGTGTTCCCCTGATGGTTTAATGCACATGGGACATGTTACCAGGTGAACAGTATAAGTGAGGAGAGTGTGTTCCCCTGATGGTTTCATATACACGGGACATGTTACAGATGAACAGTATAGTGAGGAGAGTGTGTTCATCTGATGGTTTAATATACATGGGACATGTTACCAGGTGAAAAGTGTAAGTGAGGAGATGGTTTTCCCCTGATGGTTTAATATACATGGGACATGTCACCAGGTGAACAGTATAAGTGAGGAGAGTGTTTTCCCCTGATTGTTTAATACACACGGGACATGTCACCAGGTGAACAGTATAAGTGAGGAGAGTGTGTTCCCCTGATGGTTTAATACTGACGTGATATGTTACCAGATGAACAGTATAAGTGAGGAGAGTGTGTTCCCCTGATTGTTTAATACACCACGGGACATGTTACCAGATGAACAGTATAAGTGAGGAGAGTGTGTTCCCCTGATTGTTTAATACACACGGGACATGTTACCAGGTGAACAGTATAAGTGAGGAGAGTGTGTTCCCCTGATTGTTTAATACACACGGGACATGTTACCAGATGAACAGTATAAGTGAGGAGAGTGTGTTCCCCTGATTGTTTAATACACACGGGACATGTTACCAGGTGAACAGTATAAGTGAGGAGAGTGTGTTCCCCTGATGGTTTAATGCACACGGGACATGTCACCAGATGAACAGTGTAAGTGAGGAGAGTGTGTTCCCCTGATTGTTTAATACACACGGGACATGTTACCAGGTGAACAGTATAAGTGAGGAGAGTGTGTTCCCCTGATTGTTTAATACACACATGGCATGTTACCAGGTGAACAGTACTTGTGTGGAGAGTGTGTTCACCTGATTGTTTAATACACACAAGGCATGTTACCAGGTGAACAGTATAAGTGAGGAGAGTGTGTTCCCCTGATGGTTTAATGCACATGGGACATGTTACCAGGTGAACAGTATAAGTGAGGAGAGTGTGTTCCCCTGATGGTTTCATATACACGGGACATGTTACCAGATGAACAGTATAGTGAGGAGAGTGTGTTCATCTGATGGTTTAATATACATGGGACATGTTACCAGGTGAAAAGTGTAAGTGAGGAGATGGTTTTCCCCTGATGGTTTAATATACATGGGACATGTCACCAGGTGAACAGTATAAGTGAGGAGAGTGTTTTCCCCTGATTGTTTAATACACACGGGACATGTCACCAGGTGAACAGTATAAGTGAGGAGAGTGTGTTCCCCTGATGGTTTAATACTGACTTGATATGTTACCAGATGAACAGTATAAGTGAGGAGAGTGTGTTCCCCTGATTGTTTAATACACCACGGGACATGTTACCAGATGAACAGTATAAGTGAGGAGAGTGTGTTCCCCTGATTGTTTAATACACACGGGACATGTTACCAGGTGAACAGTATAAGTGAGGAGAGTGTGTTCCCCTGATTGTTTAATACACACGGGACATGTTACCAGATGAACAGTATAAGTGAGGAGAGTGTGTTCCCCTGATTGTTTAATACACACGGGACATGTTACCAGGTGAACAGTATAAGTGAGGAGAGTGTGTTCCCCTGATGGTTTAATGCACACGGGACATGTCACCAGATGAACAGTGTAAGTGAGGAGAGTGTGTTCCCCTGATTGTTTAATACACACGGGACATGTTACCAGGTGAACAGTATAAGTGAGGAGAGTGTGTTCCCCTGATTGTTTAATACACACATGGCATGTTACCAGGTGAACAGTACTTGTGTGGAGAGTGTGTTCACCTGATTGTTTAATACACACAAGGCATGTTACCAGGTGAACAGTATAAGTGAGGAGAGTGTGTTCCCCTGATTGTTTAATACACACAGGGCATGTTACCAGGTGATCAGTATAAGTGAGGAGAGTGTGTTCCCCTGATTGTTTAATACACACAGGGCATGTTACCAGGTGAACAGTATTTGTGAGGAGAGTGTTTTCCCCTGATGGTTTAAGAGACACGGGACATGTTACCAGGTGAACAGTATAATTGAAGAGTGTGTTCCCCTGATGGTTTAATGCACACAGGACATGTCACCAGGTGAACAGTATAAGTGAGGAGTGTGTGTTCCCCTGATGGTTTAATATCCACGGGACATGTTACCAGGTGAACGGTTTAAGTGAGGAGAGTGTGTTCCCCTGATGGTTTAATATACATGGGACATGTTACCAGGTTAACAGTGCAAGTGAGGAGACTGTGTTCCCCTGATTGTTTAATACACACGGGACATGTTACCAGGTGAACAGTTTAAGAGAGCAGAGTGTGTTCCCCTGATGGTTTAATATACATGGGACATGTCAACAGGTGAATAGTATAAGTGAGGAGAATGTGTTCCCCAGATGGTTTAATACGCACGGGACATGTTACCAGGTGAACAGTATAAGTGAGGAGATTGAGTTCCCCTGATGGTTTAATATACATGGGACATGTTAGCAGATGAACAGTATAAGTGAGGAGAGTGTGTTCCCCTGATGGTTTAATACACACGGGACATGTTACCAGGTGAACAGTATAAGTGAGGAGAATGTGTTCCACTGATTGTTTTATATACACGGACATGTCAACAGGTGAACAGTATAAGTGAGGAGAGTGTGTTCCCCTGATTGTTTAATACCCATGGGACATGTTACCAGGTGAACAGTATAAGTGAGGAGAGCGTGTTCCCCTGATGGTTTAATATACAGGGGACATGTTACCAGGTGAACAGTATAAGTGAGGAGAGTGTGTTCCCCTGATGGTTTAATACACACGGGACATGTTACCAGGTGAACAGTGTAAGTGAGGAGAGTGTGTTCCCCTAATTGTTTAATATACACAGGACATGTTACAAGGTGAACAGGATAAGTGAGGAGAGTGTGTTCCCCTGATGGTTTAATATACACGGGACATGTTACCAGGTGAACAGTATAAGTGAGGAGAGTGTGTTCCCCTGATGGTTTAATACCCATGGGACATGTTACCAGGTGAACAGTATAAGTGAGGAGAGCGTGTTCCCCTGATGGTTTAATATACACGGGACATGTTACCAGGTGAACAGTATAAGTGAGGAGAGTGTGTTCCCCTGATTGTTTTATATACACGGACATGTCAACAGGTGAACTGTATAAGTGAGGAGAGTGTGTTCCCCTGATTGTTTTATATACACGGACATGTAACCAGGTGAACTGTATAAGTGAGGAGAGTTTGTTCCCCTGATGGCTTAATACACATGGGACATGTTACCAGATGAACAGTATAAGTGAGGAGAGTGTGTTCCCCTGATTGTTTTATATACACGGACATGTAAACAGGTGAACTGTATAAGTGAGGAGAGTGTGTTCCCCTGATTGTTTTATATACACGGACATGTTACCAGGTGAACAGTATAAGTGAGGAGAGTGTGTTCCCCTGATTGATTAGTACGCACGGGACATGTTTCCAGGTGAAAAGTGTAAGTGAGGAGAGTGTGTTCCCCTGATGGTTTAATACACACGGGACATGTTACCAGGTGAACAGTGTAAGTGAGGAGAGTGTGTTCCACTGATGGTTTAATACGCACGGGACATGTTACCAGGTGAACAGTATAAGTGAGGAGAGTGTGTTCCCCTGATTGTTTAATATACACGGGACATGTTACCAGGTGAACAGTAGAAGTGAGGAGAGTGTGTTCCCCTGATGGTTTAATATACACGGGACATGTTACCAGGTGAACAGTATAAGTGAGGAGAGCGTGTTCCCCTGATGGTTTAATATACACGGGACATGTTACCAGGTGAACAGTAGAAGTGAGGAGAGTGTGTTCCCCTGATGGTTTAATATGCATTGGACATGTTACCAGGTGAACAGTATAAGTGAGGAGACTGTGTTCCCCTGATGGTTTAATATACACGGGACATGTTACCAGGTGAACAGTATAAGTGAGGAGAGTGTGTTCCCCTGATGGTTTAATATACACGGGACATGTTACCAGGTGAACAGTATAAGTGAGGAGAGTGTGTTCCCCTGATGGTTTAATATACACGGGACATGTTACCAGGTGAACAGTATAAGTGAGGAGAGTGTGTTCCCCTGATGGTTTAAGAGACACGGGACACGTTACCAGGTGAACAGTATAAGTGAGGAGAGCGTTTTCCCCTGATGGTTTAAAAGACACGGGACATATTGCCAGGTGAACAGTATAATTGAAGACAGTGTGTTCCCCTGATGGTTTAATGCACACAGGACATGTTACCAGGTGAACAGTATAAGTGAGGAGAGTGTGTTCCCCTGATGGTTTAATATACACGGGACATGTTACCAGGTGAACAGTATGAGTGAGGAGAGTGTGTTCCCCTGATGGTTTAATATACATGGGACATGTTACCAGGTGAACAGCATAAGTGAGGAGAGTGTGTTCCCCTGATGGTTTAATATACACGGGACATGTTTCCAGGTGAACAGTACAAGTGAGGAGAGTTTGTTCCCCTGATTGTTTAATACTGACGGGACATGTCACCAGGTGAACAGTATATGTGAGGAGAGTGTGTTCCCCTGATTGTTTAATGCACACGGGACATGTTACCAGGTGAACAGTATAAGGGAGGAGAGTGAGTTCCCCTGATTCCTTAATATACACGGGACATGTTACCAGGTGAACAGTATAAGTGAGGAGAGTGTGTTCCCCTGATGGATTAATATACACGGGACATGTTAACAAGTGAACAGTATAAGTGAGGAGAGAGGGTTCCCCTGATGGTTTAATACACACGCGACATGTTACCAGATGAACAGTATAAGTGAGGAGAGTGTGTTCCCCTGATGGTTTAATACACACGGGACATTTTACCAGATGAACAGTATAAGTGAGGAGATTGTCTTCCCCTGATGGTTTAATATACACAGGACATGTTAACAGATGAACAGTATAAGTGAGGAGAGTGTGTTCCCCTGATGGTTTAATACACACGGGACATTTTACCAGATGAACAGTATAAGTGAGGAGATTGTGTTCCCCTGATGGCTTAATATACACGGGACAGGTTTCCAGGTGAACAGTATAAGTGAGTAGAGTGTGTTCCCCTGATGGTTTAATACACACGGGACATGTTACCACATGAACAGTATAAGTGAGGAGATTGTGTTCCCCTGATGGCTTAATATACACGGGACAGGTTTCCAGGTGAACAGTATAAGTGAGGAGAGTGTGTTCCGCTGATGGTTTAATACGCACGGGTCATGTTACCAGGTGAACAGAATATGTGAGGAGAGTGTGTTCCCCTGATGGTTTAATAGACACAGGACATGTTCCCAGGTGAACTGCATAAGTGAGGAGAGTGTGTTCCCCTGATGGTTTAATATACACATGACATGTCACCAGGTGAACAGTATAAGTGAGGAGAGTGTGTTCCCCTGATGGTTTAATATACACGGGACATGTTACCAGGTGAACAGTATAAGTGAGGAGAATGTGTTCCCCTGATGGTTTAATATACACGGGACATGTCACCAGGTGAACAGTATAAGTGAGGAGAGTGTGTTCCCCTGATGGTTTAATACACATGGGACATGTTACCACATGAACAGTATAAGTTAGGAGAGTTTGTTCCCCTGATTGTTTAATACTGACGGGGCATGTCACCAGGTGAACAGTATAAGTGAGGAGAGTGTGTTCCCCTGATTGTTTAATGCACACGGGACATGTTACCAGGTGAACAGTATAAGTGAGGAGAGTGTGTTCCCCTGATTCCTTAATATACACGGGACATGTTACCAGGTGAACAGTATAAGTGAGGAGAGTGTGTTCCCCTGATTCCTTAATATACACAGGACATGTTACCAGGTGAACAGTATAAGTGAGGAGAGTGTGTTCCCCTGATTGTTTAATGCACACGGGACATGTTACCAGGTGTTCAGTATAAGTGAGGCGAGTGTGTTCCCCTGATTCCTTAATATACACGGGACATGTTACCAGGTGAACAGCATAAGTGAGGAGAGTGTGTTCCCCTGATGGTTTAATACACACGGGACATGTTACCACATGAACAGTATAAGTGAGGAGAGTGTGTTCACCTGATGGTTTAATACTCACGGGACATGTTACCAGATGAACAGTATAAGTGAGGAGAGTGTGTTCCCCTGATGGTTTAATATATACGGGACATGTTTCCAGGTGAACAGTATAAGTGAGGAGAGTGTTTTCCCCTGATGGTTTAATACACGCGGGACATGTTACCACATGAACAGTATAAGTGAGGAGAGTGTGTTCCACTGATGGTTTAATATATACGGGACATGTTTCCAGGTGAACAGTATAAGTGAGGAGAGTGTGTTCCCCTGATGGTTTAATACTCACGGGACATGTTACCAGATGAACAGTATAAGTGAGGAGAATGTGTTCTCCTGATTGTTTAATATACACGGGACATGTCACCAGGTGAACTGTATAAGTGAGGAGAGTTTGTTCCCCTGATGGTTTAATACACATGGGACATGTTACCAGATGAACAGTATAAGTGAGGAGAGTGTGTTCCCCTGATTGTTTTATATAAACGGACATGTCAACAGGTGAACAGTATAAGTGAGGAGAGTGTGTTCCCCTGATGGTTTAATACGCACGGGACATGTGACTAGGTGAACAGCATAAGTGAGGAGACTGTGTTCCCCTGATTGCTTAATACGCACGGGACATGTTACCAGGTGAACAGTGTAAGTGAGGAGAGTGTGTTCCCCTGATGGTTTAATACACACGGGACATGTTACCAGGTGAACAGTATAAGTGAGGAGAGTGTGTTCCCCTGATAATTTAACATACATGGGACATGTCACCAGGTGAACAGTGTAAGTGAGGAGAGTGTGTTCCCCTGATTGTTTAATACCCATGGGACATGTTAGCAGGTGAACAGTATAAGTGAGGAGAGTGTGTTCCCCTGATGGTTTAATATGCATTGGACATGTTACAAGGTGAACAGTATAAGTGAGGAGACTGTGTTCCCTTGATGGTTTAATATACACGGGACATGTTACCAGGTGAACAGTATAAGTGAGGAGAGTGTGTTCCCCTGATGGTTTAATATACACGGGACATGTTACCAGGTGAACAGTATAAGTGAGGAGAGTGTGTTCCCCTGATTGTTAAATACACACAGGGCATGTTACCAGGTGAAAAGTATTAGTGAGGAGAGTGTTTTCCCCTGATTGTTTAATACACACGGGACATATTACCAGGTGAAGAGTATAAGTGAGGAGAGTGTGTTCCCCTGATGGTTTAAGAGACACGGGACATGTTACCAGGTGAACAGGATAAGTGAGGAGAGCGTTTTGCCCTGATGGTTTAAAAGACACGGGACATATTGCCAGGTGAACAGCATAATTGAAGACAGTGTGTTCCCCTGATGGTTTAATACACACAGGACATGTTACCAGGTGAACAGTATAAGTGAGGAGAGTGTGTTCCCTTGATGGTTTAATATACACGGGACATGTTACCTGGTGAACAGTATAAGTGAGGAGAGTGTGTTCCCCTGATGGTTTAATATACATGGGACATGTTACCAGGTGAACAGCATAAGTGAGGAGAGTGTGTTCCCCTGATGGTTTAATATACACGGGACATGTTTCCAGGTGAACAGTATAAGTGAGGAGAGTTTGTTCCCCTGATTGTTTAATACTGACGGGACATGTCACCAGGTGAACAGTATATGTGAGGAGAGTGTGTTCCCCTGATTGTTTAATACACACGGGACATGTTACCAGGTGAACAGTATAAGTGAGGAGAGTGTGTTCCCCTGATAGTTTAATATACATGGGACATGTCACCAGGTGAACAGTGTAAGTGAGGAGAGTGTGTTCCCCTGATTGTTTAATACCCATGGGACATGTTACCAGGTGAACAGTATAAGTGAGGAGAGCGTGTTCCCATGATGGTTTAATATACACGGGACATGTTACCAGGTGAACAGTATAAGTGAGGAGAGTGTGTTCCCCTGATGGTTTAATATGCATTGGACATGTTACAAGGTGAACAGTATAAGTGAGGAGACTGTGTTCCCCTGATGATTTAATATACACGGGACATGTTTCCAGGTGAACAGTATAAGTGAGGAGAGTTTGTTCCCCTGATTGTTTAATACTGACGGGACATGTTACCAGGTGAACAGTATAAGTGAGGAGAGTGTGTTCCCCTGATTCCTTAATATACACGGGACATGTTACCAGGTGAACAGTATAAGTGAGGAGAGTGTGTTCCCCTGATGGTTTAATATACACGGGACATGTTAACAAGTGAACAGTATAAGTGAGGAGAGTGGGTTCCCCTGATGGTTTAATACACACGGGACATGTTACCAGATGAACAGTATAAGTGAGGAGAGTGTGTTCCCCTGATGGTTTAATACACACGGGACATTTTACCAGATGAACAGTATAAGTGAGGAGATTGTCTTCCCCTGATGGTTTAATATACACAGGCCATGTTACCAGATGAACAGTATAAGTGAGGAGAGTGTGTTCCCCTGATGGTTTAATACACACGGGACATTTTACCAGATGAACAGTATAAGTGAGGAGATTGTGTTCCCCTGATGGCTTAATATACACGGGACAGGTTTCCAGGTGAACAGTATAAGTGAGGAGAGTGTGTTCCCCTGATGGTTTAATACACACGGGACATGTTACCACATGAACAGTATAAGTGAGGAGAGTGTGTTCCCCTGATGGTTTAATACCCACGGGACATGTTACCAGATGAACAGCATTAGTGAGGAGCGTGTGTTCCCCTGATGGTTTAATACACATGGGACATGTCACCAGGGGAACAGTATAAGTGAGGAGATTGTGTTCTCCTGATTGTTTAATATACATGGGACATGTCACCAGGTGAACAGTATAAGTGAGGAGAGTGTGTTCCCCTGATGGTTTAATACACATGGGACATGTCACCAGGTGAACAGTATAAGTGAGGAGAGTGTGTTCCCCTGATGGTTTAATACACGGGGGACATGTTACCAGGTGAACAGTATAAGTGAGGAGAGTGTGTTCCGCTGATGGTTTTATATACACGGACATGTCAACAGGTGAACAGTATAAGTGAGGAGAGTGTGTTCCGCTGATGGTTTAATACGCACGGGTCATGTTACCAGGTGAACAGAATATGTGAGGAGAGTGTGTTCCCCTGATGGTTTAATAGACACAGGACATGTTCCCAGGTGAACTGCATAAGTGAGGAGAGTGTGTTCCACTGATGGTTTAATATACACAGGGCATGTCACCAGGTGAACAGTATAAGTGAGGAGAGTGTGTTCCCCTGATGGTTTAAAATACACGGGACATGTTACCAGGTGAACAGTATAAGTGAGGAGAATGTGTTCCCCTGATGGTTTAATATACACGGGACATGTCACCAGGTGAACAGTATAAGTGAGGAGAGTGTGTTCCCCTGATGGTTTAATACACATGGGACATGTTACCACATGAACAGTATAAGTGAGGAGAGTGTGTTCCCCTGATGGTTTAATACACACGGGACATGTTACCACATGAACAGTATAAGTGAGCAGATTGTGTTCCCCTGATGGTTTAATATACACGGGACATGTCACCAGGTGAACAGTATAAGTGAGGAGAGTGTGTTCCCCTGATGGTTTAATACACATGGGACATGTTACCACATGAACAGTATAAGAGAGGAGAGTGTGTTTCCCTGATGGTTTAATATACACGGGACATGTTACCAGATGAACAGTACAAGTGAGGAGATTGTGTTCTCCTGATTGTTTAATATACACGGGACATGTTACCAGATGAAAAGTATAAGTGAGGAGAGTGTGTTCCCCTGATGGTTTAATACACACGGGACATGTTACCAGGTGAACAGTATAAGTGAGGAGAGTGTGTTCCCCTGATTGTTTAATATACACAGGACATGTCACCAGGAGAACAGTGTAAGTGAGGAGAGTGTGTTCCCCTGATGGTTTAATACACATGGGACATGACACCAGGTGAACAGTATAAGTGAGGAGAGTGTGTTCCCCTGATTGTTTAATATACACGGGACATGTTACCAGGTGAACATTATATGTGAGGAGACTGTGTTCCCCTGATGGTTTAATATACACGGGACATGTTTCCAGGTGAACAGTATAAGTGAGGAGAGTTTGTTCCCCTGATTGTTTAATACTGACGGGACATGTTACCAGGTGAACAGTATAAGTGAGGAGAGTGTGTTCCCCTGATTCCTTAATATACACGGGACATGTTACCAGGTGAACAGTATAAGTGAGGAGAGTGTGTTCCCCTGATGGTTTAATATACACGGGACATGTTAACAAGTGAACAGTATAAGTGAGGAGAGTGGGTTCCCCTGATGGTTTAATACACACGGGACATGTTACCAGATGAACAGTATAAGTGAGGAGAGTGTGTTCCCCTGATGGTTTAATACACACGGGACATTTTACCAGATGAACAGTATAAGTGAGGAGATTGTCTTCCCCTGATGGTTTAATATACACAGGCCATGTCACCAGATGAACAGTATAAGTGAGGAGAGTGTGTTCCCCTGATGGTTTAATACACACGGGACATTTTACCAGATGAACAGTATAAGTGAGGAGATTGTGTTCCCCTGATGGCTTAATATACACGGGACAGGTTTCCAGGTGAACAGTATAAGTGAGGAGAGTGTGTTCCCCTGATGGTTTAATACACACGGGACATGTTACCACATGAACAATATAAGTGAGGAGAGTGTGTTCCCCTGATGGTTTAATACCCACGGGACATGTTACCAGATGAACAGCATTAGTGAGAAGCGTGTGTTCCCCTGATGGTTTAATACACATGGGACATGTCACCAGGTGAACAGTATAAGTGAGGAGATTGTGTTCTCCTGATTGTTTAATATACATGGGACATGTCACCAGGTGAACAGTATAAGTGAGGAGAGTGTGTTCCCCTGATGGTTTAATACACATGGGACATGTCACCAGGTGAACAGTATAAGTGAGGAGAGTGTGTTCCCCTGATGGTTTAATACACGGGGGACATGTTACCAGGTGAACAGTATAAGTGAGGAGAGTGTGTTCCGCTGATGGTTTTATATACACGGACATGTCAACAGGTGAACAGTATAAGTGAGGAGAGTGTGTTCCGCTGATGGTTTAATACGCACGGGTCATGTTACCAGGTGAACAGAATATGTGACTAGAGTGTGTTCCCCTGATGGTTTAATAGACACAGGACATGTTCCCAGGTGAACTGCATAAGTGAGGAGAGTGTGTTCCACTGATGGTTTAATATACACAGGGCATGTCACCAGGTGAATAGTATAAGTGAGGAGAGTGTGTTCCCCTGATGGTTTAATATACACGGGACATGTTACCAGGTGAACAGTATAAGTGAGGAGAATGTGTTCCCCTGATGGTTTAATATACACGGGACATGTCACCAGGTGAACAGTATAAGTGAGGAGAGTGTGTTCCCCTGATGGTTTAATACACATGGGACATGTTACCACATGAACAGTATAAGTGAGGAGAGTGTGTTCCCCTGATGGTTTAATACACACGGGACATGTTACCACATGAACAGTATAAGTGAGCAGATTGTGTTCCCCTGATGGTTTAATATACACGGGACATGTCACCAGGTGAACAGTATAAGTGAGGAGAGTGTGTTCCCCTGATGGTTTAATACACATGGGACATGTTACCACATGAACAGTATAAGAGAGGAGAGTGTGTTTCCCTGATGGTTTAATATACACGGGACATGTTACCAGATGAACAGTATAAGTGAGGAGATTGTGTTCTCCTGATTCTTTAATATACACGGGACATGTTACCAGATGAAAAGTATAAGTGAGGAGAGTGTGTTCCCCTGATGGTTTAATACACACGGGACATGTTACCAGGTGAACAGTATAAGTGAGGAGAGTGTGTTCCCCTGATTGTTTAATATACACAGGACATGTCACCAGGAGAACAGTGTAAGTGAGGAGAGTGTGTTCCCCTGATGGTTTAATACACATGGGACATGACACCAGGTGAACAGTATAAGTGAGGAGAGTGTGTTCCCCTGATTGTTTAATATACACGGGACATGTTACCAGGTGAACAGTATATGTGATGAGAGTGTGTTCCCCTGATGGTTTAATACACATGGGACATGACACCAGGTGAACATTATAAGTGAGGAGAGTGTGTTCCCCTGATGGTTTAATATGCAAGGGACATGTTACCAGGTGAACAGTATAAGTGAGGGGAATGTGTTCCCCTGATTGTTTAATATACATGGGACATGTTACCAGGAGAACAGTATAAGTGAGGAGACTGTGTTCCCCTGATGGTTTAATATACACGGGACATGTTACCAGATGAACAGTATAAGTGATGAGAGTGTGTTCCCCTGATGGTTTAATATGCTAGGGACATGCTACCAGGTGAACAGTATAAGTGAGGAGACTGTGTTCCCCTGATTGTTTAATACTCACGGGACATGTTACCAGGTGAACAGTATAAGTGAGGAGATGTGTTCCCCTGATGGTTTAATATACACGGGACATGTTACCAGGAGAACAGTATAAGTGAGGAGAGTTTGTTCCCCTGATTGTTTAATAACTGACGGGACATGTCACCAGGTGAACAGTGTAAGTGAGGAGATGTGTTCCCCTGATGGTTTAATATACACGGGACATGTTACCAGGTGTACAGTATAAGTGAGGAGAGTGTGTTCCCCTGATTGTTCAATGCACACAGGACATGTTTGCAGGTGAGCAGTATATGTGAGGAGAGTGTGTTCCCCTGATGGCTTAATATACACGGGACATGTTACCAGGTGAACAGTATAAGTGAGGAGAGTGTGTTCCCCTGATGGTTTAATATACACGAGACATGTTACCAGGTGAACAGTATAAGTGAGGAGAGTGTGTTCCCCTGATGGTTTAATATACACGGGACATGTTAACAAGTCAACAGTATAAATGAGGAGAGTCTGTTCCCCAGATTGATTATTATACACGGGACATGTTACTAGCTGAATAGTATTAGTGAGGATAGTGTGTTCCCCTGATGGTTTAATATACATGGGACATGTTACCAGGTGAACAGTTTAAGAGAGCAGAGTGTGTTCCCCTGATGGTTTATTGTACATGGGACATGTCAACAGGTGAATAGTATTAGTGAGGAGAATGTGTTCCCCTGATGGTTTAATACACACGGGACATGTTACCAGATGAAGAGTATAAGTGAGGAGATTGTGTTCCCCTGATGGTTTAATATACACGGGACAGGTTTCCAGGTGAACAGTATAAGTGAGGAGAGTTTGTTCCCCTGATTGTTTAATACTGACGGGACATGTTACCAGGTGAACAGTATAAGTGAGGAGAGTGTGTTCCCCTGATTCCTTAATATACACGGGACATGTTACCAGGTGAACAGTATAAGTGAGGAGAGTGTGTTCCCCTGATGGTTTAATACACACGGGACATGTTACCAGATGAACAGTATAAGTGAGGAGAGTGTGTTCCCCTGATGGTTTAATACACACGGGACATTTTACCAGATGAACAGTATAAGTGAGGAGATTGTCTTCCCCTGATGGTTCAATATACACAGGCCATGTCACCAGATGAACAGTATAAGTGAGGAGAGTGTGTTCCCCTGATGGTTTAATACACACGGGACATTTTACCAGATGAACAGTATAAGTGAGGAGATTGTGTTCCCCTGATGGCTTAATATACACGGGACAGGTTTCCAGGTGAACAGTATAAGTGAGGAGAGTGTGTTCCCCTGATGGTTTAATACACACGGGACATGTTACCACATGAACAGTATAAGTGAGGAGAGTGTGTTCCCCTGATGGTTTAATACCCACGGGACATTTTCCCAGATGAACAGCATTAGTGAGGAGCGTGTGTTCCCCTGATGGTTTAATACACATGGGACATGTCACCAGGTGAACAGTATAAGTGAGGAGATTGTGTTCTCCTGATTGTTTAATATACATGGGACATGTCACCAGGTGAACAGTATAAGTGAGGAGAGTGTGTTCCCCTGATGGTTTAATACACATGGGACATGTCACCAGGTGAACAGTATAAGTGAGGAGAGTGTGTTCCCCTGATGGTTTAATACACGGGGGACATGTTACCAGGTGAACAGTATAAGTGAGGAGAGTGTGTTCCGCTGATGGTTTTATATACACGGACATGTCAACAGGTGAACAGTATAAGTGAGGAGAGTGTGTTCCGCTGATGGTTTAATACGCACGGGTCATGTTACCAGGTGAACAGAATATGTGAGGAGAGTGTGTTCCCCTGATGGTTTAATAGACACAGGACATGTTCCCAGGTGAACTGCATAAGTGAGGAGAGTGTGTTCCACTGATGGTTTAATATACACAGGGCATGTCACCAGGTGAATAGTATAAGTGAGGAGAGTGTGTTCCCCTGATGGTTTAATATACACGGGACATGTTACCAGGTGAACAGTATAAGTGAGGAGAATGTGTTCCCCTGATGGTTTAATATACACGGGACATGTCACCAGGTGAACAGTATAAGTGAGGAGAGTGTGTTCCCCTGATGGTTTAATACACATGGGACATGTTACCACATGAACAGTATAAGTGAGGAGAGTGTGTTCCCCTGATGGTTTAATACACACGGGACATGTTACCACATGAACAGTATAAGTGAGCAGATTGTGTTCCCCTGATGGTTTAATATACACGGTACATGTCACCAGGTGAACAGTATAAGTGAGGAGAGTGTGTTCCCCTGATGGTTTAATACACATGGGACATGTTACCACATGAACAGTATAAGAGAGGAGAGTGTGTTTCCCTGATGGTTTAATATACACGGGACATGTTACCAGATGAACAGTATAAGTGAGGAGATTGTGTTCTCCTGATTCTTTAATATACACGGGACATGTTACCAGATGAAAAGTATAAGTGAGGAGAGTGTGTTCCCCTGATGGTTTAATACACACGGGACATGTTACCAGGTGAACAGTATAAGTGAGGAGAGTGTGTTCCCCTGATTGTTTAATATACACAGGACATGTCACCAGGAGAACAGTGTAAGTGAGGAGAGTGTGTTCCCCTGATGGTTTAATACACATGGGACATGACACCAGGTGAACAGTATAAGTGAGGAGAGTGTGTTCCCCTGATTGTTTAATATACACGGGACATGTTACCAGGTGAACAGTATATGTGATGAGAGTGTGTTCCCCTGATGGTTTAATACACATGGGACATGACACCAGGTGAACATTATAAGTGAGGAGAGTGTGTTCCCCTGATGGTTTAATATGCAAGGGACATGTTACCAGGTGAACAGTATAAGTGAGGGGAATGTGTTCCCCTGATTGTTTAATATACATGGGACATGTTACCAGGAGAACAGTATAAGTGAGGAGACTGTGTTCCCCTGATGGTTTAATATACACGGGACATGTTACCAGATGAACAGTATAAGTGATGAGAGTGTGTTCCCCTGATGGTTTAATATGCTAGGGACATGCTACCAGGTGAACAGTATAAGTGAGGAGACTGTGTTCCCCTGATTGTTTAATACTCACGGGACATGTTACCAGGTGAACAGTATAAGTGAGGAGATGTGTTCCCCTGATGGTTTAATATACACGGGACATGTTACCAGGAGAACAGTATAAGTGAGGAGAGTTTGTTCCCCTGATTGTTTAATAACTGACGGGACATGTCACCAGGTGAACAGTGTAAGTGAGGAGATGTGTTCCCCTGATGGTTTAATATACACGGGACATGTTACCAGGTGTACAGTATAAGTGAGGAGAGTGTGTTCCCCTGATTGTTCAATGCACACAGGACATGTTTGCAGGTGAGCAGTATATGTGAGGAGAGTGTGTTCCCCTGATGGCTTAATATACACGGGACATGTTACCAGGTGAACAGTATAAGTGAGGAGAGTGTGTTCCCCTGATGGTTTAATATACACGAGACATGTTACCAGGTGAACAGTATAAGTGAGGAGAGTGTGTTCCCCTGATGGTTTAATATACACGGGACATGTTAACAAGTCAACAGTATAAATGAGGAGAGTCTGTTCCCCAGATTGATTATTATACACGGGACATGTTACTAGCTGAATAGTATTAGTGAGGATAGTGTGTTCCCCTGATGGTTTAATATACATGGGACATGTTACCAGGTGAACAGTTTTTCGAGAGCAGAGTGTGTTCCCCTGATGGTTTATTGTACATGGGACATGTCAACAGGTGAATAGTATTAGTGAGGAGAATGTGTTCCCCTGATGGTTTAATACACACGGGACATGTTACCAGATGAAGAGTATAAGTGAGGAGATTGTGTTCCCCTGATGGTTTAATATACACGGGACAGGTTTCCAGGTGAACAGTATAAGTGAGGAGAGTGTGTTCCCCTGATGGTTTAATACGCACGGGACATGTTACCACATGAACAGTATAAGTGAGGAGAGTGTGTTCCCCTGATGGTTTAATACACACGGGACATGTTACCACATGAACAGCATTAGTGAGGAGAGTGTGTTCCCCTGATGGTTTAATACAAACGGGACATGTTACCAGGTGAACAGTATAAGTGAGGAGAGTGTGTTCCCCTGATGGTTTAATATACACGGGACATGTTACCAGATGAACAGTATAAGTGAGGAGAGTGTGTTCTCCTGATTGTTTAATATACACGGGACATGTTACCAGATGAACAGTATAAGTGAGGAGAGTGTGTTCTCCTGATTGTTTAATATTCACGGGACATGTCACCAGGTGAACAGTATAAGTGAGGAGAGAGTGTTCCCCTGATGGTTTAATACATATGGGACATGTTACCAGATGAACAGTATAAGTGAGGAGAGTGTGTTCCCCTGATTGTTTTATATACACGGACATGTCAACAGGTGAACAGTATAAGTGAGGAGAGTGTGTTCCCCTGATGGTTTAATATACACAGGACATGTTACCAGGTGATCTGTATAAGTGAGGAGAGTGTGTTCCCCTGATTGTTTAATACTCACGGGACATGTTACCAGGTGAACAGTATAAGTGAGGAGAGTGTGTTCCCCTGATGGTTTAATACACATGGGACATGTTACCAGGTGAACAGTATAAGTGAGGAGAGTGTGTTCCCCTGATGGTTTAATATACACGGGACATGTTACCAGGTGAACAGTATAAGTGAGGAGAGTGTGTTCCCCTGATGGTTTAATATACACGGGACATGTTACCAGGTGAACAGTATAAGTGAGGAGAGTGTGTTCCCCTGATGGTTTAATATACACGGGACATGTTACCAGGTGAACAGTATAAGTGAGGAGATTGTGTTCTCCTGATTGTTTAATACTCACGGGACATGTTACCAGGTGAACAGTATAAGTGAGGAGAGTGTGCTCCCCTGATGGTTTAATATACACGGGACATGTTACCAGGGGAACAGTATAAGTGAGGAGAGTGTGTTCCCCTGATTGTTTTATATACACGGACTTGTCAACAGGTGAACAGTATAAGTGAGGAGAGTGTGTTCCCCTGATGGTTTAATAAGCACGGGACATGTTACCCGGTGAACAGTATAACTGAGGAGAGTGTGTTCCCCTGATTGTTTAATATACACAGGACATGTCACCAGGTGAACAGTGTAAGTGTGGAGAGCGTGTTCCCCTGATGGTTTAATATACACGGGACATGTTACCAGGTGAACTGTATAAGTGAGGAGAATGTGTTCCCCTGATGGTTTAATACACATGGGACATGTCACCAGGTGAACAGTATAAGTGATGCGAGTGTGTTCCCCTGATGGTTTAATATACACGGGACATGTTACCAGGTGAACAGTATAAGTGAGGGGAATGTGTTCCCCTGATTGTTTAATATACATGGGACATGTTACCAGGAGAACAGTATAAGTGAGGAGACTGTGTTCCCCTGATGGTTTAATATACACGGGACATGTTACCAGGTGAACAGTATAAGTGATGAGAGTGTGTTCCCCTGATGGTTTAATATGCAAGGGACATGTTACCAGGTGAACAGTATAAGTGAGCCGACTGTGTTCCCCTGATGGTTTAATATACACGGGACATGTTACCAGGTGAACAGTATAAGTGAGGAGAGTGTGTTCCCCTGATTGTTCAATGCACACGGGACATGTTTGCAGGTGAACAGTATAAGTGAGGAGAGTGTGTTCCCCTGATGGCTTAATGTACACGGGTCATGATACCAGGTGAACAGTATAAGTGAGGAGAGTGTGTTCCCCTGATTGTTTAATGCACACGGGAAATGTTACCAGGTGAACAGTGTAAGTGAGGAGAGTGTGTTCCCCTGATGGCTTAATATACACGGGACATGTTACCAGGTGAACAGTATAAGTGAGGAGATTGTGTTCTCCTGATTGTTGAATAAACACGGGACATGTTACCAGGTGAACAGTATAAGTGAGGAGAGTGTGTTCCCCTGATTGTTTTATATACACGGACATGTCAACAGGTGAACAGTATAAGTGAGGAGAGTGTGTTCCCCTGATGGTTAAATATACACAGGACATGTTACCAGATGAACAGTATAAGTGAGGAGAGTGTGTTCCCCTGATGGTTTAATATACAAAGGACATGTTACCAGGTGAACAGGATAAGTGAGGAGAGTGTGTTCCCCTGATTGTTTAATACTGACGGGACATGTCACCAGGTGAACAGTAGAAGTGAGGAGAGTGTGTTCCCCTGATGGTTTAATATACACGGGACATGTTACCAGGTGAACATAATATGTGAGGAGAGTGTGTTCCCCTGATGGTTTAATATACACAGGACATGTTACCAGGTGAACAGCATAAGTGAGGAGAGTATGTTCCCCTGATTGTTTAATACACACGGGACATGTTACCACGTAAACAGTATAAGTGAGGAGAGTATGATCCCCTGATGGTTAAATACACACAGGACATATCACCATTTGAACAGTATAAGTGAGGAGAGTGTGTTCCCCTGATGGTTTAATATACACAGGACATGTCACCAGGTGAACAGTATAAGTGAGGAGAGTGTGTTCCCCTGATTGTTTAATACTGACAGGACATGTCACCATGTGAACAGTATTAGTGAGGAGAGAGTGTTCCCCGGATTTTTTAATACTGACGGGACATGTTACCAGGTGAACAGTATAAGTGAGGAGAGTGTGTTCCCCTGATTGTTTAATACGCACGGGACATGGTACCAGGTGAACAGTATAAGTGAGGAGAGTGTGTTCCCCTGATTGTTTAATACACACAGGGCATGTTACCAGGTGAACAGTATAAGTGAGGAGAGCATGTTCCCCTGATGGTTTAATATGCATGGGACATGTTACCAGGTGAACAGTATAAGTGAGGAGACTGTGTTCCCCTGATGGTTTAAGAGACACGGGACATGTTACCAGGTGAACAGTATAAGTGAGGAGAGTGTTTTCCCCTGATGGTTTAAGAGACACGGGACATGTTACCAGGTGAACAGTATAAGTGAGGAGAGTGTGTTCCCCTGATGGTTTAATATACACGGGACATGTTACCAGGTGAACAGTATAAGTGAGGAGAGTGTGTTCCGCTGATGGTTTAATATACACGGGACATGTTACCAGGTGAACAGTATAAGTGAGGAGATTGTGTTCTGCTGATTGTTTAATACTCACGGGACATGTTACCAGGTGAACAGTATAAGTGAGGAGAGTGTGTTCCCCTGATGGTTTAATATACACGGGACATGTTACCAGGGGAACAGTATAAGTGAGGAGAGTGTGTTCCCCTGATTGTTTTATATACACGGACATGTCAACAGGTGAACAGTATAAGTGAGGAGAGTGTGTTCCCCTGATGGTTTAATAAGCACGGGACATGCTACCCGGTGAACAGTATAACTGAGGAGAGTGTGTTCCCCTGATTGTTTAATATACACAGGACATGTCACCAGGTGAACAGTGTAAGTGTGGAGAGTGTGTTCCCCTGATGGTTTAATATACACGGGGCATGTTACCAGGTGAACAGTATAAGTGAGGAGAATGTGTTCCCCTGATGGTTTAATACACATGGGACATGTCACCAGGTGAACAGTATAAGTGATGAGAGTGTGTTCCCCTGATGGTTTAATATACACGGGACATGTTACCAGGTGAACAGTATAAGTGAGGGGAATGTGTTCCCCTGATTGTTTAATATACATGGGACATGTTAACAGGAGAACAGTATAAGTGAGGAGACTGTGTTCCCCTGATGGTTTAATATACACGGGACATGTTACCAGGTGAACAGTATAAGTGATGAGAGTGTGTTCCCCTGATGGTTTAATATGCAAGGGACATGTTACCAGGTGAACAGTATAAGTGAGCAGACTGTGTTCCCCTGATGGTTTAATATACACGGGACATGTTACCAGGTGAACAGTATAAGTGAGGAGAGTGTGTTCCCCTGATTGTTCAATGCACACGGGACATGTTTGCAGGTGAACAGTATAAGTGAGGAGAGTGTGTTCCCCTGATGGCTTTATATACACGGGTCATGATACCAGGTGAACAGTATAAGTGAGGAGAGTGTGTTCCCCTGATTGTTCAATGCACACGGGACATGTTTGCAGGTGAACAGTGTAAGTGAGGAGAGTGTGTTCCCCTGATGGCTTAATATACACGGGTCATGATACCAGGTGAATAGTATAAGTGAGGAGAGTGTGTTCCCTTGATTGTTTAATACACACAGGGCATGTTACCAGGTGAAAAGTATAAGTGAGGAGAGTGTTTTCCCCTGACGGTTTAATATACACGGGACATATTGCCAGGTGAACAGTATAAGTGAGGAGAGTGTGTTCCCCTGATGGCTTTATATACACGGGTCATGATACCAGGTGAACAGTATAAGTGAGGAGAGTGTGTTCCCCTGATTGTTCAATGCACACGGGACATGTTTGCAGGTGAACAGTGTAAGTGAGGAGAGTGTGTTCCCCTGATGGCTTAATATACACGGGTCATGATACCAGGTGAATAGTATAAGTGAGGAGAGTGTGTTCCCTTGATTGTTTAATACACACAGGGCATGTTACCAGGTGAAAAGTATAAGTGAGGAGAGTGTTTTCCCCTGACGGTTTAATATACACGGGACATATTGCCAGGTGAACAGTATAATTGAAGAGAGTGTGTTCCCCTGATGGTTTAATGCACACGGGACATGTTTCCAGGTGAACAGTATAAGTGAGGAGAGTTTGTTCCCCTGATTGTTTAATACTGACGGGACATGTCACCAGGTGAACAGTATAAGTGAGGAGAGTGTGTTCCCCTGATTGTTTAATGCACACGGGACATGTTACCAGGTGAACAGTGTAAGTGAGGAGAGTGTGTTCCCCTGATGGCTTAATATACACGGGACATGTTACCAGGTGAACAGTATAAGTGAGGAGATTGTGTTCTCCTGATTGTTTAATATACACGGGACATGTTACCAGGTGAACAGTATAAGTGAGGAGAGTGTGTTCCCCTGATTGTTTTATATACACGGACATGTCAACATGTGAACAGTATAAGTGAGGAGAGTGTGTTGCCCTGATGGTTAAATATACACTGGACATGTTACCAGGTGAACAGCATAAGTGAGGAGATTGTGTTCCCCTGATGGTTTAATACACACGGGACATGGTACCAGGTGAACAGTATAAGTGAGGAGAGTGTGTTCCCCTGATTGTTTAATACACACAGGGCATGTTACCAGGTGAACAGTATAAGTGAGGAGAGTGTGTTCCCCTGATGGTTTAATATACAAAGGACATGTTACCAGGTGAACAGGATAAGTGAGGAGAGTGTGTTCCCCTGATTGTTTAATACTGACGGGACATGTCACCAGGTGAACAGTAGAAGTGAGGAGAGTGTGTTCCCCTGATGGTTTAATATACACGGGACATGTTACCAGGTGAACAGAATATGTGAGGAGAGTGTGCTCCCCTGATGGTTTAATATACACAGGACATGTTACCAGGTGAACAGCATAAGTGAGGAGAGTATGTTCCCCTGATTGTTTAATACACACGGGACATGTTACCACGTAAACAGTATAAGTGAGGAGAGTATGATCCCCTGATGGTTAAATACACACAGGACATATCACCATTTGAACAGTATAAGTGAGGAGAGTGTGTTCCCCTGATGGTTTAATATACACAGGACATGTCACCAGGTGAACAGTATAAGTGAGGAGAGTGTGTTCCCCTGATTGTTTAATACTGACAGGACATGTCACCATGTGAACAGTATTAGTGAGGAGAGAGTGTTCCCCGGATTGTTTAATACTGACGGGACATGTTACCAGGTGAACAGTATAAGTGAGGAGAGTGTGTTCCCCTGATTGTTTAATACGCACGGGACATGTTACCAGGTGAACAGCATAAGTGAGGAGATTGTGTTCCCCTGATGGTTTAATACACACGGGACATGGTACCAGGTGAACAGTATAAGTGAGGAGAGTGTGTTCCCCTGATTGTTTAATACACACAGGGCATGTTACCAGGTGAACAGTATAAGTGAGGAGAGCATGTTCCCCTGATGGTTTAATATGCATGGGACATGTTACCAGGTGAACAGTATAAGTGAGGAGACTGTGTTCCCCTGATGGTTTAAGAGACACGGGACATGTTACCAGGTGAACAGTATAAGTGAGGAGAGTGTTTTCCCCTGATGGTTTAAGAGACACGAGACATGTTACCAGGTGAACAGTATAAGTGAGGAGAGTGTGTTCCCCTGATCGTTTAATATACACGGGACATGTTACCAGGTGAACAGTATAAGTGAGGAGAGTGTGTTCCGCTGATGGTTTAATATACACGGGACATGTTACCAGGTGAACAGTATAAGTGAGGAGATTGTGTTCTGCTGATTGTTTAATACTCACGGGACATGTTACCAGGTGAACAGTATAAGTGAGGAGAGTGTGTTCCCCTGATGGTTTAATATACACGGGACATGTTACCAGGGGAACAGTATAAGTGAGGAGAGTGTGTTCCCCTGATGGTTTAATACACATGGGACATGTCACCAGGTGAACAGTATAAGTGATGAGAGTGTGTTCCCCTGATGGTTTAATATACACGGGACATGTTACCAGGTGAACAGTATAAGTGAGGGGAATGTGTTCCCCTGATTGTTTAATATACATGGGACATGTTAACAGGAGAACAGTATAAGTGAGGAGACTGTGTTCCCCTGATGGTTTAATATACACGGGACATGTTACCAGGTGAACAGTATAAGTGATGAGAGTGTGTTCCCCTGATGGTTTAATATGCAAGGGACATGTTACCAGGTGAACAGTATAAGTGAGCAGACTGTGTTCCCCTGATGGTTTAATATACACGGGACATGTTACCAGGTGAACAGTATAAGTGAGGAGAGTGTGTTCCCCTGATTGTTCAATGCACACGGGACATGTTTGCAGGTGAACAGTGTAAGTGAGGAGAGTGTGTTCCCCTGATGGCTTAATATACACGGGTCATGATACCAGGTGAATAGTATAAGTGAGGAGAGTGTGTTCCCTTGATTGTTTAATACACACAGGGCATGTTACCAGGTGAAAAGTATAAGTGAGGAGAGTGTTTTCCCCTGACGGTTTAATATACACGGGACATATTGCCAGGTGAACAGTATAATTGAAGAGAGTGTGTTCCCCTGATGGTTTAATGCACACGGGACATGTTTCCAGGTGAACAGTATAAGTGAGGAGAGTTTGTTCCCCTGATTGTTTAATACTGACGGGACATGTCACCAGGTGAACAGTATAAGTGAGGAGAGTGTGTTCCCCTGATTGTTTAATGCACACGGGACATGTTACCAGGTGAACAGTGTAAGTGAGGAGAGTGTGTTCCCCTGATGGCTTAATATACACGGGACATGTTACCAGGTGAACAGTATAAGTGAGGAGATTGTGTTCTCCTGATTGTTTAATATACACGGGACATGTTACCAGGTGAACAGTATAAGTGAGGAGAGTGTGTTCCCCTGATTGTTTTATATACACGGACATGTCAACAGGTGAACAGTATAAGTGAGGAGAGTGTGTTCCCCTGATGGTTAAATATACACAGGACATGTTACCAGGTGAACAGCATAAGTGAGGAGATTGTGTTCCCCTGATGGTTTAATACACACGGGACATGGTACCAGGTGAACAGTATAAGTGAGGAGAGTGTGTTCACCTGATTGTTTAATACACACAGGGCATGTTACCAGGTGAACAGTATAAGTGAGGAGAGCGTGTTCCCCTGATGGTTTAATATGCATGGGACATGTTACCAGGTGAACAGTATAAGTGAGGAGACTGTGTTCCCCTGATGGTTGAATATACACGGGACATGTTACCAGGTGAACAGCATAAGTGAGGAGATTGTGTTCCCCTGATGGTTTAATACACACGGGACATGGTACCAGGTGAACAGTATAAGTGAGGAGAGTGTGTTCCCCTGATTGTTTAATACACACAGGGCATGTTACCAGGTGAACAGTATAAGTGAGGAGAGTGTGTTCCCCTGATTGTTTAATACACACGGGACATGTTACCAGGTGAACAGTATAAGTGAGGAGAGCGTGTTCCCCTGATGGTTTAATACACAGGGGACATGTCACCAGGTGAACAGTGTAAGTCAGGAGAGTGTGTTCCCCTGATTGTTTAATACACACGGGACATGTTACCAGGTGAACAGTATAAGTGAGGAGAGCGTGTTCCCCTGATGGTTTAATATGCATGGGACATGTTACCAGGTGAACAGTATAAGTGAGGAGACTGTGTTCCCCTGATGGTTTAATATACACGGGACATGTTACCAGGTGAACAGTATAAGTGAGGAGAGTTTGTTCCCCTGATTGTTTAATAACTGACGGGACATGTTTGCAGGTGAACAGTATAAGTGAGGAGAGTGTTTTCCCCTGATGGTTTAAGAGACACGGGACATGTTACCAGGTGAACAGTATAAGTGAGGAGAGTGTTTTCCCCTGATGGTTTAAGAGACACGGGACATGTTACCAGGTGAACAGTATAAGTGAGGAGAGTGTTTTCCACTGACGGTTTCATATACACGGGACATATTGCCAGGTGAACAGTATAATTGAAGTGAGTGTGTTCCCCTGATGGTTTAATGCACACAGGACATGTTACCAGGTGAACAGTATAAGTGAGGAGATTGTGTTCCCCTGATGGTTGAATATAAACGGGACATGTTACCAGGTGAACAGGATAAGTGAGGAGAGTGTGTTCCCCTGATGGTTTAGTATACACGGGACATGTTACCAGGTGAACAGTATAAGTGAGGAGAGTGTGTTCCCCTGAAGGTTTAATATACACCGGACATGTTACCAGGTGAACAGTTTAAGTGAGGAGAGTGTGTTCCCCTGATTGTTTAATATACAAGGGACATGTTACCAGGTGAACAGTATAAGTGAGGAGAGTGTGTTCCCCTGATGGTTTAATATACAAGGGACATGTTACCAGGTGAACAGTATAAGGGAGGAGAGTGTGTTCCCCTGATGGTTTAATATAAACAGGACTTGTTAACAGGTGAACAGTATAAGTGAGGAGAGTGTGTTCCCCTGATTGTTTAATATACACGGGACATGTTAACAAGTGAACAGTATAAGTGAGGAGAGTGTGTTCCCCTGATGGTTTAATATACATGGGACATGTTACCAGGTGAACAGTTTAAGAGAGCAGAGTGTGTTCCCCTGATGGTTTAATATACATGGGACATGTCAACAGGTGAATAGTATAAGTGAGGAGAATGAGTTCCCCAGATGGTTTAATACGCACGGGACATGTTACCAGATGAACAATATAAGTGAGGAGAGTGTATTCCCCTGATAGTTTAATACACACAGGCCATGTTACCAGGTGAACAATATAAGTGAGGAGAGTGTGTTCCCCTGATAGTTTAATACACACAGGCCATGTTACCAGGTGAACAGTATAAGTGAGGAGACTGCGTTCCCCTGATGGTTTAATATACACGGGACATGTTACCAGATGAACAGTATAAGTGAGGAGATTGTGTTCTCCTGATTGTTTAATATACACAGGACATGTCACCAGGTGAACAGTATAAGTGAGGAGAGTGTGTTCCCCTGATGGTTTAATATACACAGGACATGTTACCAGATGAACAGGATAAGTGAGGAGAGTGTGTTCCCCTGATTGTTTAATATACATGGGACATGTCACCAGGTGAACAGTGTAAGTGAGGAGATTGTGTTCCAACTGATGGTTTAATACACACGGGACATGTTACCAGGTGAACAGTATAAGTGAGGAGAGTGTGTTCCCCTGATTGTTTAATATACACAGGACATGTTACAAGGTGAACAGGATAAGTGAGGAGAGTGTGTTCCCCTGATTGTTTAATATACATGGGACATGTCACCAGGTGAACAGTGTAAGTGAGGAGAGTGTGTTCCCCTGATGGTTTAATACACATGGGACATGACACCAGGTGAAAAGTATAAGTGAGGAGAGTGTGTTCCCCTGATGGTTTAATACACATGGGACATGACACCAGGTGAACAGTATAAGAGAGGAGAGTGTGTTCCCCTGATTGTTTAATGCTCACGGGACATGTTACCAGGTGAACAGAATATTTGAGGAGAGTGTGTTCCCCTGATGGTTTAATATACACGGGACATATTACCAGATGAACAGTATAAGTGAGGAGATTGTGTTCCCCTGATGGTTTAGTACACGGCGGACATGTTACCAGATGAACAGTTTAATTGAGGAGAGTGTGTTCCCCTGATGGTTTAATACACACGGGACATGTTACCAGATGAACAGTATATGTGAGGAGATTGTGTTCCCCTGATTGTTTAATATACACGGGATATTGCAACAGGTGAACAGTATAAGTGAGGAGAGTGTGTTCCCCTGATGGTTTAATACGCACGGGACATGTTACCAGGTGAACAGAATATGTGAGGAGAGTGTGTTCCCCTGATGGTTTAATATACACAGGACATATCACCATTTGAACAGAATAAGTGAGGAGAGTGTGTTCCCCTGATGGTTTAATATACACAGGCCATGTCACCAGGTGAACAGTATAAGCGAGAAGAGTGTGTTCCCCTGATGGTTTAATATACACAGGACATGTTACCAGGTGAACAGTATAAGTGAGGAGAGTGTGTTCCCCTGATTGTTAAATATACACAGGACATGTTACCAGGAGAACAGAATAAGTGAGGAGAGTGTGTTCCCCTGATTGTTAAATATACACAGGACATGTTACCAGGTGAACAGTATAAGTGAGGAGACTGTTTTCCCCTGATGGTTTAATATACATGGGACATGTTACCAGGTGAACAGTATAAGTGAGGAGAGTGTGTTCCCCTGATTGTTTAATACACACGGGACATGTTACCAGGTTAACAGTATAAGTGAGGAGAGTGTGTTCCCCTGATGATTGAATATACACGGGACATGTTACCAGGTGAACAGTATAAGTGAGGAGAGTGTGTTCCCCTGATTGTTTAATATACACGGGACATGTTACCAGGTGAACAGTATAAGTGAGGAGAGTGTGTTCCCCTGATTGTTTAATACACACGGGACCTGTTACCAGCTGTACAGTATAAGTGAGGAGAGTGTGTTCCCCTGATGATTGAATATACACGGGACATGTTACCTACTGAACAGTATAAGTGAGGAGAGTGTGTTCCCCTGATTGTTTAATACACACGGGACATGTTACCAGCTGAACAGTATAAGTGAGGAGAGTGTGTTCCCCTGATTGTTTAATATACACGGGACATGTTACCAGCTGAACAGTATAAGTGAGGAGAGTGTGTTCCCCTGATGATTGAATATACACGGGACATGTTACCAGCTGAACAGTATAAGTGAGGAGAGTGTGTTCCCCTGATTGTTTAATACACACGGGACATGTTACCAGCTGAACAGTATAAGTGAGGAGAGTGTGTTCCCCTGATTGTTTAATACACACGGGACATGTTACCAAGTGAACAGTATAATTGAGGAGAGTGCGTTACCCTGATTGTTTAATGCTCACGGGACATGTTACCAGGTGAACAGAATAAGTGAGGAGAGTGTGTTCCCCTGATTGTTTAATATACACGGGACATGTTACCAGGTGAAGAGTATAAGTGAGGAGAGACTGTTCCACTGATTGTTTAACGCTCACGGGACATGTTACCAGGTGAACAGAATAAGTGAGGAGAGTGTGTTCCCCTGATTGTTTATTATACACGGAAAATGTTACCAGGTGAACAGTATAAGTGAGGAGAGTGTGTTCCCCTGATGGTTTAATATACACAGGACATGTCACCAGGTGAACAGTATAAGTGAGAAGAGTGTGTTCCCCTGATGGTTTAATATACACGGGACATGTTACCAGGTGAACAGTATAAGTGAGGAGAGTGTGTTCCCCTGAAGGTTTAATATACACCGGACATGTTACCAGGTGAACAATATAAGTGAGGAGAGTGTTTTCCCCTGATTGTTTCATATACAAGGGACATGTTACCAGGTGAACAGTATAAGTGAGGAGAGTGTTTTCCCCTGATGGTTTAATATAAACAGGACTTGTTAACAGGTGAACAGTATAAGTGAGGAGAGTGTGTTCCCCTGATTGTTTAATATGCACGGGACATGTTAACAAGTGAACAGTATAAGTGAGGAGAGTGTGTTCCCCTGATGGTTTAATATACATGGGACATGTTACCAGGTGAACAGTTTAAGAGAGCAGAGTGTGTTCCCCTGATGGTTTAATATACATGGGACATGTCAACAGGTGAATAGTATAAGTGAGGAGAATTTGTTCCCCAGATGGTTTAATACGCACGGGACATGTTACCAGGTGAACAGTATAAGTGAGGAGATTGTGTTCCCCTGATGGTTTAATATACACGGGACATGTTTCCAGGTGAACAGTATAAGTGAGGAGATTGTGTTCCCCTGATGGTTTAATACACACGGGACATGTTACCAGATGAACAGTATAAGTGAGGAGAGTGTGTTTCCCTGATTGTTTAATACACACAGGCCATGTTACCAGGTGAACAGTATAAGTGAGGAGACTGCGTTCCGCTGCTGGTTTAATATACACGGGACATGTCATCAGGTGAACTCTATAAGTGAGGAGAGTGTGTTCCCCAGATTGTTTAATACACGCAGGCCATGTTACCAGGTGAACAGTATAAGTGAGGAGACTGCGTTCCCCTGATGGTTTAATATACACGGGACATGTTACCAGATGAACAGTATAAGTGAGGAGATTGTGTTCTCCTGATTGTTTAATATACACGGGACATGTCACCAGGTGAACAGTATAAGTGAGGAGAGTGTGTTCCCCTGATGGTTTAATATACACAGGACATGTTACCAGGTGAACAGGATAAGTGAGGAGAGTGTGTTCCCTTGATTGTTTAATATACATGGGACATGTCACCAGGTGAACAGTGTAAGTGAGGAGATTGTGTTCCCCTGATGGTTTAATACACACGGGACATGTTACCAGGTGAACAGTATTAGTGAGGAGAGTGTGTTCCCCTGATTGTTTAATATACACAGGACATGTTACAAGGTGAACAGGATAAGTGAGGAGAGTGTGTTCCCCTGATTGTTTAATATACATGGGACATGTCACCAGGTGAACAGTGTAAGTGAGGAGAGTGTGTTCCCCTGATGGTTTAATACACATGGGACATGACACCAGGTGAACAGTATAAGTGAGGAGAGTGTGTTCCCCTGATGGTTTAATACACATGGGACATGACACCAGGTGAACAGTATAAGTGAGGAGAGTTTGTTCTCCTGATTGTTTAATGATCACGGGACATGTTACCAGGTGAACAGAATATTTGAGGAGAGTGTGTTCCCCTGATGGTTTAATATACACGGGACATGTTACCAGATGAACAGTATAAGTGAGGAGATTGTGTTCCCCTGATGGTTTAATACACGGGGGACATGTTACCAGATGAACAGTTTAATTGAGGTGAGTGTGTTCCCCTGATGGTTTAATACACACGGGACATGTTACCAGATGAACAGTATATGTGAGGAGATTGTGTTCCCCTGTTTGTTTAATATACACGGGATATGTCAACAGGTGAAAAGTATAAGTGAGGAGAGTGTGTTCCCCTGATGGTTTAATACGCACGCGACATGTTACCAGGTGAACAGAATATGTGAGGAGAGTGTGTTCCCCTGATGGTTTAATATACACAGGACATATCACCATTTGAACAGAATAAGTGAGGAGAGTGTGTTCCCCTGATTGTTTACTACACACGGGACATGTTACCAGGTAAACGTTATAAGTGAGAAGAGTATGATCCCCTGATGGTTAAATACACACAGGACATATCACCATTTGAACAGTATAAGTGAGGAGAGTGTGTTCCCCTGATGGTTTAATATACACAGGACATGTCACCAGGTGAACAGTATAAGTGAGAAGAGTGTGTTCCCCTGATGGTTTAATATACACAGGACATGTTACCAGGTGAACAGTATAAGTGAGGAGAGTGTGTTCCCCTGACTGTTAAATATACACAGGACATGTTACCAGGAGAACAGAATAAGTGAGGAGAGTGTGTTCCCCTGATTGTTAAATATACACAGGACATGTTACCAGGTGAACAGTATAAGTGAGGAGAGTGTTTTCCCCTGATGGTTTAATATACATGGGACATGTTACCAGGTGAACAGTATAAGTGAGGAGAGTGTGTTCCCCTGATTGTTTAATACACACGGGACATGTTACCAGGTTAACAGTATAAGTGAGGAGAGTGTGTTCCCCTGATGATTGAATATACACGGGACATGTTGCCAGGTGAACAGTATAAGTGAGGAGAGTGTGTTCCCCTGATTGTTTAATATACACGGGACATGTTACCAGGTGAACAGTATAAGTGAGGAGAGTGTGTTCCCCTGACTGTTTAATACACACGGGACCTGTTACCAGCTGAACAGTATAAGTGAGGAGAGTGTGTTCCCCTGATGATTGAATATACACGGGACATGTTACCAGCTGAACAGTATAAGTGAGGAGAGTGTGTTCCCCTGATTGTTTAATACACACGGGACATGTTACCAGCTGAACAGTATAAGTGAGGAGAGTGTGTTCCCCTGATTGTTTAATACACACGGGACATGTTACCAGCTGAACAGTATAAGTGAGGAGAGTGTGTTCCCCTGATGATTGAATATACACGGGACATGTTACCAGCTGAACAGTATAAGTGAGGAGAGTGTGTTCCCCTGATTGTTTAATACACACGGGACATGTTACCAGCTGAACAGTATAAGTGAGGAGAGTGTGTTCCCCTGATTGTTTAATACACACGGGACATGTTACCAGATGAACAGTATAAGTGAGGAGATTGTGTTCTCCTGATTGTTTAATATACACGGGACATGTCACCAGGTGAACAGTATAAGTGAGGAGAGTGTGTTCCCCTGATGGTTTAATATACACAGGACATGTTACCAGGTGAACAGGATAAGTGAGGAGAGTGTGTTCCCTTGATTGTTTAATATACATGGGACATGTCACCAGGTGAACAGTGTAAGTGAGGAGATTGTGTTCCCCTGATGGTTTAATACACACGGGACATGTTACCAGGTGAACAGTATTAGTGAGGAGAGTGTGTTCCCCTGATTGTTTAATATACACAGGACATGTTACAAGGTGAACAGGATAAGTGAGGAGAGTGTGTTCCCCTGATTGTTTAATATACATGGGACATGTCACCAGGTGAACAGTGTAAGTGAGGAGAGTGTGTTCCCCTGATGGTTTAATACACATGGGACATGACACCAGGTGAACAGTATAAGTGAGGAGAGTGTGTTCCCCTGATGGTTTAATACACATGGGACATGACACCAGGTGAACAGTATAAGTGAGGAGAGTGTGTTCTCCTGATTGTTTAATGATCACGGGACATGTTACCAGGTGAACAGAATATTTGAGGAGAGTGTGTTCCCCTGATGGTTTAATATACACGGGACATGTTACCAGATGAACAGTATAAGTGAGGAGATTGTGTTCCCCTGATGGTTTAATACACGGGGGACATGTTACCAGATGAACAGTTTAATTGAGGTGAGTGTGTTCCCCTGATGGTTTAATACACACGGGACATGTTACCAGATGAACAGTATATGTGAGGAGATTGTGTTCCCCTGTTTGTTTAATATACACGGGATATGTCAACAGGTGAAAAGTATAAGTGAGGAGAGTGTGTTCCCCTGATGGTTTAATACGCACGCGACATGTTACCAGGTGAACAGAATATGTGAGGAGAGTGTGTTCCCCTGATGGTTTAATATACACAGGACATATCACCATTTGAACAGAATAAGTGAGGAGAGTGTGTTCCCCTGATTGTTTACTACACACGGGACATGTTACCAGGTAAACGTTATAAGTGAGAAGAGTATGATCCCCTGATGGTTAAATACACACAGGACATATCACCATTTGAACAGTATAAGTGAGGAGAGTGTGTTCCCCTGATGGTTTAATATACACAGGACATGTCACCAGGTGAACAGTATAAGTGAGAAGAGTGTGTTCCCCTGATGGTTTAATATACACAGGACATGTTACCAGGTGAACAGTATAAGTGAGGAGAGTGTGTTCCCCTGACTGTTAAATATACACAGGACATGTTACCAGGAGAACAGAATAAGTGAGGAGAGTGTGTTCCCCTGATTGTTAAATATACACAGGACATGTTACCAGGTGAACAGTATAAGTGAGGAGAGTGTTTTCCCCTGATGGTTTAATATACATGGGACATGTTACCAGGTGAACAGTATAAGTGAGGAGAGTGTGTTCCCCTGATTGTTTAATACACACGGGACATGTTACCAGGTTAACAGTATAAGTGAGGAGAGTGTGTTCCCCTGATGATTGAATATACACGGGACATGTTGCCAGGTGAACAGTATAAGTGAGGAGAGTGTGTTCCCCTGATTGTTTAATATACACGGGACATGTTACCAGGTGAACAGTATAAGTGAGGAGAGTGTGTTCCCCTGACTGTTTAATACACACGGGACCTGTTACCAGCTGAACAGTATAAGTGAGGAGAGTGTGTTCCCCTGATGATTGAATATACACGGGACATGTTACCAGCTGAACAGTATAAGTGAGGAGAGTGTGTTCCCCTGATTGTTTAAT
Source organism: Heterodontus francisci (assembly GCF_036365525.1). Taxonomy (NCBI): domain Eukaryota; kingdom Metazoa; phylum Chordata; class Chondrichthyes; order Heterodontiformes; family Heterodontidae; genus Heterodontus; species Heterodontus francisci. The sequence continues at coordinate 7,926,630 of NC_090392.1, read as the reverse complement.
ACACACGGGACATGTTACCAGCTGAACAGTATAAGTGAGGAGAGTGTGTTCCCCTGATTGTTTAATACACACGGGACATGTTACCAGCTGAACAGTATAAGTGAGGAGAGTGTGTTCCCCTGATGATTGAATATACACGGGACATGTTACCAGCTGAACAGTATAAGTGAGGAGAGTGTGTTCCCCTGATTGTTTAATACACACGGGACATGTTACCAGCTGAACAGTATAAGTGAGGAGAGTGTGTTCCCCTGATTGTTTAATACACACGGGACATGTTACCAGGTGAACAGTATAATTGAGGAGAGTGCGTTACCCTGATTGTTTAATGCTCACGGGACATGTTACTAGGTGAACAGAATAAGTGAGGAGAGTGTGTTCCCCTGATTGTTTAATATACACGGGACATGTTACCAGGTGAACAGAATAAGTGAGGAGAGTGTGTTCCCCTGATTGTTTATTATACATGGAAAATGTTACCAGGTGAACAGTATAAGTGAGGAGAGTGTGTTCCCCTGATGGTTTAATATACACAGGACATGTCACCAGGTGAACAGTATAACTGAGAAGAGTGTGTTCCCCTGATGGTTTAATATACACGGGACATGTTACCAGGTGAACAGTATAAGTGAGGAGAGTGTGTTCCCCTGAAGGTTTAATATACACCGGACATGTTACCAGGTGAACAGAAGAAGTGAGGAGAGTGTGTTCCCCTGATTGTTTAATATACACGGGACATGTTACCAGGTGACCAGTATAAGTGAGGAGAGTGTGTTCCCCTGATGGTTTAATATACAAGGGACCTGTTACCAGGTGAACAGTATAAGTGAGGAGAGTGTGTTCCCCTGATGGTTTAATATAAACAGGACTTGTTAACAGGTGAACATTATAAGTGAGGAGAGTGTGTTCCCCTGATTGTTTAATATACACGGGACATGTTAACAAGTGAACAGTATAAGTGAGGAGAGTGTGTTCCCCTGATGGTTTAATATACATGGGACTTGTTACCAGGTGAACAGTTTAAGAGAGCAGAGTGTGTTCCCCTGATGGTTTAATATACATGGGACATGTCAACAGGTGAATAGTATAAGTAAGGAGAATGTGTTCCCCAGATGGTTTAATACGCACGGGACATGTTACCAGGTGAACAGTATAAGTGAGGAGATTGTGTTCCCCTGATGGTTTAATATACACCGGACATGTTTCCAGGTGAACAGTATAAGTGAGGAGATTGTTTTCCCCTGATGGTTTAATACACACGGGACATGTTACCAGATGAACAATATAAGTGAGGAGAGTGTGTTCCCCTGATAGTTTAATACACACAGGCCATGTTACCAGGTGAACAGTATAAGTGAGGAGAGTCTGTTTCCCTGATTGTTTAATACACACAGGCCATGTTACCAGGTGAACAGTATAAGTGAGGAGACTGCGTTCCCCTGATGGTTTAATATACACGGGACATGTCATCAGGTGAACTCTATAAGTGAGGAGAGTGTGTTCCCAAGATTGTTTAATACACACAGGCCATGTTACCAGGTGAACAGTATAAGTGAGGAGACTGCGGTCCCCTGATGGTTTAATATACACGGGACATGTTACCAGATGAACAGTATAAGTGAGGAGATTGTGTTCTCCTGATTGTTTAATATACACGGGACATGTCACCAGGTGAACAGTATAAGTGAGGAGAGTGTGTTCCCCTGATGGTTTAATATACACAGGACATGTTACCAGGTGAACAGGATAAGTGAGGAGAGTGTGTTCCCTTGATTGTTTAATATACACGGGACATGTTACCAGGTGAACAGTATAAGTGAGGAGAGTGTTTTCCCCTGATGGTTTAAGAGACACGGGACATGTTACCAGGTGAACAGTATAAGTGAGGAGAGTGTTTTCCACTGACGGTTTCATATACACGGGACATATTGCCAGGTGAACAGTATAATTGAAGAGAGTGTGTTCCCCTGATGGTTTAATGCACACAGGACATGTTACCAGGTGAACAGTATAAGTGAGGAGATTGTGTTCCCCTGATGGTTGAATATAAACGGGACATGTTACCAGGTGAACAGGATAAGTGAGGAGAGTGTGTTCCCCTGATGGTTTAGTATACACGGGACATGTTACCAGGTGAACAGTATAAGTGAGGAGAGTGTGTTCCCCTGAAGGTTTAATATACACCGGACATGTTACCAGGTGAACAGTTTAAGTGAGGAGAGTGTGTTCCCCTGATTGTTTAATATACAAGGGACATGTTACCAGGTGAACAGTATAAGTGAGGAGAGTGTGTTCCCCTGATGGTTTAATATACAAGGGACATGTTACCAGGTGAACAGTATAAGGGAGGAGAGTGTGTTCCCCTGATGGTTTAATATAAACAGGACTTGTTAACAGGTGAACAGTATAAGTGAGGAGAGTGTGTTCCCCTGATTGTTTAATATACACGGGACATGTTAACAAGTGAACAGTATAAGTGAGGAGAGTGTGTTCCCCTGATGGTTTAATATACATGGGACATGTTACCAGGTGAACAGTTTAAGAGAGCAGAGTGTGTTCCCCTGATGGTTTAATATACATGGGACATGTCAACAGGTGAATAGTATAAGTGAGGAGAATGAGTTCCCCAGATGGTTTAATACGCACGGGACATGTTACCAGATGAACAATATAAGTGAGGAGAGTGTATTCCCCTGATAGTTTAATACACACAGGCCATGTTACCAGGTGAACAATATAAGTGAGGAGAGTGTGTTCCCCTGATAGTTTAATACACACAGGCCATGTTACCAGGTGAACAGTATAAGTGAGGAGACTGCGTTCCCCTGATGGTTTAATATACACGGGACATGTTACCAGATGAACAGTATAAGTGAGGAGATTGTGTTCTCCTGATTGTTTAATATACACAGGACATGTCACCAGGTGAACAGTATAAGTGAGGAGAGTGTGTTCCCCTGATGGTTTAATATACACAGGACATGTTACCAGATGAACAGGATAAGTGAGGAGAGTGTGTTCCCCTGATTGTTTAATATACATGGGACATGTCACCAGGTGAACAGTGTAAGTGAGGAGATTGTGTTCCAACTGATGGTTTAATACACACGGGACATGTTACCAGGTGAACAGTATAAGTGAGGAGAGTGTGTTCCCCTGATTGTTTAATATACACAGGACATGTTACAAGGTGAACAGGATAAGTGAGGAGAGTGTGTTCCCCTGATTGTTTAATATACATGGGACATGTCACCAGGTGAACAGTGTAAGTGAGGAGAGTGTGTTCCCCTGATGGTTTAATACACATGGGACATGACACCAGGTGAAAAGTATAAGTGAGGAGAGTGTGTTCCCCTGATGGTTTAATACACATGGGACATGACACCAGGTGAACAGTATAAGAGAGGAGAGTGTGTTCCCCTGATTGTTTAATGCTCACGGGACATGTTACCAGGTGAACAGAATATTTGAGGAGAGTGTGTTCCCCTGATGGTTTAATATACACGGGACATATTACCAGATGAACAGTATAAGTGAGGAGATTGTGTTCCCCTGATGGTTTAGTACACGGCGGACATGTTACCAGATGAACAGTTTAATTGAGGAGAGTGTGTTCCCCTGATGGTTTAATACACACGGGACATGTTACCAGATGAACAGTATATGTGAGGAGATTGTGTTCCCCTGATAGTTTAATATACACGGGATATGTCAACAGGTGAACAGTATAAGTGAGGAGAGTGTGTTCCCCTGATGGTTTAATACGCACGGGACATGTTACCAGGTGAACAGAATATGTGAGGAGAGTGTGTTCCCCTGATGGTTTAATATACACAGGACATATCACCATTTGAACAGAATAAGTGAGGAGAGTGTGTTCCCCTGATGGTTTAATATACACAGGCCATGTCACCAGGTGAACAGTATAAGCGAGAAGAGTGTGTTCCCCTGATGGTTTAATATACACAGGACATGTTACCAGGTGAACAGTATAAGTGAGGAGAGTGTGTTCCCCTGATTGTTAAATATACACAGGACATGTTACCAGGAGAACAGAATAAGTGAGGAGAGTGTGTTCCCCTGATTGTTAAATATACACAGGACATGTTACCAGGTGAACAGTATAAGTGAGGAGACTGTTTTCCCCTGATGGTTTAATATACATGGGACATGTTACCAGGTGAACAGTATAAGTGAGGAGAGTGTGTTCCCCTGATTGTTTAATACACACGGGACATGTTACCAGGTTAACAGTATAAGTGAGGAGAGTGTGTTCCCCTGATGATTGAATATACACGGGACATGTTACCAGGTGAACAGTATAAGTGAGGAGAGTGTGTTCCCCTGATTGTTTAATATACACGGGACATGTTACCAGGTGAACAGTATAAGTGAGGAGAGTGTGTTCCCCTGATTGTTTAATACACACGGGACCTGTTACCAGCTGTACAGTATAAGTGAGGAGAGTGTGTTCCCCTGATGATTGAATATACACGGGACATGTTACCTACTGAACAGTATAAGTGAGGAGAGTGTGTTCCCCTGATTGTTTAATACACACGGGACATGTTACCAGCTGAACAGTATAAGTGAGGAGAGTGTGTTCCCCTGATTGTTTAATATACACGGGACATGTTACCAGCTGAACAGTATAAGTGAGGAGAGTGTGTTCCCCTGATGATTGAATATACACGGGACATGTTACCAGCTGAACAGTATAAGTGAGGAGAGTGTGTTCCCCTGATTGTTTAATACACACGGGACATGTTACCAGCTGAACAGTATAAGTGAGGAGAGTGTGTTCCCCTGATTGTTTAATACACACGGGACATGTTACCAAGTGAACAGTATAATTGAGGAGAGTGCGTTACCCTGATTGTTTAATGCTCACGGGACATGTTACCAGGTGAACAGAATAAGTGAGGAGAGTGTGTTCCCCTGATTGTTTAATATACACGGGACATGTTACCAGGTGAAGAGTATAAGTGAGGAGAGTCTGTTCCACTGATTGTTTAACGCTCACGGGACATGTTACCAGGTGAACAGAATAAGTGAGGAGAGTGTGTTCCCCTGATTGTTTATTATACACGGAAAATGTTACCAGGTGAACAGTATAAGTGAGGAGAGTGTGTTCCCCTGATGGTTTAATATACACAGGACATGTCACCAGGTGAACAGTATAAGTGAGAAGAGTGTGTTCCCCTGATGGTTTAATATACACGGGACATGTTACCAGGTGAACAGTATAAGTGAGGAGAGTGTGTTCCCCTGAAGGTTTAATATACACCGGACATGTTACCAGGTGAACAATATAAGTGAGGAGAGTGTTTTCCCCTGATTGTTTCATATACAAGGGACATGTTACCAGGTGAACAGTATAAGTGAGGAGAGTGTGTTCCCCTGATGGTTTAATATAAACAGGACTTGTTAACAGGTGAACAGTATAAGTGAGGAGAGTGTGTTCCCCTGATTGTTTAATATGCACGGGACATGTTAACAAGTGAACAGTATAAGTGAGGAGAGTGTGTTCCCCTGATGGTTTAATATACATGGGACATGTTACCAGGTGAACAGTTTAAGAGAGCAGAGTGTGTTCCCCTGATGGTTTAATATACATGGGACATGTCAACAGGTGAATAGTATAAGTGAGGAGAATTTGTTCCCCAGATGGTTTAATACGCACGGGACATGTTACCAGGTGAACAGTATAAGTGAGGAGATTGTGTTCCCCTGATGGTTTAATATACACGGGACATGTTTCCAGGTGAACAGTATAAGTGAGGAGATTGTGTTCCCCTGATGGTTTAATACACACGGGACATGTTACCAGATGAACAGTATAAGTGAGGAGAGTGTGTTTCCCTGATTGTTTAATACACACAGGCCATGTTACCAGGTGAACAGTATAAGTGAGGAGACTGCGTTCCGCTGCTGGTTTAATATACACGGGACATGTCATCAGGTGAACTCTATAAGTGAGGAGAGTGTGTTCCCCAGATTGTTTAATACACGCAGGCCATGTTACCAGGTGAACAGTATAAGTGAGGAGACTGCGTTCCCCTGATGGTTTAATATACACGGGACATGTTACCAGATGAACAGTATAAGTGAGGAGATTGTGTTCTCCTGATTGTTTAATATACACGGGACATGTCACCAGGTGAACAGTATAAGTGAGGAGAGTGTGTTCCCCTGATGGTTTAATATACACAGGACATGTTACCAGGTGAACAGGATAAGTGAGGAGAGTGTGTTCCCTTGATTGTTTAATATACATGGGACATGTCACCAGGTGAACAGTGTAAGTGAGGAGATTGTGTTCCCCTGATGGTTTAATACACACGGGACATGTTACCAGGTGAACAGTATTAGTGAGGAGAGTGTGTTCCCCTGATTGTTTAATATACACAGGACATGTTACAAGGTGAACAGGATAAGTGAGGAGAGTGTGTTCCCCTGATTGTTTAATATACATGGGACATGTCACCAGGTGAACAGTGTAAGTGAGGAGAGTGTGTTCCCCTGATGGTTTAATACACATGGGACATGACACCAGGTGAACAGTATAAGTGAGGAGAGTGTGTTCCCCTGATGGTTTAATACACATGGGACATGACACCAGGTGAACAGTATAAGTGAGGAGAGTGTGTTCTCCTGATTGTTTAATGATCACGGGACATGTTACCAGGTGAACAGAATATTTGAGGAGAGTGTGTTCCCCTGATGGTTTAATATACACGGGACATGTTACCAGATGAACAGTATAAGTGAGGAGATTGTGTTCCCCTGATGGTTTAATACACGGGGGACATGTTACCAGATGAACAGTTTAATTGAGGTGAGTGTGTTCCCCTGATGGTTTAATACACACGGGACATGTTACCAGATGAACAGTATATGTGAGGAGATTGTGTTCCCCTGTTTGTTTAATATACACGGGATATGTCAACAGGTGAAAAGTATAAGTGAGGAGAGTGTGTTCCCCTGATGGTTTAATACGCACGCGACATGTTACCAGGTGAACAGAATATGTGAGGAGAGTGTGTTCCCCTGATGGTTTAATATACACAGGACATATCACCATTTGAACAGAATAAGTGAGGAGAGTGTGTTCCCCTGATTGTTTACTACACACGGGACATGTTACCAGGTAAACGTTATAAGTGAGAAGAGTATGATCCCCTGATGGTTAAATACACACAGGACATATCACCATTTGAACAGTATAAGTGAGGAGAGTGTGTTCCCCTGACTGTTAAATATACACAGGACATGTTACCAGGAGAACAGAATAAGTGAGGAGAGTGTGTTCCCCTGATTGTTAAATATACACAGGACATGTTACCAGGTGAACAGTATAAGTGAGGAGAGTGTTTTCCCCTGATGGTTTAATATACATGGGACATGTTACCAGGTGAACAGTATAAGTGAGGAGAGTGTGTTCCCCTGATTGTTTAATACACACGGGACATGTTACCAGGTTAACAGTATAAGTGAGGAGAGTGTGTTCCCCTGATGATTGAATATACACGGGACATGTTGCCAGGTGAACAGTATAAGTGAGGAGAGTGTGTTCCCCTGATTGTTTAATATACACGGGACATGTTACCAGGTGAACAGTATAAGTGAGGAGAGTGTGTTCCCCTGACTGTTTAATACACACGGGACCTGTTACCAGCTGAACAGTATAAGTGAGGAGAGTGTGTTCCCCTGATGATTGAATATACACGGGACATGTTACCAGCTGAACAGTATAAGTGAGGAGAGTGTGTTCCCCTGATTGTTTAATACACACGGGACATGTTACCAGCTGAACAGTATAAGTGAGGAGAGTGTGTTCCCCTGATTGTTTAATACACACGGGACATGTTACCAGCTGAACAGTATAAGTGAGGAGAGTGTGTTCCCCTGATGATTGAATATACACGGGACATGTTACCAGCTGAACAGTATAAGTGAGGAGAGTGTGTTCCCCTGATTGTTTAATACACACGGGACATGTTACCAGCTGAACAGTATAAGTGAGGAGAGTGTGTTCCCCTGATTGTTTAATACACACGGGACATGTTACCAGATGAACAGTATAAGTGAGGAGATTGTGTTCTCCTGATTGTTTAATATACACGGGACATGTCACCAGGTGAACAGTATAAGTGAGGAGAGTGTGTTCCCCTGATGGTTTAATATACACAGGACATGTTACCAGGTGAACAGGATAAGTGAGGAGAGTGTGTTCCCTTGATTGTTTAATATACATGGGACATGTCACCAGGTGAACAGTGTAAGTGAGGAGATTGTGTTCCCCTGATGGTTTAATACACACGGGACATGTTACCAGGTGAACAGTATTAGTGAGGAGAGTGTGTTCCCCTGATTGTTTAATATACACAGGACATGTTACAAGGTGAACAGGATAAGTGAGGAGAGTGTGTTCCCCTGATTGTTTAATATACATGGGACATGTCACCAGGTGAACAGTGTAAGTGAGGAGAGTGTGTTCCCCTGATGGTTTAATACACATGGGACATGACACCAGGTGAACAGTATAAGTGAGGAGAGTGTGTTCCCCTGATGGTTTAATACACATGGGACATGACACCAGGTGAACAGTATAAGTGAGGAGAGTGTGTTCTCCTGATTGTTTAATGATCACGGGACATGTTACCAGGTGAACAGAATATTTGAGGAGAGTGTGTTCCCCTGATGGTTTAATATACACGGGACATGTTACCAGATGAACAGTATAAGTGAGGAGATTGTGTTCCCCTGATGGTTTAATACACGGGGGACATGTTACCAGATGAACAGTTTAATTGAGGTGAGTGTGTTCCCCTGATGGTTTAATACACACGGGACATGTTACCAGATGAACAGTATATGTGAGGAGATTGTGTTCCCCTGTTTGTTTAATATACACGGGATATGTCAACAGGTGAAAAGTATAAGTGAGGAGAGTGTGTTCCCCTGATGGTTTAATACGCACGCGACATGTTACCAGGTGAACAGAATATGTGAGGAGAGTGTGTTCCCCTGATGGTTTAATATACACAGGACATATCACCATTTGAACAGAATAAGTGAGGAGAGTGTGTTCCCCTGATTGTTTACTACACACGGGACATGTTACCAGGTAAACGTTATAAGTGAGAAGAGTATGATCCCCTGATGGTTAAATACACACAGGACATATCACCATTTGAACAGTATAAGTGAGGAGAGTGTGTTCCCCTTATGGTTTAATATACACAGGACATGTCACCAGGTGAACAGTATAAGTGAGAAGAGTGTGTTCCCCTGATGGTTTAATATACACAGGACATGTTACCAGGTGAACAGTATAAGTGAGGAGAGTGTGTTCCCCTGACTGTTAAATATACACAGGACATGTTACCAGGAGAACAGAATAAGTGAGGAGAGTGTGTTCCCCTGATTGTTAAATATACACAGGACATGTTACCAGGTGAACAGTATAAGTGAGGAGAGTGTTTTCCCCTGATGGTTTAATATACATGGGACATGTTACCAGGTGAACAGTATAAGTGAGGAGAGTGTGTTCCCCTGATTGTTTAATACACACGGGACATGTTACCAGGTTAACAGTATAAGTGAGGAGAGTGTGTTCCCCTGATGATTGAATATACACGGGACATGTTGCCAGGTGAACAGTATAAGTGAGGAGAGTGTGTTCCCCTGATTGTTTAATATACACGGGACATGTTACCAGGTGAACAGTATAAGTGAGGAGAGTGTGTTCCCCTGACTGTTTAATACACACGGGACCTGTTACCAGCTGAACAGTATAAGTGAGGAGAGTGTGTTCCCCTGATGATTGAATATACACGGGACATGTTACCAGCTGAACAGTATAAGTGAGGAGAGTGTGTTCCCCTGATTGTTTAATACACACGGGACATGTTACCAGCTGAACAGTATAAGTGAGGAGAGTGTGTTCCCCTGATTGTTTAATACACACGGGACATGTTACCAGCTGAACAGTATAAGTGAGGAGAGTGTGTTCCCCTGATGATTGAATATACACGGGACATGTTACCAGCTGAACAGTATAAGTGAGGAGAGTGTGTTCCCCTGATTGTTTAATACACACGGGACATGTTACCAGCTGAACAGTATAAGTGAGGAGAGTGTGTTCCCCTGATTGTTTAATACACACGGGACATGTTACCAGGTGAACAGTATAATTGAGGAGAGTGCGTTACCCTGATTGTTTAATGCTCACGGGACATGTTACTAGGTGAACAGAATAAGTGAGGAGAGTGTGTTCCCCTGATTGTTTAATATACACGGGACATGTTACCAGGTGAACAGAATAAGTGAGGAGAGTGTGTTCCCCTGATTGTTTATTATACATGGAAAATGTTACCAGGTGAACAGTATAAGTGAGGAGAGTGTGTTCCCCTGATGGTTTAATATACACAGGACATGTCACCAGGTGAACAGTATAACTGAGAAGAGTGTGTTCCCCTGATGGTTTAATATACACGGGACATGTTACCAGGTGAACAGTATAAGTGAGGAGAGTGTGTTCCCCTGAAGGTTTAATATACACCGGACATGTTACCAGGTGAACAGAAGAAGTGAGGAGAGTGTGTTCCCCTGATTGTTTAATATACACGGGACATGTTACCAGGTGACCAGTATAAGTGAGGAGAGTGTGTTCCCCTGATGGTTTAATATACAAGGGACCTGTTACCAGGTGAACAGTATAAGTGAGGAGAGTGTGTTCCCCTGATGGTTTAATATACATGGGACTTGTTACCAGGTGAACAGTTTAAGAGAGCAGAGTGTGTTCCCCTGATGGTTTAATATACATGGGACATGTCAACAGGTGAATAGTATAAGTAAGGAGAATGTGTTCCCCAGATGGTTTAATACGCACGGGACATGTTACCAGGTGAACAGTATAAGTGAGGAGATTGTGTTCCCCTGATGGTTTAATATACACCGGACATGTTTCCAGGTGAACAGTATAAGTGAGGAGATTGTTTTCCCCTGATGGTTTAATACACACGGGACATGTTACCAGATGAACAATATAAGTGAGGAGAGTGTGTTCCCCTGATAGTTTAATACACACAGGCCATGTTACCAGGTGAACAGTATAAGTGAGGAGAGTCTGTTTCCCTGATTGTTTAATACACACAGGCCATGTTACCAGGTGAACAGTATAAGTGAGGAGACTGCGTTCCCCTGATGGTTTAATATACACGGGACATGTCATCAGGTGAACTCTATAAGTGAGGAGAGTGTGTTCCCAAGATTGTTTAATACACACAGGCCATGTTACCAGGTGAACAGTATAAGTGAGGAGACTGCGGTCCCCTGATGGTTTAATATACACGGGACATGTTACCAGATGAACAGTATAAGTGAGGAGATTGTGTTCTCCTGATTGTTTAATATACACGGGACATGTCACCAGGTGAACAGTATAAGTGAGGAGAGTGTGTTCCCCTGATGGTTTAATATACACAGGACATGTTACCAGGTGAACAGGATAAGTGAGGAGAGTGTGTTCCCTTGATTGTTTAATATACATGGGACATGTCACCAGGTGAACAGTGTAAGTGAGGAGATTGTGTTCCCCTGATGGTTTAATACACACGGGACATGTTAACAGGTGAACAGTATTAGTGAGGAGAGTGTGTTCCCCTGATTGTTTAATATACACAGGACATGTTACAAGGTGAACAGGATAAGTGAGGAGAGTGTGTTCCCCTGATTGTTTAATATACATGGGACATGTCACCAGTTGAACAGTGTAAGTGAGGAGAGTGTGTTCCCCTGATGGTTTAATACACATGGGACATGACACCAGGTGAACAGTATAAGTGAGGAGAGTGTGTTCCCCTGATGGTTTAATACACATGGGACATGACACCAGGTGAACAGTATAAGTGAGGAGAGTGTGTTCCCCTGATTGTTTAATGCTCACGGGACATGTTACCAGGTGAACAGAATATTTGAGGAGAGTGTGTTCCCCTGATGGTTTAATATACACGGGACATGTTACCAGATGAACAGTATAAGTGAGGAGATTGTGTTCCCCTGATGGTTTAATACACGGGCGACATGTTACCAGATGAACAGTTTATGTGAGGAGAGTGTGTTCCCCTGATGGTTAAATACACACGGGACATGTTACCAGATGAACAGTATAAGTGAGGAGATTGTGTACCCTTGTTTGTTTAATATACACGGGATATGTCAACAGGTGAACAGTATAAGTGAGGAGAGTGTGTTCCCCTGATGGTTTAATACGCACGGGACATGTTACCAGGTGAACAGAATATGTGAGGAGAGTGTGTTCCCCTGATGGTTTAATATACACAGGACATATCACCATTTGAACAGAATAAGTGAGGAGAGAGTGTTCCGTTGATTGTTTAATACACACGGGACATGTTACCAGGTAAAAATTATAAGTGAGAAGAGTATGATCCCCTGATGGTTAAATACACACAGGACATATCACCATTTGAACAGTATAAGTGAGGAGAGTGATTTCCCCTGATGGTTTAATATACACAGGACATGTTACCAGGTGAACAGTATAAGTGAGGAGAGTGTGTTCCCCTGATTGTTAAATATACACAGGACATGTTACCAGGAGAAAAGTATAAGTGAGGAGAGTGTGTTCCCCTGATTGTTAAATATACACAGGACATGTTACCAGGTGAACAGTATAAGTGAGGAGAGTGTTTTCCCCTGATGGTTTAATATACATGGGACATGTTACCAGGTGAACAGTATAAGTGAGGAGAGTGTGTTCCCCTGATTGTTTAATACACACGGGACATGTTACCAGGTTAACAGTATAAGTGAGGAGAGTGTGTTCCCCTGATGATTGAATATACACGGGACATGTTACCAGGTGAACAGGAGAAGTGAGGAGAGTGTGTTCCCCTGATTGTTTAATATACACGGGACATGTTACCAGGTGAACAGTATAAGTGAGGAGAGTGTGTTCCCCTGATGATTGAATATACACGGGACATGTTACCAGGTGAACAGTATAAGTGAGGAGAGTGTGTTCCCCTGATTGTTTAATATACACAGGACTTGTCACCAGGTGAACAGTTTAAGTGAGGAGAGTGTGTTCCCCTGATTGTTTAATACACACGGGACATGTTACCAGGTGAACAGTATAATTGAGGAGAGTGCGTTACCCTGATTGTTTAATGCTCACGGGACATGTTACCAGGTGAACAGAATAAGTGAGGAGAGTGTGTTCCCCTGATGGTTGAATATACACGGAAAATGTTACCAGGTGAACAGTATAAGTGAGGAGAGTGTGTTCCCCTGATTGTTTAATATACACGGGACATGTTACCAGGTGAAGAGTATAAGTGAGGAGAGTCTGTTCCCCTGATTGTTTAATGCTCACGGGACATGTTACCAGGTGAACAGAATAAGTGAGGAGAGTGTGTTCCCCTGATGGTTGAATATACACGGAAAATGTTACCAGGTGAACAGTATAAGTGAGGAGAGTGTGTTCCCCTGATTGTTTATTATACACGGAAAATGTTACCAGGTGAACAGTATAAGTGAGGAGAGTGTGTATTCCTGATTGTTTATTATACACGGGACATGTTACCAGGTGAACAGTATAAGTGATGAGAGTGTGTTCCCCTGATTGTTTATTATACACGGGACATGTTACCAGGTGAACAGTATAAGTGATGAGAGTGTGTTCCCCTGATGGTTTAATATACATGGGACATGTCACCAGGTGAACAGACCAAGTGGGGAGACTGTGTTCCTCTGATTGTTTAATATACACGGGACATGTTTCCAGGTGAACAGTATAAGTGAGGAGACTGTGTTCCCCTGATTGTTTAATATACACGGGACATGTCACCAGGTGAACAGTATAAGTGAGGAGAGTTTGTTCCCCTGATGGTTTAATACTGACGGGACATGTTGCCAGGTAAACAGTATAAGTGAGGAGAGTCTGTTCCCCTGATTGTTTAATACTGACGGGACATGTCACCATGTGAACAGTATTAGTGAGGAGAGAGTGTTCCCCGGATTGTTTAATACTGACGGGACATGTTATCAGGTGAACAGTATAAGTGAGGAGAGTGTGTTCCCCTGGTTGTTTAATACACACAGGACATGTTACCAGGCGAAGAGTATAAGTGAGGAGAGTGTGTTCCCCTGATTGTTTAATACACATGGGACATGTTACCTGGTGAACAGTATAAGTGAGGAGAGTGTGTGCCCCAGATGCTTTAATATACACAGGACATGTTACCAGGCGAACAGTATAAGTGAGGAAAGTGTGTTCCCCTGATTGTTTAATGCACACAGGACATGTCACCAGGCGAACAGTATAAGTGAGGAGAGTGTGTTCCCCTGATTGTTTAATGCACACAGGTCATGTTACCAGGTGAACAGTATAAGTGAGGAGAGCGTGTTCCCCTGATGGTTTAATATACACGGGACCATGTTACCAGGTGAACAGTATAAGTGAGGAGAGCGTGTTCCCCTGATGGTTTAATATACACGGGACCATGTTACCAGGTGAACAGTATAAGTGATGAGAGTGTGTTCCCCTGATGGTTTAATATGCATGGGACATGTTAACAGGTGAACAGTATAAGTGAGGAGACTGTGTTCCCCTGATGGTTTAATATACACAGGACATGTTACCAGGTGAACAGTATAAGTGAGGAGAGTGTGTGCCCCTGATGGTTGAATATAAACGGGACATGTTACCAGGTGAACAGTATAAGTGAGGAGAGTGTGTTCCCCTGATGGTTTAATATACACGGGACATGTTACCAGGTGAACAGTATAAGTGAGGAGAGTGTGTTCCCCTGAAGGTTTAATATACACCGGACATGTTACCAGGTGAACAGTATAAGTGAGGAGAGTGTGTTCCCCTGATGGTTTAATATAAACAGGACATGTTACCAGGTGAACAGTTTAAGAGAGCAGAGTGTGTTCCCCTGATGGTTTAATATACATGGGACATGTTACCAGGTGAACAGTTTAAGAGAGCAGAGTGTGTTCCCCTGATGGTTTAATATACATGGGACATGTCAACAGGTGAATGGTATAAGTGAGGAGAATGTGTTCCCCAGATGGTTTAATACGCACGGGACATGTTACCAGGTGAACAGTATAAGTGAGGAGATTGTGTTCCCCTGATGGTTTAATATACACGGCACATGTTTCCAGGTGAACAGTATAAGTGAGGAGAGTGTGTTTCCCTGATTGTTTAATACACACAGGCCATGTTACCAGGTGAACAGTATAAGTGAGGAGACTGCGTTCCCCTGATGGTTTAATATACACGGGACATGTCATCAGGTGAACTCTATAAGTGAGGAGAGTGTGTTCCCCAGATTGTTTAATACACACAGGCCATGTTACCAAGTGAACAGTATAAGTGAGGAGACTGCGTTCCCCTGATGGTTTAATATACACGGGACATGTTACCAGATGAACAGTATAAGTGAGGAGATTGTGTTCTCCTGATTGTTTAATATACACGGGACATGTCACCAGGTGAACAGTATAAGTGAGGAGAGTGTGTTCCCCTGATGGTTTAATATACACAGGACATGTTACCAGGTGAACAGGATAAGTGAGGAGAGTGTGTTCCCTGGATTGTTTAATATACATGGGACATGTCACCAGTTGAACAGTGTAAGTGAGGAGAGTGTGTTCCCCTGATGGTTTAATACACATGGGACATGACACCAGGTGAACAGTATAAGTGAGGAGAGTGTGTTCCCCTGATGGTTTAATACACATGGGACATGACACCAGGTGAACAGTATAAGTGAGGAGAGTGTGTTCCCCTGATTGTTTAATGCTCACGGGACATGTTACCAGGTGAACAGAATATTTGAGGAGAGTGTGTTCCCCTGATGGTTTAATATACACGGGACATGTTACCAGATGAACAGTATAAGTGAGGAGATTGTGTTCCCCTGATGGTTTAATACACGGGCGACATGTTACCAGATGAACAGTTTATGTGAGGAGAGTGTGTTCCCCTGATGGTTAAATACACACGGGACATGTTACCAGATGAACAGTATAAGTGAGGAGATTGTGTACCCTTGTTTGTTTAATATACACGGGATATGTCAACAGGTGAACAGTATAAGTGAGGAGAGTGTGTTCCCCTGATGGTTTAATACGCACGGGACATGTTACCAGGTGAACAGAATATGTGAGGAGAGTGTGTTCCCCTGATGGTTTAATACGCACGGGACATGTTACCAGATGAACAATATAAGTGAGGAGAGTGTGTTCCCCTGATAGTTTAATACACACAGGCCATGTTACCAGGTGAACAGTATAAGTGAGGAGAGTGTGTTTCCCTGATTGTTTAATACACACAGGCCATGTTACCAGGTGAACAGTAAAAGTGAGGAGACTGCGTTCCCCTGATGGGTTAATATACACGGGACATGTCATCAGGTGAACTCTATAAGTGAGGAGAGTGTGTTCCCCAGATTGTTTAATACACACAGGACATGTTACCAAGTGAACAGTATAAGTGAGGAGACTGCGTTCCCCTGATGGTTTAATATACACGGGACATGTTCCCAGATGAACAGTATAAGTGAGGAGATTGTGTTCTCCTGATTGTTTAATATACACGGGACATGTCACCAGGTGAACAGTATAAGTGAGGAGAGTGTGTTCCCCTGATGGTTTAATATACACAGGACATGTTACCAGGTGAACAGGATAAGTGAGGAGAGTGTGTTCCCCTGATTGTTTAATATACATGGGACATGTCACCAGGTGAACAGTGTAAGTGAGGAGAGTGTGTTCCCCTGATGGTTTAATACACATGGGACATGACACCAGGTGAACAGTATAAGTGAGGAGAGTGTGTTCCCCTGATGGTTTAATACACATGGGACATGACACCAGGTGAACAGTATAAGTGAGGAGAGTGTGTTCCCCTGATTGTTTAATGCTCACGGGACATGTTACCTGGTGAACAGAATATTTGAGGAGAGTGTGTTCCCCTGATAGTTTAATATACACGGGACATGTTACCAGATGAACAGTATAAGTGAGGAGATTGTGTTCCCCTGATGGTTTAATACACGGGGGACATGTTACCAGATGAACAGTTTAATTGAGGAGTGTGTGTTCGCCTGATGGTTTAATACACACGGGACATGTTACCAGATGAACAGTATAAGTGAGGAGATTGTGTTCCCCTGATTGTTTAATATACACGGGATATGTCAACAGGTGAACAGTATAAGTGAGGAGAGTGTGTTCCCCCGATGGTTTAATACGCACGGGACATGTTACCAGGTGAACAGAATATGTGAGGAGAGTGTGTTCCCCTGATGGTTTAATATACACAGGACATATCACCATTTGAACAGAATAAGTGAGGAGAGTGTGTTCCCCTGATTGTTTAATACACACGGGACATGTTACCAGGTAAACATTATAAGTGAGAAGAGTATGATCCCCTGATGGTTAAATACACACAGGACATATCACCATTTGAACAGTATAAGTGAGGAGAGTGTGTTCCCCTGATGGTTTAATATACACAGGACATGTCACCAGGTGAACAGTATAAGTGAGAAGAGTGTGTTCCCCTGATGGTTTAATATACACAGGACATGTTACCAGGTGAACAGTATAAGTGAGGAGAGTGTGTTCCCCTGATTGTTAAATATACACAGGACATGTTACCAGGAGAACAGTATAAGTGAGGAGAGTGTGTTCCCCTGATTGTTAAATATACACAGGACATGTTACCAGGTGAACAGTATAAGTGAGGAGAGTGTTTTCCCCTGATGGTTTAATATACATGGGACATGTTACCAGGTGAACAGTATAAGTGAGGAGAGTGTGTTCCCCTGATTGTTTAATACACACGGGACATGTTACCAGGTTAACAGTATAAGTGAGGAGAGTGTGTTCCCCTGATGATTGAATATACACGGGACATGTTACCAGGTGAACAGTATAAGTGAGGAGAGTGTGTTCCCCTGATTGTTTAATATACACGGGACATGTTACCAGGTGAACAGTATAAGTGAGGAGAGTGTGTTCCCCTGATTGTTTAATACATACGGGACATGTTACCAGCTGAACAGTATAAGTGAGGAGAGTGTGTTCCCCTGATGGTTTAATATAAACAGGACTTGTTAACAGGTGAACAGTATAAGTGAGGAGAGTGTGTTCCCCTGATTGTTTAATATACACGGGACATGTTAACAAGTGAACAGTATAAGTGAGGAGAGTGTGTTCCCCTGATGGTTTAATATACATGGGACATGTTACCAGGTGAACAGTTTAAGAGAGCAGAGTGTGTTCCCCTGATGGTTTAATATACATGGGACATGTCAACAGGTGAATAGTATAAGTGAGGAGAATGTGTTCCCCAGATGGTTTAATAAGCACGGGACATGTTACCAGGTGAACAGTATAAGTGAGGAGATTGTGTTCCCCTGATGGTTTAATGTACACGGGACATGTTTCCAGGTGAACAGTATAAGTGAGGAGATTGTGTTCTCCTGATGGTTTAATACACACGGGACATGTTACCAGATGAACAATATAAGTGAGGAGAGTGTGTTCCCCTGATAGTTTAATACACACAGGCCATGTTACCAGGTGAACAGTATAAGTGAGGAGAGTGTGTTTCCCTGATTGTTTAATACACACAGGCCATGTTACCAGGTGAACAGTATAAGTGAGGAGACTGCGTTCCCCTGATGTTTTAATATACACGGGACATGTCATCAGGTGAACTCTATAAGTGAGGAGAGTGTGTTCCCCAGATTGTTTAATACACACAGGCCATGTTACCAAGTGAACAGTATAAGTGAGGAGACTGCGTTCCCCTGATGGTTTAATATACACGGGACATGTTACCAGATGAACAGTATAAGTGAGGAGATTGTGTTCTCCTGATTGTTTAATATACACGGGACATGTCACCAGGTGAACAGTATAAGTGAGGAGAGTGTGTTCCCCTGATGGTTTAATATACACAGGACATGTTACCAGGTGAACAGGATAAGTGAGGAGAGTGTGTTCCCCTGATTGTTTAATATACATGGGACAAGTTACCAGGTGAACAGTATAAGTGAGGAGAGTGTGTTCCCCTGATTGTTTAATACACACGGGACATGTTACCAGGTTAACAGTATAAGTGAGGAGAGTGTGTTCCCCTGATGATTGAATATACACGGGACATGTTACCAGGTGAACAGTATAAGTGAGGAGAGTGTGTTCCCCTGATTGTTTAATATACACGGGACATTTTACCAGGTGAACAGTATAAGTGAGGAGAGTGTGTTCCCCTGATTGTTTAATACACACGGGACATGTTACCAGCTGAACAGTATAAGTGAGGAGAGTGTGTTCCCCTGATGATTGAATATACACGGGACATGTTACCAGGTGAACAGTATAAGTGAGGAGAGTGTGTTCCCCTGATTGTTTAATATCCACAGGACATGTCACCAGGTGAACAGTTTAAGTGAGGAGAGTGTGTTCCCCTGATTGTTTAATACACACGGGACATGTTACCAGGTGAACAGAATAAGTGAGGAGAGTGTGTTCCCCTGATGGTTGAATATACACGGAAAATGTTACCAGGTGAACAGTATAAGTGAGGAGAGAGTGTTCCCCTGATGGTTTAATATACACGGGACATGTTCCCAGGTGAACAGAATAAGTGAGGAGAGTGTTTTCCCCTGATTGTTTATTATACACGGAAAATGTTACCAGATGAACAGTATAAGTGAGGAGAGTGTGTTCCCCTGATGGTTGATTATAAACGGGTCATGTTACCAGGTGAACAGTATAAGTGAGGACAGTGTGTTCCCCTGATGGTTTAATATACACGGGACATGTTACCAGGTGAACAGTATAAGTGAGGAGAGTGTGTTCCCCTGAAGGTTTAATATACACCGGACATGTTACCAGGTGAACAGTATAAGTGAGGAGAGTGTGTTCCCCTGAAGGTTTAATATACACCGGACATGTTACCAGGTGAACAGTATAAGTGAGGAGAATGTGTTCCCCTGATTGTTTAATATACACGGGACATGTTACCAGGTGAACAGTATAAGTGAGGAGAGTGTGTTCCCCTGATGGTTTAATATAAACAGGACTTGTTAACAGGTGAACAGTATAAGTGAGGAGAGTGTGTTCCCCTGATGGTTTAATATACATGGGACATGTTACCAGGTGAACAGTTTAAGAGAGCAGAGTGTGTTCCCCTGATGGTTTAATATACATGGGACATGTCAACAGGTGAATAGTATAAGTGAGGAGAATGTGTTCCCCAGATGGTTTAATACGCACGGGACATGTTACCAGGTGAACAGTATAATTGAGGAGATTGTGTTCCCCTGATGGTTTAATATACATGGGACATGTCAACAGGTGAATAGTATAAGTGAGGAGAATGTGTTCCCCAGATGGTTTAATACGCACGGGACATGTTACCAGGTGAACAGTATAAGTGAGGAGATTGTGTTCCCCTGATTGTTTAATATACACGGGACATGTTAACAAGTGAACAGTATAAGTGAGGAGAGTGTGTTCCCCTGATGGTTTAATATACATGGGACATGTTACCAGGTGAACAGTTTAAGAGAGCAGAGTGTGTTCCCCTGATGGTTTAATATACATGGGACATGTCAACAGGTGAATAGTATAAGTGAGGAGAATGTGTTCCCCAGATGGTTTAATACGCACGGGACATGTTACCAGGTGAACAGTATAAGTGAGGAGATTGTGTTCCCCTGATGGTTTAATATACACGGGACATGTTTCCAGGTGAACAGTATAAGTGAGGAGAGTGTGTTCCCCTGATGGTTTAATACACACGGGACATGTTACCAGATGAACAATATAAGTGAGGAGAGTGTGTTCCCCTGATAGTTTAATACACACAGGCCATGTTACCAGGTGAACAGTATAAGTGAGGAGAGTGTGTTTCCCTGATTGTTTAATACACACAGGCCATGTTACCAGGTGAACAGTATAAGTGAGGAGACTGCGTTCCCCTGATGGTTTAATATACACGGGACATGTCATCAGGTGAACTCTATAAGTGAGGAGAGTGTGTTCCCCAGATTGTTTAATACACACAGGCCATGTTACCAGGTGAACAGTATAAGTGAGGAGACTGCGTTCCCCTGATGGTTTAATATACACGGGACATGTCACCAGGTGAACAGTGTAAGTGAGGAGATTGTGTTCCCCTGATGGTTTAATACACACGGGACATGTTACCAGGTGAACAGTATAAGTGAGGAGAGTGTGTTCCCCTGATTGTTTAATATACACAGGACATGTTACCTGGTGAACAGTATAAGTGAGGAGAGTGTGTTCCCCTGATTGTTTAATATACATGGGACATGTCACCAGGTGAACAGTGTAAGTGAGGAGAGTGTGTTCCCCTGATGGTTTAATACACATGGGACATGACACCAGGTGAACAGTATAAGTGAGGAGAGTGTGTTCCCCTGATGGTTTAATACACATGGGACATGACACCAGGTGAACAGTATAAGTGAGGAGAGTGTGTTCCCCTGATTGTTTAATGCTCACGGGACATGTTACCAGGTGAACAGAATATTTGAGGAGAGTGTGTTCCCCTGATGGTTTCATTTACACGGGACATGTTACCAGATGAACAGTATAAGTGAGGAGATTGTGTTCCCCTGATGGTTTAATACACGGGGTACATGTTACCAGATGAACAGTTTAAGTGAGGAGAGTGTGTTCCCCTGATGGTTTAATACACACGGGACATGTTACCAGATGAACAGTATAAGTGAGGAGATTGTGTTCCCCTGATTGTTTAATATACACGGGATATGTCAACAGGTGAACAGTATAAGTGAGGAGAGTGTGTTCCCCTGATGGTTTAATACGCACGGGACATGTTACCAGGTGAACAGAATATGTGAGGAGAGTGTGTTCCCCTGATGGTTTAATATACACAGGACATATCACCATTTGAACAGAATAAGTGAGGAGAGTGTGTTCCCATGATGGTTTAATATACATGGGACATGTCAACAGGTGAATAGTATAAGTGAGGAGAATGTGTTCCCCAGATGGTTTAATACGCACGAGACATGTTACCAGGTGAACAGTATAAGTGAGGAGATTGTGTTCCCCTGATTGTTTAATATACACGGGACATGTTAACAAGTGAACAGTATAAGTGAGGAGAGTGTGTTCCCCTGATGGTTTAATATACATGGGACATGTTACCAGGTGAACAGTTTAAGAGAGCAGAGTGTGTTCCCCTGATGGTTTAATATACATGGGACATGTCAACAGGTGAATAGTATAAGTGAGGAGAATGTGTTCCCCAGATGGTTTAATACGCACGGGACATGTTACCAGGTGAACAGTATAAGTGAGGAGATTGTGTTCCCCTGATGGTTTAATATACACGGGACATGTTTCCAGGTGAACAGTATAAGTGAGGAGAGTGTGTTCCCCTGATGGTTTAATACACACGGGACATGTTACCAGATGAACAATATAAGTGAGGAGAGTGTGTTCCCCTGATAGTTTAATACACACAGGCCATGTTACCAGGTGAACAGTATAAGTGAGGAGAGTGTGTTTCCCTGATTGTTTAATACACACAGGCCATGTTACCAGGTGAACAGTATAAGTGAGGAGACTGCGTTCCCCTGATGGTTTAATATACACGGGACATGTCATCAGGTGAACTCTATAAGTGAGGAGAGTGTGTTCCCCAGATTGTTTAATACACACAGGCCATGTTACCAGGTGAACAGTATAAGTGAGGAGACTGCGTTCCCCTGATGGTTTAATATACACGGGACATGTCACCAGGTGAACAGTGTAAGTGAGGAGATTGTGTTCCCCTGATGGTTTAATACACACGGGACATGTTACCAGGTGAACAGTATAAGTGAGGAGAGTGTGTTCCCCTGATTGTTTAATATACACAGGACATGTTACCTGGTGAACAGTATAAGTGAGGAGAGTGTGTTCCCCTGATTGTTTAATATACATGGGACATGACACCAGGTGAACAGTATAAGTGAGGAGAGTGTGTTCCCCTGATGGTTTAATACACATGGGACATGACACCAGGTGAACAGTATAAGTGAGGAGAGTGTGTTCCCCTGATTGTTTAATGCTCACGGGACATGTTACCAGGTGAACAGAATATTTGAGGAGAGTGTGTTCCCCTGATGGTTTCATTTACACGGGACATGTTACCAGATGAACAGTATAAGTGAGGAGATTGTGTTCCCCTGATGGTTTAATACACGGGGTACATGTTACCAGATGAACAGTTTAAGTGAGGAGAGTGTGTTCCCCTGATGGTTTAATACACACGGGACATGTTACCAGATGAACAGTATAAGTGAGGAGATTGTGTTCCCCTGATTGTTTAATATACACGGGATATGTCAACAGGTGAACAGTATAAGTGAGGAGAGTGTGTTCCCCTGATGGTTTAATACGCACGGGACATGTTACCAGGTGAACAGAATATGTGAGGAGAGTGTGTTCCCCTGATGGTTTAATATACACAGGACATATCACCATTTGAACAGAATAAGTGAGGAGAGTGTGTTCCCCTGATTGTTTAATACACACGGGACATGTTACCAGGTAAACATTATAAGTGAGAAGAGTATGATCCCCTGATGGTTAAATACACACAGGACATATCACCATTTGAACAGTATAAGTGAGGAGAGTGTGTTCCCCTGATGGTTTAATATACACAGGACATGTCACCAGGTGAACAGTATAAGTGAGAAGAGTGTGTTCCCCTGATGGTTTAATATACACAGGACATGTTACCAGGTGAACAGTATAAGTGAGGAGAGTGTGTTCCCCTGATTGTTAAATATACACAGGACATGTTACCAGGAGAACAGTATAAGTGAGGAGAGTGTGTTCCCCTGATTGTTAAATATACACAGGACATGTTACCAGGTGAACAGTATAAGTGAGGAGAGTGTTTTCCCCTGATGGTTTAATATACATGGGACATGTTACCAGGTGAACAGTATAAGTGAGGAGAGTGTGTTCCCCTGATTGTTTAATACACACGGGACATGTTACCAGGTTAACAGTATAAGTGAGGAGAGTGTGTTCCCCTGATGATTGAATATACACGGGACATGTTACCAGGTGAACAGTATAAGTGAGGAGAGTGTGTTCCCCTGATTGTTTAATATACAAGGGACATGTTACCAGGTGAACAGTATAAGTGAGGAGAGTGTGTTCCCCTGATGATTGAATATACACGGGACATGTTACCAGGTGAACAGTATAAGTGAGGAGAGTGTGTTCCCCTGATTGTTTAATATACACAGGACATGTCACCAGGTGAACAGTTTAAGTGAGGAGAGTGTGTTCCCCTGATTGTTTAATACACACGGGACATGTTACCAGGTGAACAGTATAAGTGAGGTGAGTGTGTTCCCCTGATGGTTGAATATACACGGAAAATGTTACCAGGTGAACAGTATAAGTGAGGAGAGTGTGTTCCCCTGATTGTTTAATATACACGGGACATGTTACCAGGTGAAGAGTATAAGTGAGGAGAGTCTGTTCCCCTGATTGTTTAACGCTCACGGGACATGTTCCCAGGTGAACAGTATAAGTGAGGAGAGTGTGTTCCCCTGATTGTTTAATACACACGGGACATGTTACCAGGTAAACATAATAAGTGAGAAGAGTATGATCCCTGATGGTTAAATACACACAGGACATATCACCATTTGAACAGTATAAGTGAGGAGAGTGTGTTCCCCTGATGGTTTAATATACACAGGACATGTCACCAGGTGAACAGTATAAGTGAGAAGAGTGTGTTCCCCTGATGGTTTAATATACACAGGACATGTTACCAGGTGAACAGTATAAGTGAGGAGAGTGTGTTCCCCTGATTGTTAAATATACACAGGACATGTTACCAGGAGAACAGTATAAGTGAGGAGAGTGTGTTCCCCTGATTGTTAAATATACACAGGACATGTTACCAGGTGAACAGTATAAGTGAGGAGAGTGTTTTCCCCTGATGGTTTAATATACATGGGACATGTTACCAGGTGAACAGTATAAGTGAGGAGAGTGTGTTCCCCTGATTGTTTAATACACACGGGACATGTTACCAGGTTAACAGTATAAGTGAGGAGAGTGTGTTCCCCTGATGATTGAATATACACGGGACATGTTACCAGGTGAACAGTATAAGTGAGTGGAGTGTGTTCCCCTGATTGTTTAATATACAAGGGACATGTTACCAGGTGAACAGTATAAGTGAGGAGAGTGTGTTCCCCTGATGATTGAATATACACGGGACATGTTACCAGGTGAACAGTATAAGTGAGGAGAGTGTGTTCCCCTGATTGTTTAATATACACAGGACATGTCACCAGGTGAACAGTTTAAGTGAGGAGAGTGTGTTCCCCTGATTGTTTAATACACACGGGACATGTTACCAGGTGAACAGTATAAGTGAGGTGAGTGTGTTCCCCTGATGGTTGAATATACACGGAAAATGTTACCAGGTGAACAGTATAAGTGAGGAGAGTGTGTTCCCCTGATTGTTTAATATACACGGGACATGTTACCAGGTGAAGAGTATAAGTGAGGAGAGTCTGTTCCCCTGATTGTTTAACGCTCACGGGACATGTTCCCAGGTGAACAGTATAAGTGAGGAGAGTCTGTTCCCCTGATTGTTTAACGCTCACGGGACATGTTGCCAGGTGAACAGTATAAGTGAGGAGAGTGTGTTCCCCTGATTGTTTATTATACACGGGACATGTTACCAGATGAACAGTATAAGTGATGAGAGTGTGTTCCCCTGATTGTTTATTATACACGGGACATGTTACCAGGTGAACAGTATAAGTGATGAGAGTATGTTCCCCTGATGGTTTAATATACACAGGACATATCACCATTTGAACAGAATAAGTGAGGAGAGTGTGTTCCCCTGATTGTTTAATACACACGGGACATGTTACCAGGTAAACATTATAAGTGAGAAGAGTATGATCCCCTGATGGTTAAATACACACAGGACATATCACCATTTGAACAGTATAAGTGAGGAGAGTGTGTTCCCCTGATGGTTTAATATACACAGGACATGTCACCAGGTGAACAGTATAAGTGAGAAGAGTGTGTTCCCCTGATGGTTTAATATACACAGGACATGTTACCAGGTGAACAGTATAAGTGAGGAGAGTGTGTTCCCCTGATTGTTAAATATACACAGGACATGTTACCAGGAGAACAGTATAAGTGAGGAGAGTGTGTTCCCCTGATTGTTAAATATACACAGGACATGTTACCAGGTGAACAGTATAAGTGAGGAGAGTGTTTTCCCCTGATGGTTTAATATACATGGGACATGTTACCAGGTGAACAGTATAAGTGAGGAGAGTGTGTTCCCCTGATTGTTTAATACACACGGGACATGTTACCAGGTTAACAGTATAAGTGAGGAGAGTGTGTTCCCCTGATGATTGAATATACACGGGACATGTTACCAGGTGAACAGTATAAGTGAGGAGAGTGTGTTCCCCTGATTGTTTAATATACAAGGGACATGTTACCAGGTGAACAGTATAAGTGAGGAGAGTGTGTTCCCCTGATGATTGAATATACACGGGACATGTTACCAGGTGAACAGTATAAGTGAGGAGAGTGTGTTCCCCTGATTGTTTAATATACACAGGACATGTCACCAGGTGAACAGTTTAAGTGAGGAGAGTGTGTTCCCCTGATTGTTTAATACACACGGGACATGTTACCAGGTGAACAGTATAAGTGAGGTGAGTGTGTTCCCCTGATGGTTGAATATACACGGAAAATGTTACCAGGTGAACAGTATAAGTGAGGAGAGTGTGTTCCCCTGATTGTTTAATATACACGGGACATGTTACCAGGTGAAGAGTATAAGTGAGGAGAGTCTGTTCCCCTGATTGTTTAACGCTCACGGGACATGTTCCCAGGTGAACAGTATATGTGAGGAGAGTCTGTTCCCCTGATTGTTTAACGCTCACGGGACATGTTACCAGGTGAACAGTATAAGTGAGGAGAGTGTGTTCCCCTGATTGTTTATTATACACGGGACATGTTACCAGATGAACAGTATAAGTGATGAGAGTGTGTTCCCCTGATTGTTTATTATACACGGGACATGTTACCAGGTGAACAGTATAAGTGATGAGAGTATGTTCCCCTGATGGTTTAATATACATGGGACATGTCACCAGGTGAACAGACCAAGTGAGGAGAGTGTGTTCCCCTGATTGTTTAATATATACGGGACATGTCACCAGGTGAACAGTATAAGTGAGGAGAGTGTGTTCCCCATATTATTTAATATATACGGGACATGTTACCAGGTGAACAGTATAAGTGAGGAGAGTTTGTTGCCCTGATGGTTTAATACTGACGGGACAAGTTGCCAGGTAAACAGTTTAAGTGAGGAGAGTGTGTTCCCCTGATTGTTTAATACACACGGGACATGTTACCAGGTGAACAGTATAAGTGAGGAGAGTGTGTTCCCCTGATGGTTGAATATGCACGGAAAATGTTGCCAGGTGAACAGTATAAGTGAGGAGAGTGTGTTCCCCTGATTGTTTAATATACACGGGACATGTTACCAGGTGAAGAGTATAAGTGAGGAGAGTCTGTTCCCCTGATTGTTTAACGCTCACGGGACATGTTCCCAGGTGAACAGTATAAGTGAGGAGAGTCTGTTCCCCTGATTGTTTAACGCTCACGGGACATGTTACCAGGTGAACAGTATAAGTGAGGAGAGTGTGTTCCCCTGATTGTTTATTATACACGGGACATGTTACCAGATGAACAGTTTAAGTGATGAGAGTGTGTTCCCCTGATTGTTTATTATACACGGGACATGTTACCAGGTGAACAGTATAAGTGATGAGAGTGTGTTCCCCTGATGGTGTAATATACACGGGACATGTTACCAGGTGAACAGTATAAGTGAGGAGACTGTGTTCCCCTGATTGTTTAATATACACGGGACATGTTTCCAGGTGAACAGTATAAGTGAGGAGACTGTGTTCCCCTGATTGTTTAATATACACGGGACATGTCACCAGGTGAACAGTATAAGTGAGGAGAGTTTGTTCCCCTGATGGTTTAATACTGAAGGGACATGTTGCCAGGAAAACAGTATAAGTGAGGAGAGTGTGTTCCCCTGATTGTTTAATACTGACGGGACATGTCACCATGTGTACAGTATTAGTGAGGAGAGAGTGTTCCCCCGGATTGTTTAATACTGACGGGACATGTTATCAGGTGAACAGTATAAGTGAGGAGAGTGTGTTCCCCTGATTGATTAATACACATGGGACATGTTACCAGGCGAAGAGTATAAGTGAGGAGAGTGTGTTCCCCTGATTGTTTAATACACATGGGACATGTTACCTGGTGAACAGTATAAGTGAGGAGAGTGTGTGCCCCAGATGCTTTAATATACACAGGACATGTTACCAGGCGAACAGTATAAGTGAGGAAACTCTGTTCCCCTGATTGTTTAATGCACACAGGACATGTCACCAGGCGAACAATTTAAATGAGGAGAATGTGTTCCCCTGAAGGTTTAATAAGCACGGGACATGTTACCAGGTGAACAGTGTACGTGAGGAGAGTGTGTTCCCCCGATTGTATAATACTGACGGGACATGTAACCAGGTGAACAGTATAAGTGAGGAGAGTGTGTTCCGCTGATGGTTTAATATACACGGGACATGTTACTGGTGAACAGTATAAGTGAGGAGAGTGTGTGCCCAAGATACTTTAATATACACAGGACATGTTACCAGGCGAACAGTATAAGTGAGGAGAGTGTGTTCCCCTGATGGTTTAATATAAACAGGACTTGTTAACAGGTGAATAGTATAAGTGAGGAGAGTGTGTTCCCCTGATTGTTTAATATACACGGGAAATGTTAACAAGTGAACAGTATAAGTGAGGAGAGTGTGTTCCCCTGATGGTTTAATATACATGGGACATGTTACCAGGTGAACAGTTTAAGAGAGCAGAGTGTGTTCCCCTGATGGTTTAATATACACGGGACATGTTTCCAGGTGAACAGTATAAGTGAGGAGATTGTGTTCCCCTGATGGTTTAATACGCATGGGACATGTTACCAGGTGAACAGTATAAGTGAAGAGATTGTGTTCCCCTGTTGGTTTAATATACACGGGACATGTTTCCAGGTGAACAGTATAAGTGAGGAGATTGTGTTCCCCTGATGGTTTAATACACACGGGACATGTTACCAGATGAACAATATAAGTGAGGAGAGTGTGTTCCCCTGATAGTTTAATACACACAGGCCATGTTACCAGGTGAACAGTATAAGTGAGGAGAGTGTGTTTCCCTGATTGTTTAATACACACAGGCCATGTTACCAGGTGAACAGTATAAGTGAGGAGACTGCATTCCCCTAATGGTTTAATATACACGGGACATGTCATCAGGTGAACTCTATAAGTGAGGAGAGTGTGTTCCCCAGATTGTTTAATACACAAAGGCCATGTTACCAGGTGAACAGTATAAGTGAGGAGACTGCGTTCCCCTGATGGTTTAATATACACGGGACATGTTACCAGATGAACAGTATAAGTGAGGAGAGTGTGTTCTCCTGATTGTTTAATATACACGGGACATGTCACCAGGTGAACAGTATAAGTGAGGAGAGTGTGTTCCCCTGATGGTTTAATATACACAGGACATGTTACCAGGTGAACAGGATAAGTGAGGAGAGTGTGTTCCCCTGATTGTTTAATATACATGGGACATGTCACCAGGTGAACAGTGTAAGTGAGGAGATTGTGTTCCCCTGATGGTTTAATACACACGGGACATGTTACCAGGTGAACAGTATAAGTGATTAGAGTGTGTTCCCCTGATTGTTTAATATACACAGGACATGTTACAAGGTGAACAGGATAAGTGAGGAGAGTGTGTTCCCCTGATTGTTTAATATACATGGGACATGTCACCAGGTGTACAGTGTAAGTGAGGAGAGTGTGTTCCCCTGATGGTTTAATACACATGGGACATGACACCAGGTGAACAGTATAAGTGAGGAGAGTGTATTCCCCTGATGGTTTAATACACATGGGACATGACACCAGGTGAACAGTATAAGTGAGGAGAGTGTGTTCCCCTGATTGTTTAATGCTCACGGGACATGTTACCAGGTGAACAGAATATTTGAGGAGAGTGTGTTCCCCTGATGGTTTAATATACACGGGACATGTTACCAGATGAACAGTATAAGTGAGGAGGTTGTGTTCCCCTGATGGTTTAATACACGGGGGACATGTTACCAGATGAACAGTTTAAGTGAGGAGAGTGTGTTCCCCTGATGGTTTAATACACACGGGACATGTTACCAGATGAACAGTATAAGTGAGGAGATTGTGTTCCCCTGATTGTTTAATATACACGGGATATGTCAACAGGTGAACAGTATAAGTGAGGAGAGTGTGTTCCCCTGATGGTTTAATACGCACGGGACATGTTACCAGGTGAACAGAATATGTGAGGAGAGTGTGTTCCCCTGATGGTTTAATATACACAGGACATATCACCATTTGAACAGAATAAGTGAGGAGAGTGTGTTCCCCTGATTGTTTAATACACACGGGACATGTTACCAGGTAAACATTATAAGTGAGAAGAGTATGATCCCCTGATGGTTAAATACACACAGGACATATCACCATTTGAACAGTATAAGTGAGGAGAGTGTGTTCCCCTGATGGTTTAATATACACAGGACATGTCACCAGGTGAACAGTATAAGTGAGAAGAGTGTGTTCCCCTGATGGTTTAATATACACAGGACATGTTACCAGGTGAACAGTATAAGTGAGGAGAGTGTGTTCCCCTGATTGTTAAATATACACAGGACATGTTACCAGGAGAACAGTATAAGTGAGGAGAGTGTGTTCCCCTGATTGTTAAATATACACAGGACATGTTACCAGGTGAACAGTATAAGTGAGGGGAGTGTGTTCCCCTGATGGTTTAATATACATGGGACATGTTACCAGGTGAACAGTATAAGTGAGGAGAGTGTGTTCCCCTGATTGTTTAATACACACGGGACATGTTACCAGGTTAACAGTATCAGTGAGGAGAGTGTGTTCCCCTGATGATTGAATATACACGGGACATGTTACCAGGTGAACAGTATAAGTGAGGAGAGTGTGTTCCCCTGATTGTTTAATATACACGGGACATGTTACCAGGTGAACAGTATAAGTGAGGAGGGTGTGTTCCCCTGATTGTTTAATACACACGGGACATGTTACCAGGTGAACAGTATAAATGAGGAGGGTGTGTTCCCCTGATTGTTTAATACACACGGGACATGTTACCAGGTGAACAGTATAAGTGAGGAGGGTGTGTTCCCCTGATTGTTTAATACACACGGGACATGTTACCAGGTTAACAGTATCAGTGAGGAGAGTGTGTTCCCCTGATGATTGAATATACACGGGACATGTTACCAGGTGAACAGTATAAGTGAGGAGAGTGTGTTCCCCTGATTGTTTAATACACATGGGACATGTTACCTGGTGAACAGTATAAGTGAGGAGAGTGTGTGCCCCAGATGCTTTAATATACACAGGACATGTTACCAGGCGAACAGTATAAGTGAGGAAACTCTGTTCCCCTGATTGTTTAATGCACACAGGACATGTCACCAGGCGAACAATTTAAATGAGGAGAATGTGTTCCCCTGAAGGTTTAATAAGCACGGGACATGTTACCAGGTGAACAGTGTACGTGAGGAGAGTGTGTTCCCCCGATTGTATAATACTGACGGGACATGTAACCAGGTGAACAGTATAAGTGAGGAGAGTGTGTTCCGCTGATGGTTTAATATACACGGGACATGTTACTGGTGAACAGTATAAGTGAGGAGAGTGTGTGCCCAAGATACTTTAATATACACAGGACATGTTACCAGGCGAACAGTATAAGTGAGGAGAGTGTGTTCCCCTGATGGTTTAATATAAACAGGACTTGTTAACAGGTGAATAGTATAAGTGAGGAGAGTGTGTTCCCCTGATTGTTTAATATACACGGGAAATGTTAACAAGTGAACAGTATAAGTGAGGAGAGTGTGTTCCCCTGATGGTTTAATATACATGGGACATGTTACCAGGTGAACAGTTTAAGAGAGCAGAGTGTGTTCCCCTGATGGTTTAATATACACGGGACATGTTTCCAGGTGAACAGTATAAGTGAGGAGATTGTGTTCCCCTGATGGTTTAATACGCATGGGACATGTTACCAGGTGAACAGTATAAGTGAAGAGATTGTGTTCCCCTGTTGGTTTAATATACACGGGACATGTTTCCAGGTGAACAGTATAAGTGAGGAGATTGTGTTCCCCTGATGGTTTAATACACACGGGACATGTTACCAGATGAACAATATAAGTGAGGAGAGTGTGTTCCCCTGATAGTTTAATACACACAGGCCATGTTACCAGGTGAACAGTATAAGTGAGGAGAGTGTGTTTCCCTGATTGTTTAATACACACAGGCCATGTTACCAGGTGAACAGTATAAGTGAGGAGACTGCATTCCCCTAATGGTTTAATATACACGGGACATGTCATCAGGTGAACTCTATAAGTGAGGAGAGTGTGTTCCCCAGATTGTTTAATACACAAAGGCCATGTTACCAGGTGAACAGTATAAGTGAGGAGACTGCGTTCCCCTGATGGTTTAATATACACGGGACATGTTACCAGATGAACAGTATAAGTGAGGAGAGTGTGTTCTCCTGATTGTTTAATATACACGGGACATGTCACCAGGTGAACAGTATAAGTGAGGAGAGTGTGTTCCCCTGATGGTTTAATATACACAGGACATGTTACCAGGTGAACAGGATAAGTGAGGAGAGTGTGTTCCCCTGATTGTTTAATATACATGGGACATGTCACCAGGTGAACAGTGTAAGTGAGGAGATTGTGTTCCCCTGATGGTTTAATACACACGGGACATGTTACCAGGTGAACAGTATAAGTGATTAGAGTGTGTTCCCCTGATTGTTTAATATACACAGGACATGTTACAAGGTGAACAGGATAAGTGAGGAGAGTGTGTTCCCCTGATTGTTTAATATACATGGGACATGTCACCAGGTGTACAGTGTAAGTGAGGAGAGTGTGTTCCCCTGATGGTTTAATACACATGGGACATGACACCAGGTGAACAGTATAAGTGAGGAGAGTGTATTCCCCTGATGGTTTAATACACATGGGACATGACACCAGGTGAACAGTATAAGTGAGGAGAGTGTGTTCCCCTGATTGTTTAATGCTCACGGGACATGTTACCAGGTGAACAGAATATTTGAGGAGAGTGTGTTCCCCTGATGGTTTAATATACACGGGACATGTTACCAGATGAACAGTATAAGTGAGGAGGTTGTGTTCCCCTGATGGTTTAATACACGGGGGACATGTTACCAGATGAACAGTTTAAGTGAGGAGAGTGTGTTCCCCTGATGGTTTAATACACACGGGACATGTTACCAGATGAACAGTATAAGTGAGGAGATTGTGTTCCCCTGATTGTTTAATATACACGGGATATGTCAACAGGTGAACAGTATAAGTGAGGAGAGTGTGTTCCCCTGATGGTTTAATACGCACGGGACATGTTACCAGGTGAACAGAATATGTGAGGAGAGTGTGTTCCCCTGATGGTTTAATATACACAGGACATATCACCATTTGAACAGAATAAGTGAGGAGAGTGTGTTCCCCTGATTGTTTAATACACACGGGACATGTTACCAGGTAAACATTATAAGTGAGAAGAGTATGATCCCCTGATGGTTAAATACACACAGGACATATCACCATTTGAACAGTATAAGTGAGGAGAGTGTGTTCCCCTGATGGTTTAATATACACAGGACATGTCACCAGGTGAACAGTATAAGTGAGAAGAGTGTGTTCCCCTGATGGTTTAATATACACAGGACATGTTACCAGGTGAACAGTATAAGTGAGGAGAGTGTGTTCCCCTGATTGTTAAATATACACAGGACATGTTACCAGGAGAACAGTATAAGTGAGGAGAGTGTGTTCCCCTGATTGTTAAATATACACAGGACATGTTACCAGGTGAACAGTATAAGTGAGGGGAGTGTGTTCCCCTGATGGTTTAATATACATGGGACATGTTACCAGGTGAACAGTATAAGTGAGGAGAGTGTGTTCCCCTGATTGTTTAATACACACGGGACATGTTACCAGGTTAACAGTATCAGTGAGGAGAGTGTGTTCCCCTGATGATTGAATATACACGGGACATGTTACCAGGTGAACAGTATAAGTGAGGAGAGTGTGTTCCCCTGATTGTTTAATATACACGGGACATGTTACCAGGTGAACAGTATAAGTGAGGAGGGTGTGTTCCCCTGATTGTTTAATACACACGGGACATGTTACCAGGTGAACAGTATAAATGAGGAGGGTGTGTTCCCCTGATTGTTTAATACACACGGGACATGTTACCAGGTGAACAGTATAAGTGAGGAGAGTGTGTTCCCCTGATGATTGAATATACACGGGACATGTTACCAGGTGAACAGTATAAGTGAGGAGAGTGTGTTCCCCTGATTGATTAATACACATGGGACATGTTACCAGGCGAAGAGTATAAGTGAGGAGAGTGTGTTCCCCTGATTGTTTAATACACATGGGACATGTTACCTGGTGAACAGTATAAGTGAGGAGAGTGTGTGCCCCAGATGCTTTAATATACACAGGACATGTCACCAGGTGAACAGTTTAAGTGAGGAGAGTGTGTTCCCCTGATTGTTTAATACACACGGGACATGTTGCCAGGTGAACAGTATAATTGAGGAGAGTGCGTTACCCTGATTGTTTAATGCTCACGGGACATGTTACCAGGTGAACAGAATAAGTGAGGAGAGTGTGTTCCCCTGATGGTTGAATATACACGGAAAATGTTACCAGGTGAACAGTATAATTGAGGAGAGTGTGTTCCCCTGATTGTTTAATACACACGGGACATGTTACCAGGTGAACAGTATAAGTGAGGAGAGTCTGTTCCCCTGATTGTTTAACGCTCACGGGACATGTTCCCAGGTGAACAGAATAAGTGAGGAGAGTGTGTTCCCCTGATGGTTTATTATACACGGAAAATGTTACCAGGTGAACAGTATAAGTGATGAGAGTGTGTTCCCCTGATTGTTTATTATACACGGGACATGTTACCAGGTGAACAGTATAAGTGATGAGAGTGTGTTCCCCTGATGGTTTAATATACATGGGACATGTCACCAGGTGAACAGACCAAGTGAGGAGAGTGTGTTCCCCTGATTGTTTAATATACACGGGACATGTTACCAGGTGAACAGTGTAAGTGAGGAGAGTGTGTTCCCCTGATGGTGTAATATACACGGGACATGTTACCAGGTGAACAGTATAAGTGAGGAGACTGTGTTCCCCTGATTGTTTAATATACACGGGACATGTTTCCAGGTGAACAGTATAAGTGAGGAGACTGTGTTCCCCTGATTGTTAAATATACACGGGACATGTCACCAGGTGAACAGTATAAGTGAGGAGAGTTTGTTCCCCTGATGGTTTAATACTGACGGGACATGTTGCCAGGTAAACAGTATAAGTGAGGAGAGTGTGTTCCCCTGATTGTTTAATACTGACGGGACATGTTACCAGATGAACAGTATAAGTGAGGAGAGTGTGTTCCCCGGATTGTTTAATACTGACGGGACATGTTATCAGGTGAACAGTATAAGTGAGGAGAGTGTGTTCCCCTGATTGTTTAATACACACAGGACATGTTAAGAGGTGAACAGTATAAGTGAGGAGAGTGTGTTCCCCTGATTGATTAATACACATGGGACATGTTACCAGGCGAAGAGTATAAGTGAGGAGAGTGTGTTCCCCTGATTGTTTAATACACATGGGACATGTTACCTGGTGAACAGTATAAGTGAGGAGAGTGTGTGCCCCAGATGCTTTAATATACACAGGACATGTTACCAGGCGAACAGTATAAGTGAGGAAAGTGTGTTCCCCTGATTGTTTAATGCACACAGGACATGTCACCAGGCGAACAGTGTAAATGAGGAGAGTGTGTTCCCCTGATTGTTTAATATACACGGGACATGTTACCAGGTGAACAGTATAAGTGAGGAGGGTGTGTTCCCCTGATTGTTTAATACACACGGGACATGTTACCAGGTGAACAGTATAAATGAGGAGGGTGTGTTCCCCTGATTGTTTAATACACACGGGACATGTTACCAGGTGAACAGTATAAGTGAGGAGGGTGTGTTCCCCTGATTGTTTAATACACACGGGACATGTTACCAGGTTAACAGTATCAGTGAGGAGAGTGTGTTCCCCTGATGATTGAATATACACGGGACATGTTACCAGGTGAACAGTATAAGTGAGGAGAGTGTGTTCCCCTGATTGATTAATACACATGGGACATGTTACCAGGCGAAGAGTATAAGTGAGGAGAGTGTGTTCCCCTGATTGTTTAATACACATGGGACATGTTACCTGGTGAACAGTATAAGTGAGGAGAGTGTGTGCCCCAGATGCTTTAATATACACAGGACATGTCACCAGGTGAACAGTTTAAGTGAGGAGAGTGTGTTCCCCTGATTGTTTAATACACACGGGACATGTTGCCAGGTGAACAGTATAATTGAGGAGAGTGCGTTACCCTGATTGTTTAATGCTCACGGGACATGTTACCAGGTGAACAGAATAAGTGAGGAGAGTGTGTTCCCCTGATGGTTGAATATACACGGAAAATGTTACCAGGTGAACAGTATAATTGAGGAGAGTGTGTTCCCCTGATTGTTTAATACACACGGGACATGTTACCAGGTGAACAGTATAAGTGAGGAGAGTCTGTTCCCCTGATTGTTTAACGCTCACGGGACATGTTCCCAGGTGAACAGAATAAGTGAGGAGAGTGTGTTCCCCTGATGGTTTATTATACACGGAAAATGTTACCAGGTGAACAGTATAAGTGATGAGAGTGTGTTCCCCTGATTGTTTATTATACACGGGACATGTTACCAGGTGAACAGTATAAGTGATGAGAGTGTGTTCCCCTGATGGTTTAATATACATGGGACATGTCACCAGGTGAACAGACCAAGTGAGGAGAGTGTGTTCCCCTGATTGTTTAATATACACGGGACATGTTACCAGGTGAACAGTGTA
Source organism: Heterodontus francisci (assembly GCF_036365525.1). Taxonomy (NCBI): domain Eukaryota; kingdom Metazoa; phylum Chordata; class Chondrichthyes; order Heterodontiformes; family Heterodontidae; genus Heterodontus; species Heterodontus francisci. The sequence goes on along the minus strand of NC_090392.1, from coordinate 7,889,306 downwards.
AGTGAGGAGAGTGTGTTCCCCTGATGGTGTAATATACACGGGACATGTTACCAGGTGAACAGTATAAGTGAGGAGACTGTGTTCCCCTGATTGTTTAATATACACGGGACATGTTTCCAGGTGAACAGTATAAGTGAGGAGACTGTGTTCCCCTGATTGTTAAATATACACGGGACATGTCACCAGGTGAACAGTATAAGTGAGGAGAGTTTGTTCCCCTGATGGTTTAATACTGACGGGACATGTTGCCAGGTAAACAGTATAAGTGAGGAGAGTGTGTTCCCCTGATTGTTTAATACTGACGGGACATGTTACCAGGTGAACAGTATAAGTGAGGAGAGTGTGTTCCCCGGATTGTTTAATACTGACGGGACATGTTATCAGGTGAACAGTATAAGTGAGGAGAGTGTGTTCCCCTGATTGTTTAATACACACAGGACATGTTAAGAGGTGAACAGTATAAGTGAGGAGAGTGTGTTCCCCTGATTGATTAATACACATGGGACATGTTACCAGGCGAAGATTATAAGTGAGGAGAGTGTGTTCCCCTGATTGTTTAATACACATGGGACATGTTACCTGGTGAACAGTATAAGTGAGGAGAGTGTGTGCCCCAGATGCTTTAATATACACAGGACATGTTACCAGGCGAACAGTATAGGTGAGGAAAGTGTGTTCCACTGATTGTTTAATGCACACAGGACATGTCACCAGGCGAACAGTGTAAATGAGGAGAATGTGTTCCCCTGAAGGTTTAATAAGCACGGGACATGTTACCAGGTGAACAGTGTAAGTGAGGAGAGTGTGTTCCCCTGACTGTATAATACTGACGGGACATGTAACCAGGTGAACAGTATAAGTGAGGAGAGTGTGTTCCCCTGCTTGTTTAATACTGACGGGAAATGTTACCAGGTGAACAGTATCAGTGAGGATAGTGTGTTCCCCTGCGTGTTTAATACTGACGGGACATGTTACCAGGTGAACAGTATAAGTGAGGAGAGTGTGTTCCCCTGCTTGTTTAATACTGACGGGAAAAGTTACCAGGTGAACAGTATCAGTGAGGATAGTGTGTTCCCCTGCTTGTTTAATACTGACGGGACATGTTACCAGGTGAACAGTATAAGTGAGGAGAGTGTGTTCCCCTGATGGTTTAATAAACACGGGACATGTTACCAATTGAACAGTATAAGTGAGGAGAGTGTGTTTCCCTGATTGTTTAAGACACACGGGACATATTACCAGGTGAACAGTATAAGTGAGGAGAGTGTGTTCCCCTGATGGTTTAATACACACGGGAGATGTTACCAGGTGAACAGTATAAGTGAGGAGAGTGTGCTCCCCTGATGCTTTAATACACACGGGACATGTTACCAGGTGAACAGTAGAAGTGAGGAGAGTGTGTTCCCCTGATGGTTTAATACACACGGGACATGTTACCAGGTGAACAGTATAAGTGAGGAGAGTGTGTTCCCCTGATTGTTTAATACAGACGGGACATGTCACCAGGTGAACAGTATAAGTCAGGAAAGTGTGTTCCCCTGACGGTTTAATACACACGGGACATGTTACCAGGTGAACAGTAGAAGTGAGGAGAGTGTGTTCTCCTGATTGTTTAATACTGACGGGACATGTCACCAGGTGAACAGTATAAGTCAGGAGAGTGTGTTCCCCTGACGGTTTAATACACACAGGACATGTTACTAGGTGAACAGCATAAGTGAGGAGAGTGTGTTCCCCTGATGGTTTAATACACACAGGACATGTTACCAGGTGAACAGTATAAGTGAGGAGAGTGTGTTCCCCTGATTGCTTAAAACGAACGGGACATGTAACCAGGTGAACAGTATAAGTGAGGAGAATGTGTTCCCCTGATTGTTTAATACATAAGGGACATTTTACCAGGTGAACAGTAAAGTGAGGAGAGTGTGTTCCCCTGATTGTTTAAAACGAACGGGATATGTAACCAGGTGAACAGTACAAGTGAGGAGATTGTGTTCCCCTGATAATTTAATACACATGGGACATGTAACCAGGTGAACAGTATAAGTGAGGAGAGTGTGTTCCCCTGATGGTTTAATATGCATGGGACATGTTACCAGTTGAACAGTATAAGTGAGGAGAGAGTGTTCCCCTGATTGTTTAATATACACGGGACATGTTACCAGTTGAACAGTATAAGTGAGGAGAGTGTGTTCCCCTGATTGTTTAATACTCACGGGACATGTTACCAGGTGAACAGTATAAGTGAGGAGAGTGTGTTCCCCTGATTGTTTAATACACACGGGACATGTCACCTGGCGAACAGTATAAGTGAGGAGAGTGTGTTCCCCTGATTGTTTAATACTGAGGGGACATGTCACCAGGCGAACAGTATAAGTGAGGAGAGAGTGTTCCCCTGATTGTTTAAAGCACACAGGACATGTCACTCGGTGAACAGTATAAGTGAGGAGAGTGTGCTCCCCTCATGGTTTAATATACACGGGACATGTTACCACGTGAACAGCACAAGTGAGCAGAGTGTATTCCCCTGATGGTTCAATATACACAGGACATGTTACCAGGTGAACAGTATAAGTGAGGAGAGTGTGTTCCCCTGATTCTTTAATACACACGGGACATGTTACCAGGTGAACAGTAGAAGTGAGGAGAGTGTGTTCTCCTGATGGTTTAATAAACACGGGACATGTTACCATTTGAACAGTATAAGTGAGGAGAGTGTGTTCCATTGATGGTTTAATACACACGGGACATGTCACCAGGTGAACTGAATAAGTGAGGAGAGTGTGTTCCATTGATGTTTTAATATACACAGGACATGTTACCAGGTGAACAGTATTAGTGAGGAGAGTGTGTTCCCCTGATTGTTTAATACGCACGGGACATGTTACCAGGTGAACAGTAGAAGTGAGGAGAATGTGTTCCCCTGTTTGTTTAATACGGACGGGACATGTTACCAGGTGAACTGTATAAGTGAGGAGAATGTGTTCCCCTGATTGTTTAATACACACGGGACATGTTACCAGGTGAACAGTATAAGTGAGGAGAATGTGTTCCCCTGTTTGTTTAATACACACGGGACATGTTACCAGGTGAACAGTATAAGTGAGGAGAATGTGTTCCCCTGTTTGTTTAATACACATGGGACATGTTACCAGGTGAACAGTATAAGTGAGGAGAATGTGTTCCACTGTTTCTTTAATACGCACGGGACATGTTACCAAGTGAACAGTATAAGTGAGGAGAGTGTGTTTCCCTGATTGTTTAATACACACGGGACATGTTACCAGGTGAACAGTATAAGTGAGGAGAATGTGTTCCCCTGTTGGTTTAATACGCACGGGACATGTTACCAAGTGAACAGTATAAGTGAGGAGAATGTGTTCCCCTGATTGTTTAATATGCACGGGACATGTTACCAGGTGAACAGTATAAGTGAGCAGAGTGTGTTCCCCTGATTGTTCAATACACACGGGACATGTTACCAGGTGAACAGTATATGTGAGGAGAGTGTGTTCCGCTGATGGTTTAATATACACGGGACATGTTACCAGGTGAACAGTATAAGTGAGGAGAGTGTGTTCCCCTGATGGTTTAATAGACACACGGGACATGTTCCCAGGTGAACAGTATAAGTGAGGAGAGTGTGCCCCCCTGATGGTTTAATATACACACGGGACATGTTGCCAGGTGAACAGTATAAGTGAGGAGATTGTATTCCCCTGATTGTTTAATACACACAGGACATGTTACCAGGTGAACTGTATAAGTGAGGAGAGTGTGTTCCCCTGATTGTTTAACACGCACGGGACATGTTACCAGGTGAACAGTATAAGTGAGGAGAGTGTGTTCCCCTGATTGTTTAATACTCACGGGACATGTTGCCCAGGTGAACAGTATAAGTGAGGAGAGTGTGTTCCCCTGATGGTTTAACACGCACGGGACATGTTACCAGGTGAACAGTATAAGTGAGGAGAGTGTGTTCCCCTGATGGTTTAATATACACGGGACATGTTACCAGGTGAACAGTATAAGTGAGGAGAGTGTATTCCCCTGATTGTTCAATACACACGGGACATGTCACCAAGTGAAATGTATAATTGAGGAGAGTGTGTTCCCCTGATGGTTTAATATACACGGGACATGTTACCAGGTGTACAGTATAAGTGAGGAGAGTGTTTTCCCCTGATGGTTTAATATACACGGGACATGTTCCCAGGTGAACAGTATAAGTGAGTAGAGTGTGTTCCCCTGATGGTTTAATATACATGGGACATGTCAACAGGTGAATAGTATAAGTGAGGAGAATGTGTTCCCCAGATGGTTTAATACGCACGGGACATGTTACCAGGTGAACAGTATAAGTGAGGAGATTGTGTTCCCCTGATGGTTTAATGCACACGGGACATGTTACCAGATGAACAATATAAGTGAGGAGAGTGTGTTCCCCTGATAGTTTAATACACACAGGCCATGTTACCAGGTGAACAGTATAAGTGAGGAGAGTGTGTTTCCCTGATTGTTTAATACACACAGGCCATGTTACCAGGTGAACAGTATAAGTGAGGAGACTGCGTTCCCCTGATGGTTTAATATACACGGGACATGTCATCAGGTGAACTCTATAAGTGAGGAGAGTGTGTTCCCCAGATTGTTTAATACACACAGGCCATGTTACCAGGTGAACAGTATAAGTGAGGAGACTGCGTTCCCCTGATGGTTTAATATACACGGGACATGTTACCAGATGAACAGTATAAGTGAAGAGAGTGTGTTCTCCTGATTGTTTAATATACACGGGACATGTCACCAGGTGAACAGTATAAGTGAGGAGAGTGTGTTCCCCTGATGGTTTAATATACACAGGACATGTTACCAGGTGAACAGGATAAGTGAGGAGAGTGTGTTCCCCTGATTGTTTAATATACATGGGACATGTCACCAGGTGAACAGTGTAAGTGAGGAGATTGTGTTCCCCTGATGGTTTAATACACACGGGACATGTTACCAGGTGAACAGTATAAGTGAGGAGAGTGTGTTCCCCTGATTGTTTAATATACACAGGACATGTTACAAGGTGAACAGGATAAGTGAGGAGAATGTGTTCCCCTGATTGTTTAATATACATGGGACATGTCACCAGGTGAACAGTGTAAGTGAGGAGAGTGTCTTCCCCTGATGGTTTAATACACATGGGACATGACACCAGGTGAACAGTATAAGTGAGGAGAGTGTGTTCCCCTGATGGTTTAATACACATGGGACATGACACCAGGTGAACAGTATAAGTGAGGAGAGTGTGTTCCCCTGATTGTTTAATGCTCACGGGACATGTTACCAGGTGAACAGAATATTTGAGGAGAGTGTGTTCCCCTGATGGTTTAATATACACGGGACACGTTACCAGATGAACAGTATAAGTTTGGAGATTGTGTTCCCCTGATGGTTTAATACACGGGGGACATGTTACCAGATGAACACTTTAAGTGAGGAGAGTGTGTTCCCCTGATGGTTTAATAAACACGGGACATGTTACCAGATGAACAGTATAAGTGAGGAGATTGTGTTCCCCTGATTGTTTAATATACACGGGATATGTCATCAGGTGAACAGTATAAGTGAGGAGAGTGTGTTCCCCTGATGGTTTAATACGCACGGGACATGTTACCAGGTGAACAGAATATGTGAGGAGAGTGTGTTCCCCTGATGGTTTAATATACACAGGACATATCACCATTTGAACAGAATAAGTGAGGAGAGTGTGTTCCCCTGATTGTTTAATACACACGGGACATGTTACCAAGTAAACATTATAAGTGAGAAGAGTATGATCCCCTGATGGTTAAATACACACAGGACATATCACCATTTGAACAGTATAAGTGAGGAGAGTGTGTTCCCCTGATGGTTTAATATACACAGGACATGTCACCAGGTGAACAGTATAAGTGAGAAGAGTGTGTTCACCTGATGGTTTAATATACACAGGACATGTCACCAGGTGAACAGTATAAGTGAGGAGAGTGTGTTCCCCATATTATTTAATAAATACGGGACATGTTACCAGGTGAACAGTATAAGTGAGGAGAGTGTGTTCCCCTGATGGTGTAATATACACGGGACATGTTACCAGGTGAACAGGATAAGTGAGGAGAGTGTGTTCCCCTGATTGTTTAATATACATGGGACATGTCACCAGGTGAACAGTGTAAGTGAGGAGATTGTGTTCCCCTGATGGTTTAATACACACGGGACATGTTACCAGGTGAACAGTATAAGTGAGGAGAGTGTTTTCCCCTGATTGTTAAATATACATAGGACATGTTACCAGGTGAACAGTATAAGTGAGGGGAGTGTGTTCCCCTGATGGTTTAATATACATGCGACATGTTACCAGGTGAACAGTATAAGTGAGGAGAGTGTGTTCCCCTGATTGTTTAATACACACGGGACATGTTACCAGGTTAACAGTATCAGTGAGGAGAGTGTGTTCCCCTGATGATTGAATATACACGGGACATATCACCATTTGAACAGAATAAGTGAGGAGAGTGTGTTCCCCTGATTGTTTAATACACACGGGACATGTTACCAAGTAAACATTATAAGTGAGAAGAGTATGATCCCCTGATGGTTAAATACACACAGGACATATCACCATTTGAACAGTATAAGTGAGGAGAGTGTGTTCCCCTGATGGTTTAATATACACAGGACATGTCACCAGGTGAACAGTATAAGTGAGAAGAGTGTGTTCCCCTGATGGTTTAATATACACAGGACATGTCACCAGGTGAACAGTATAAGTGAGGAGAGTGTGTTCCCCATATTATTTAATAAATACGGGACATGTTACCAGGTGAACAGTATAAGTGAGGAGAGTGTGTTCCCCTGATGGTGTAATATACACGGGACATGTTACCAGGTGAACAGGATAAGTGAGGAGAGTGTGTTCCCCTGATTGTTTAATATACATGGGACATGTCACCAGGTGAACAGTGTAAGTGAGGAGATTGTGTTCCCCTGATGGTTTAATACACACGGGACATGTTACCAGGTGAACAGTATAAGTGAGGAGAGTGTTTTCCCCTGATTGTTAAATATACATAGGACATGTTACCAGGTGAACAGTATAAGTGAGGGGAGTGTGTTCCCCTGATGGTTTAATATACATGCGACATGTTACCAGGTGAACAGTATAAGTGAGGAGAGTGTGTTCCCCTGATTGTTTAATACACACGGGACATGTTACCAGGTTAACAGTATCAGTGAGGAGAGTGTGTTCCCCTGATGATTGAATATACACGGGACATGTTACCAGGTGAACAGTATAAGTGAGGAGAGTGTGTTCCCCTGATTGTTTAATATACACGGGACATGTTACCAGGTGAACAGTATAAGTGAGGAGGGTGTGTTCCCCTGATTGTTTAATACACACGGGACATGTTACCAGGTGAACAGTATAAGTGAGGAGAATGTGTTCCCCTGATGATTGAATATACACGGGACATGTTACCAGGTGAACAGTATAAGTGAGGAGAGTGTGTTCCCCTGATTGTTTAATATACACAGGACATGTCACCAGCTGAACAGTTTAAGTGAGGAGAGTGTGTTCCCCTGATTGTTTAATACACACATGACATGTTACCAGGTGAACAGTATAATTGAGGAGAGTGCGTTACCCTGATTGTTTAATGCTCACGGGACATGTTACCAGGTGAACAGAATAAGTGAGGAGAGTGTGTTCCCCTGATGGTTGAATATACACGGAAAATGTTACCAGGTGAACAGTATAAGTGAGGAGAGTGTGTTCCCCTGATTGTTTAATACACACGGGACATGTTACCAGGTGAACAGAATAAGTGAGGAGAGTGTGTTCCCCTGATGGTTTATTATACACGGAAAATGTTACCAGGTGAACAGTATAAGTGATGAGAGTGTGTTCCCCTGATTGTTTATTATACACGGGACATGTTACCAGGTGAACAGTATAAGTGATGAGAGTGTGTTCCCCTGATGGTTTAATATACATGGGACATGTCACCAGGTGAACAGACCAAGTGAGGAGAGTGTGTTCCCCTGATTGTTTAATATACACGGGACATGTTACCAGGTGAACAGAATAAGTGAGGAGAGTGTGTTCCCCATATTATTTAATAAATACGGGACATGTTACCAGGTGAACAGTATAAGTGAGGAGAGTGTGTTCCCCTGATGGTGTAATATACACGGGACATGTTACCAGGTGAACAGGATAAGTGAGGAGAGTGTGTTCCCCTGATTGTTTAATATACATGGGACATGTCACCAGGTGAACAGTGTAAGTGAGGAGATTGTGTTCCCCTGATGGTTTAATACACACGGGACATGTTACCAGGTGAACAGTATAAGTGAGGAGAGTGTGTTCCCCTGATTGTTAAATATACATAGGACATGTTACCAGTTGAACAGTATAAGTGAGGGGAGTGTGTTCCCCTGATGGTTTAATATACATGCGACATGTTACCAGGTGAACAGTATAAGTGAGGAGAGTGTGTTCCCCTGATTGTTTAATACACACGGGACATGTTACCAGGTTAACAGTATCAGTGAGGAGAGTGTGTTCCCCTGATGATTGAATATACACGGGACATGTTACCAGGTGAACAGTATAAGTGAGGAGAGTGTGTTCCCCTGATTGTTTAATATACACGGGACATGTTACCAGGTGAACAGTATAAGTGAGGAGGGTGTGTTCCCCTGATTGTTTAATACACACGGGACATGTTACCAGGTGAACAGTATAAGTGAGGAGAATGTGTTCCCCTGATGATTGAATATACACGGGACATGTTACCAGGTGAACAGTATAAGTGAGGAGAGTGTGTTCCCCTGATTGTTTAATATACACAGGACATGTCACCAGGTGAACAGTTTAAGTGAGGAGAGTGTGTTCCCCTGATTGTTTAATACACACAGGACATGTTACCAGGTGAACAGTATAATTGAGGAGAGTGCGTTACCCTGATTGTTTAATGCTCACGGGACATGTTACCAGGTGAACAGTATAAGTGAGGAGACTGTGTTCCCCTGATTGTTTAATATACACGGGACATGTTTCCAGGTGAACAGTATAAGTGAGGAGACTGTGTTGCCCTGAATGTTTAATATACACGGGACATGTCACCAGGTGAACAGTATAAGTGAGGAGAGTTTTTTCCCCTGATGGTTTAATACTGACGGGACATGTTGCCAGGTAAACAGTATAAGTGAGGAGATTGTGTTCCCCGGATTGTTTAATACTGACGGGACATGTTACCAGGTGAACAGTATAAGTGAGGAGAGTGTGTTCCCCGGATTGTTTAATACTGACGGGACATGTTATCAGGTGAACAGTATAAGTGAGGAGAGTGTGTTCCCCAGATTGTTTAATACACACAGGACATGTTAAGAGGTGAACAGTTTAAGTGAGGAGAGTGTGTTCCCCTGATTGATTAATACACATGGGACATGTTACCAGGCGAAGAGTATAAGTGAGGAGAGTGTGTTCCCCTGATTGTTTAATACACATGGGACATGTTACCAGGTGAACAGTATAAGTGAGGAGAGTGTGTGCCCCAGATGGTTTAATATACACAGGACATGTTACCAGGCGAACAGTATAAGTGAGGAAAGTGTGTTCCCCTGATTGTTTAATGCACACAGGACATGTCACCAGGCGAACAGTGTAAATGAGGAGAATGTGTTCCCCTGAAGGTTTAATAAGCACGGGACATGTTACCAGGTGAACAGTGTAAGTGAGGAGAGTGTGTTCCCCTGATTGTATAATACTGACGGGACATGTAACCAGGTGAACAGTATAAGTGAGGAGAGTGTGTTCCCCTGCTTGTTTAATACTGACGGGACATGTTACCAGGTGAACAGTATAAGTGAGGAGAGTGTGTTCCCCTGATGGTTTACTACACACGGGACATGTTACCAGGTGAACAGTATAAGTGAGGAGAGTGTGTTCCCCTGATGGTTTAATACACACGGGACATGTTACCAGGTGAACAGTATAAGTGAGGAGAGTGTGTTCCCCTGATGGTTTAATACACACGGGACATGTTACCAGGTGAACAGTATAAGTGAGGAGAGTGTGTTCCCCTGATGGTTTAATACACACGGGACATGTTACCAGGTGAACAGTAGAAGTGAGGACAGTTTGTTCCCCTGATTGTTTAAAACGAACGGGACATGGAACCAGGTGAACAGTATAAGTGAGGAGAATGTGTTCCCCTGATTGTTTAATATACACGGGACATGTTACCAGTTGAACAGTATAAGTGAGGAGAGTGTGTTCCCCTGATGGTTTAATATGCACTGGACATGTTACCAGTTGAACAGTATAAGTGAGGACAGTGTGTTCCCCTGATGGTTTAATATGCATGGGGCATGTTACCAGTTGAACAGTATAAGTGAGGAGAGAGTGTTCCCCTGATTGTTTAATATACACGGGACATGTTACCAGTTGAACAGTATAAGTGAGGAGAGTGTGTTCCCCTGATTGTTTAATACTCACGGGACATGTTACCAGGTGAACAGTATAAGTGAGGAGAGTGTGTTCCCCTGATTGTTTAATACTGACGGGACATGTCACCAGGCGAACAGTATAAGTGAGGAGAGAGTGTTCCCCTGATTGTTTAATATACACGGGACATGTTACCAGTTGAACAGTATAAGTGAGGAGAGTGTGCTCCCCTCATGGTTTAATATACACGGGACATGTTGCCACGTGAACAGCATAAGTGAGGAGAGTGTGTTCCCCTGATGGTTCAATATACACAGGACATGTTACCAGGTGTACAGTATATGTGAGGATAGTGTGTTCCCCTGATGCTTTAATATACACAGGACATGTTAACAGGCAATCAGTATAAGTGAGGAGAGTGTGTTCTCCTGATGGTTTAATAAACACGGGACATGTTACCATTTGAACAGTATAAGTGAGGAGAGTGTGTTCCATTGATGGTTTAATACACACGGGACATGTCACCAGGTGAACTGTATAAGTGAGGAGAGTGTGTTCCATTGATGTTTTAATATACACAGGACATGTTACCAGGTGAACAGTATAAGTGAGGAGAGTGTGTTCTCCTGATGGTTTAATAAACACGGGACATGTTACCATTTGAACAGTATAAGTGAGGAGAGTGTGTTCCATTGATGGTTTAATACACACGGGACATGTCACCAGGTGAACTGAATAAGTGAGGAGAGTGTGTTCCATTGATGTTTTAATATACACAGGACATGTTACCAGGTGAACAGTATTAGTGAGGAGAGTGTGTTCCCCTGATTGTTTAATACGCACGGGACATGTTACCAGGTGAACAGTAGAAGTGAGGAGAATGTGTTCCCCTGTTTGTTTAATACGGACGGGACATTTTACCAGGTGAACAGTATAAGTGAGGAGAATGTGTTCCCCTGTTTGTTTAAGACACACGGGACATGTTACCAGGTGAACAGTATAAGTGAGGAGAATGTGTTCCCCTGTTTGTTTAATACACACGGGACATGTTACCAGGTGAACAGTATAAGTGAGGAGAATGTGTTCCCCTGTTTCTTTAATACGCACGGGACATGTTACCAAGTGAACAGCATAAGTGAGGAGAGTGTGTTTCCCTGATTGTTTAATGCACACGGGACATGTTACCAGGTGAACAGTATAAGTGAGGAGAATGTGTTCCCCTGTTGGTTTAATACGCACGGGACATGTTACCAAGTGAACAGTATAAGTGAGGAGAATGTCTTCCCCTGATTGTTTAATACGCACGGGACATGTTACCAGGTGAACAGTATAAGTGAGCAGAGTGTGTTCCCCTGATTGTTCAATACACACGGGACATGTTACCAGGTGAACAGTATATGTGAGGAGAGTGTGTTCCGCTGATGATTTAATATACACGGGACATGTTACCAGGTGAACAGTATAAGTGAGGAGAGTGTGTTCCCCTGATGGTTTAATATACACACGGCATATTACCAGGTGAACAGTATAAGTGAGGAGAGTATGTTCCCCTGATGGTTTAATATACACGGGACATGTTCCCAGGTGAACAGTATAAGTGAGGAGAGTGTGCTCCCCTGATGGTTTAATATACACACGGGACATGTTGCCAGGTGAACAGTATAAGTGAGGAGATTGTATTCCCCTGATTGTTTAATACACACAGGACATGTTACCAGGTGAACAGTATAAGTGAGCAGAGTGTGTTCCCCTGATTGTTCAATACACACGGGACATGTTACCAGGTGAACAGTATAAGTGAGGAGAATGTGTTCCCCTGATGGTTTAATATTCACTGGACATGTTGCCAGGTGAACAGTATAAGTGAGGAGAGTGTGTTCCCCTGATGGTTTAACACGCACGGGACATGTTACCAGGTGAACCGTATAAGTGAGGAGAGTGTGTTCCCCTGATGGTTTAATATACACGGGACACGTTACCAGTTGAACAGTATAAGTGAGGAGAGTGTATTCCCCTGATTGTTCAATACACACGGGACATGTCACCAAGTGAAATGTATAATTGAGGAGAGTGTGTTCCCCTGATGGTTTAATATACACGGGACATGTTACCAGGTGTACAGTATAAGTGAGGAGAGTGTTTTCCCCTGATGGTTTAATATACACGGGACATGTTCCCAGGTGAACTGTATAAGTGAGTAGAGTGTGTTCCACTGATGGTTTAAGATACACAGGGCATATTACCAGGTGAACAGTATAAGTGAGGAGAGTGTGTTCCCCTGATGGTTTAATACACACGGGACATGTTATCAGGTGAACAGTATAAGTGAGGAGAGTGTGTTCCCCTGATTGTTTAATGCACACGGGAAATGTTACCAGGTGAACAGTATAAGTGAGGAGAGTGTGTTCCCCTGATGGTTTCATATACACGGGACATGTTACCAGGAGAACAGCATAAGTGAGGGGAGTGCTTTCCCCTCATGGTTTAATTTTCACGGGACATGTTACCAGGTGAACAGTATAATTGAGGAGAGTGTGTTCCCCTGATGGTTTAATACTGACGGGACTTGTTACCAGGTGAACAGTATAATTGAGGAGAGTGTGTTCCCCTGATGGTTTAATATACACGGGACATGTTACCAGGTGAACAGTATAAGTGAGGAGAGTGTGTTCCCCTGATTTTTTAATACACACAGGACATATTACCAGGTGAAAAGCATAAGTGAGGAGAGTGTGTTCCCCTGATGGTTTAATACTCACGGGACATGTTACCAGCTGAACAGTTTAAGTTAGGAGAGTGTGTTCCCCTGATGGTTTAACACGCACGGGACATGTTACCAGGTGAACAGTATAAGTGAGGCAAGTCTTTTCCCCTGATTGTTTAATATACCCGGAACATGGCACCAGGTGAACAGTATAAGTGAGGAGAGTGTGTTCCCCTGATTGTTTAATACACACGGGACATGTCACCAGGTGAACAGTAGAAGTGAGCAGATTGTTTTCCCCTGATGGTTAAATATGCAAAGGACATGTTAACAGGTGAACAGTATAAGTGAGGAGAGTGTGTTCCCCTGATGGTTTAATGTACACAGGAAATGTTACCAGGTGAACAGTATAAGTGAGGAGAGTGTGTTCCCCTGATGGTTTAATATACACGGGACATGTTACCAGATGAACAGTATAAGTGAGGCGAGTGTGTTCACCTGATGGTTAATACGCACAGGACATGGCACCAAGTGAACAGTATAAGTGAGGAGAGTGTGTTCCCCTGATGGTTTAATGCACACAGGACATTTTACCAGGTGAACAGTGTAAGTGAGGAGAGTGTGTTCCCCTGATGGTTGAATATACACGGGACATGTTACCAGGTAAACAGTATATGTGAGAAGAGTGTGTTCCCCTGATGGTTTAATATACACAGGGCATATTACCAGGAGAACAGTATAAGTGAGGAGATTGTGTTCCCCTGATGGTTTAATACGCACGGGACATGTCACCAGGTGAACAGTATATGTGAGGAGAATGTGTTCCACTGATGGTTTAATATACACGGGTCATGTTACCAGGTGAACAGTATAAGTGAGGAGAGTGTGTTCCATTGATGGTTTAATATACACAGGACATGTTACCAGGTGAACAGTATAAGTGAGGAGAGTGTGTTCCCCTGATTGTTTAATACGCACGGGACATGTTACCAGGTGAACAGTAGAAGTGAGGAGTATGTGTTCCCCTGTTTGTTTAATACGGACGGGACATGTTACCAGGTGAACTGTATAAGTGAGGAAAATGTGTTCCCCTGATTGTTTAATACACACGGGGCATGTTACCAGGTGAACAGTATAAGCGAGGAGAATGTGTTCCCCTGATTGTTTAATACACACGGGACATGTTACCAGGTGAACAGTATAAGTGAGGAGAATGTGTTCCCCTGTTTGTTTAATACGCACGGGACATGTTGCCAAGTGAACAGTAGAAGTGAGGAGAGTGTGTTCCCCTGATTGTTTAATACACACGGGACATGTTACCAGGTGAACAGTATAAGTGAGGAGAATGTGTTCCCCAGTTGGTTTAATAAGCACGGGACATGTTACCAAGTGAACAGTATAAGTGAGGAGAATGTGTTCCCCTGATTGTTTAATACGCACGGGACATGTTACCAGGTGAACAGTATAAGTGAGGAGAGTGTGTTCCCCTGATGGTTTAATATACACGGGACATGTTACCACGTGAACAGTATAAGTGAGGAGAGTGTGTTCCCCTGATTGTTCAATACACACGGGACATGTCACCAAGTGAAATGTATAATTGAGGAGAGTGTGTTCCCCTGATGGTTTAATATACACGGTACATGTTACCAGGTGAACAGTATAAGTGAGGAGAGTGTGTTCCCCTGATGGTTTAATATACACGGGACATGTTACCAGGTGTACAGTATAAGTGAGGAGAGTGTTTTCCCCTAATGGTTTAATATACACGGGACATGTTCCCAGGTGAACTGTATAAGTGAGTAGAGTGTTTTCCCCTGATGGTTTAATAAACACAGGGCATATTACCAGGTGAACAGTATATGTGAGGAGAGTGTGTTCCCCTTATGGTTTAATACACACGGGACATGTTATCAGGTGAACAGTATAAGTGAGGAGAGTGTGTTCCCCTGATGGTTTAATATACACGGGACATGTTACCAGGAGAACCGTATAAGTGAGGGGAGTGCTTTCCCCTCATGGTTTAATATTCACGGGACATGTTACCAGGTGAACAGTATAATTGAGGAGAGTGTGTTCCCCTGATGGTTTAATATACACGGGACATGTTACCAGGTGAACAGTGTACGTGAGGAGAGTGTGTTCCCCTGATTGTTTAATACACACAGGACCTGTTACCAGGTGAACAGTATAAGTGAGGAGAGTGTGTTCCCCTGATGGTTTAATATACACGGGACATGTTACCAGGTGAACAGTATAAGTGAGGAGAGTGTGTTCCCCTGATGGTTTAATATACACGGGACGTGTTACCAGATGAACAGTATAAGTGAGGAGAGTGTGTTCCCCTGATGGTTTAATGCACACAGGACATTTTAGCAGGTGAACAGTGTAAGTGAGGAGAGTGTGTTCCCCTGATGGTTGAATATACACGGGACATGTTACCAGGTAAACAGTATATGTGAGGAGAGTGTGTTCCCCTGATGGTTTAATATACACAGGGCATATTACCAGGTGAACAGTATAAGTGAGGAGATTGTGTTCCCCTGATGGTTTAATACGCACGGGACATGTCACCAGGTGAACAGTATATGTGAGGAGAGTGTGTTCCCCTGATGGTTTAATATACACGGGTCATGTTACCAGGTGAACAGTATAAGTGAGGAGAGTGTGTTCCCCTGATTGTTTAATACGCACGGGACATGTTACCAGGTGAACAGTAGAAGTGAGGAGTATGTGTTCCCCTGTTTGTTTTATACGGACGGGACATGTTACCAGGTGAACTGTATAAGTGAGGAGAATGTGTTCCCCTGATTGTTTAATACACACGGGGCATGTTACCAGGTGAACAGTATAAGTGAGGAGAATGTGTTCCCCTGTTTGTTTAATACACACGGGACATGTTACCAGGTGAACAGTATAAGTGAGGAGAATGTGTTCCCCTGTTTGATTAATACACACGGGGCATGTTACCAGGTGAACAGTATAAGTGAGGAGAATGTGTTCCCCTGTTTGTTTAATACACACGGGGCATGTTACCAGGTGAACAGTATAAGTGAGGAGAATGTGTTCCCCTGTTTGTTTAATACACACGGGACATGTTACCAGGTGAACAGTATAAGTGAGGAGAATGTGTTCCCCTGATTGTTTAATACAGACGGGACATGTTACCAGGTGAACAGTATAAGTGAGGAGAATGTGTTCCCCTGTTTGTTTAATACAAACGGGACATGTTACCAGGTGAACAGTATAAGTGAGGAGAATGTGTTCCCCTGATTGTTTAATACACACGGGACATGTTACCAGGTGAACAGTATAAGTGAGGAGAATGTGTTCCCCTGTTTGTTTAATACGCACGGGACATGTTGCCAAGTGAACAGTAGAAGTGAGGAGAGTGTGTTCCCCTGATTGTTTAATACACACGGGACATGTTACCAGGTGAACAGAATAAGTGAGGAGAATGTGTTCCCCAGTTGGTTTAATAAGCACGGGACATGTTACCAAGTGAACAGTATAAGTGAGGAGAATGTGTTCCCCTGATTGTTTAATACGCACGGGACATGTTACCAGGTGAACAGTAGAAGTGAGGAGAGTGTGTTCCCCTGATGGTTTAATATACACGGGACATGTTACCAGGTGAACAGTATAAGTGAGGAGAGTGTGTTCCCCTGATTGTTCAATACACACGGGACATGTCACCAAGTGAAATGTATAATTGAGGAGAGTGTGTTCCCCTGATGGTTTAATATAAACGGTACATGTTACCAGGTGAACAGTATAAGTGAGGAGAGTATGTTCCCCTGATGGTTTAATATACACGGGACATGTTACCAGGTGTACAGTATAAGTGAGGAGAGTGTTTTCCCCTAATGGTTTAATATACACGGGACATGTTCCCAGGTGAACTGTATAAGTGAGTAGAGTGCGTTCCCCTGATGGTTTAATATACACAGGGCATATTACCAGGTGAACAGTATAAGTGAGGAGAGTGTGTTCCCCTTATGGTTTAATACACACGGGACATGTTATCAGGTGAACAGTATAAGTGAGGAGAGTGTGTTCCCCTGATGGTTTAATATACACGGGACATGTTACCAGGAGAACCGTATAAGTGAGGGGAGTGCTTTACCCTCATGGTTTAATATTCACGGGACATGTTACCAGGTGAACAGTATAATTGAGGAGAGTGTGTTCCCCTGATGGTTTAATATACACGGGACATGTTACCAGGTGAACAGTGTACGTGAGGAGAGTGTGTTCCCCTGATTGTTTAATACACACAGGACCTGTTACCAGGTGAACAGTATAAGTGAGGAGAGTGTGTTCCCCTGATGGTTTAATATACACGGGACATGTTACCAGGTGAACAGTATAAGTGAGGAGAGTGTGTTCCCCTGATGGTTTAATATACACGGGACATGTTACCAGATGAACAGTATAAGTGAGGAGAGTGTGTTCCCCTGATGGTTTAATGCACAGAGGACATTTTAGCAGGTGAACAGTGTAAGTGAGGAGAGTGTGTTCCCCTGATGGTTGAATATACACGGGACATGTTACCAGGTAAACAGTATATGTGAGGAGAGTGTGTTCCCCTGATGGTTTAATATACACAGGGCATATTACCAGGTGAACAGTATAAGTGAGGAGATTGTGTTCCCCTGATGGTTTAATACGCACGGGACATGTCACCAGGTGAACAGTATATGTGAGGAGAGTGTGTTCCCCTGATGGTTTAATATACACGGGTCATGTTACCAGGTGAACAGTATAAGTGAGGAGAGTGTGTTCCCCTGATTGTTTAATACGCACGGGACATGTTACCAGGTGAACAGTAGAAGTGAGGAGTATGTGTTCCCCTGTTTGTTTAATACGGACGGGACATGTTACCAGGTGAACTGTATAAGTGAGGAGAATGTGTTCCCCTGATTGTTTAATACACACGGGGCATGTTACCAGGTGAACAGTATAAGTGAGGAGAATGTGTTCCCTTGTTTGTTTAATACACACGGGACATGTTACCAGGTGAACAGTATAAGTGAGGAGAATGTGTTCCCCTGTTTGATTAATACACACGGGGCATGTTACCAGGTGAACAGTATAAGTGAGGAGAATGTGTTCCCCTGTTTGTTTAATACACACGGGGCATGTTACCAGGTGAACAGTATAAGTGAGGAGAATGTGTTCCCCTGTTTGTTTAATACACACGGGACATGTTACCAGGTGAACAGTATAAGTGAGGAGAATGTGTTCCCCTGATTGTTTAATACAGACGGGACATGTTACCAGGTGAACAGTATAAGTGAGGAGAATGTGTTCCCCTGTTTGTTTAATACAAACGGGACATGTTACCAGGTGAACAGTATAAGTGAGGAGAATGTGTTCCCCTGATTGTTTAATACACACGGGACATGTTACCAGGTGAACAGTATAAGTGAGGAGAATGTGTTCCCCTGTTTGTTTAATACGCACGGGACATGTTGCCAAGTGAACAGTAGAAGTGAGGAGAGTGTGTTCCCCTGATTGTTTAATACACACGGGACATGTTACCAGGTGAACAGTATAAGTGAGGAGAATGTGTTCCCCAGTTGGTTTAATAAGCACGGGACATGTTACCAAGTGAACAGTATAAGTGAGGAGAATGTGTTCCCCTGATTGTTTAATACGCACGGGACATGTTACCAGGTGAACAGTAGAAGTGAGGAGAGTGTGTTCCCCTGATGGTTTAATATACACGGGACATGTTACCAGGTGAACAGTATAAGTGAGGAGAGTGTGTTCCCCTGATTGTTCAATACACACTGGACATGTCACCAAGTGAAATGTATAATTGAGGAGAGCGTGTTCCCCTGATGGTTTAATATAAACGGTACATGTTACCAGGTGAACAGTATAAGTGAGGAGAGTCTGTTCCCCTGATGGTTTAATATACACGGGACATGTTACCAGGTGTACAGTATAAGTGAGGAGAGTGTTTTCCCCTAATGGTTTAATATACACGGGACATGTTCCCAGGTGAACTGTATAAGTGAGTAGAGTGCGTTCCCCTGATGGTTTAATATACACAGGGCATATTACCAGGTGAACAGTATAAGTGAGGAGAGTGTGTTCCCCTTATGGTTTAATACACACGGGACATGTTATCAGGTGAACAGTATAAGTGAGGAGAGTGTGTTCCCCTGATGGTTTAATATACACGGGACATGTTACCAGGAGAACCGTATAAGTGAGGGGAGTGCTTTCCCCTCATGGTTTAATATTCACGGGACATGTTACCAGGTGAACAGTATAATTGAGGAGAGTGTGTTCCCCTGATGGTTTAATATACACGGGACATGTTACCAGGTGAACAGTGTACGTGAGGAGAGTGTGTTCCCCTGATTGTTTAATACACACAGGACATGTTACCAGCTGAACAGTATAAGTGAGGAGAGTCTTTTCCCCTGATTGTTTAATATACCCGGGACATGGCACCAGTTGAACAGTGTAAGTGAGGAGAGTGTGTTCCCCTGATTGTTTAATACTGACGGGACATGTCAACAGGTGAACAGTATAAGTGAGGAGAGTGTGTTCCCCTGATGGTTTGATATACACAGGACATGTTACCAGATGAACAGTATAAGTGAGGCGAGTGTGTTCCCCTGAAGGTTTAATGCACACAGGACATTTTACCAGGTGAACAGTGTAAGTGAGGAGAGTGTGTTCCCCTGATTGTTTAATACTGACGGGACATGTCAACAGGTGAACAGTATAAGTGAGGAGAGTGTGTTCCCCTGATGGTTTGATATACACAGGACATGTTACCAGATGAACAGTATAAGTGAGGAGAGTGTGTTCCCCTGAAGGTTTAATGCACACAGGACATTTTACCAGGTGAACAGTGTAAGTGAGGAGAGTGTGTTCCCCTGATGGTTTAATATACACGGGATATGTTACCAGGTGAACAGTATAAGTGAGGAGAGTGTGTTCCCCTGATGGTTTCATGTACACGGGACATGTTACCAGGAGAACCGTATAAGTGAGGGGAGTGCTTTCCCCTCATGGTTTAATATTCACGGGACATGTTACCAGGTGAACAGTCTAATTGAGGAGAGTGTGTTCCCCTGATGGTTTAATATACACGGGACATGTTAACAGGTGAACAGTGTGCGTGAGGAGAGTGTGTTCCCCTGATTGTTTAATACACACAGGACATATTACCAGGTGAACAGTATAAGTGAGGAGACAGTGTTCCCCTGATGGTTTAATACTAACGGGACATGTTACCAGATGAACAGTATAAGTGAGGAGAGTGTGTTCCCCTGATGGTTTAACACGCACGGGACATGTTACCAGGTGAACAGTATAAGTGAGGAGAGTCTTTTCCCCTGATTGTTTAATATACCCGGGACATGGCACCAGGTGAACAGTATAATTGAGGAGAGTGTGTTCCCTTGATGGTTTAATATACACAGGACATGTTACCAGGTGAACAGTATAAGTGAGGAGAGTGTGTTCCCCTGATGGTTTAATATACACGGGACATGTCACCAGATGAACAGTATAATTTAGGCGAGTGTGTTCACCTGATGGTTTAATACGCACGGGACATGTCACCAAGTGAACTGTATAAGTGAGGAGAGTGTGTTCCCCTGATGGTTTAATGCACACAGGACATTTTACCAGGTGAACAGTGTAAGTGAGGAGAGTGATTTCCCCTGATGGTTTAATATACACGGGATATGTTACCAGGTGAACAGTATAAGTGAGGAGAGTGTGATCCCCTGATGGTTTAATATACACGGGACATGTTACCAGGTGAACTGTATAACTGAGGAGAGTGTGTTCCCCTGATGGTTTAATATACACGGGACATGTTACCAGGTAAACAGTATATGTGAGGAGAGTGTGTTCCCCTGATGGATTAATATACACAGGGCATGTTACCAGGTGAACAGTATAAGTGAGGAGATTGTGTTCCCCTGATGGTTTAATACACACGGGACATGTTACCAGGTGAACAGTATAAGTGAGGAGAGTGTATTCCCCTGATGGTTTAATATACACGGGACATGTTACCAGGTGAACAGTATAAGTGAGGAGAGTGTGTTCCCCTGATGTTTTAATATACACAGGACATGTTACCAGGTGATCAGTATAAGTGAGGAAAGTGTGTTTCCCTGATTGTTTAATACGCACGGGACATGTTACCAGGTGAACAGAAGAAGTGAGGAGAATGTGTTCCCCTGTTTGTTTAATACTGACGGGACATGTTACCAGGTGAACTGTATAAGTGAGGAGAATGTGTTCCCCTGATTGTTTAATACACACGGGACATGTTACCAGGTGAACAGTATAAGTGAGGAGAATGTGTTCCCCTGTTTGTTTAATACACACGGGACATGTTACCAAGTGAACAGTATAAGTGAGGAGAATGTCTTCCCCTGATTGTTTAATACACACGGGACATGTTACCAGGTGAACAGTATAAGTGAGGAGAATGTGTACCCCTGTTTGTTTAATGCGCACGGGACATGTTACCAAGTGAACAGTATAAGTCAGGAGTGTGTGTTCCCCTGTTGGTTTAATACGCACGGGACATGTTACCAAGTGAACAGTATAAGTGAGGAGAATGTGTTCCCCTGATGGTTTAATACGCACGGGACATGTTACCAGGTGAACAGTATCAGTGAGGAGAGTGTGTTCCCCTGATTGTTTAATACTCACGGGACATGTTGCCAGGTGAACAGTATAAGTGAGGAGAGTGTGTTCCCCTGATGGTTTAACATGCACGGGACATGTTACCAGGTGAACAGTATAAGTAAGGAGAGTGTGTTCCCATGATGGTTTAATATACACGGGACATGTTACCAGGTGAACTGGATAAGTGAGGAGAGTCTGTTCCCCTGATTGTTTTATACACACGGGACATGTCACCGGGTGAGCAGCATAAGTGAGGAGAGTGTGTTCCCATGATGGTTTAATATACACGGGACATATTACCAGGTGAACAGTATAAGTGAGGAGAGTGTGTTCCCCTGATGGTTTAATATACACAGGACATGTTACCAGGTGAACTGGATAAGTGAGGAGAGTGTGTTCCCCTGATTGTTTAATACACACGGGACATGTCACCAGGTGAACAGTATAAGTGAGGAGAGTGTGTTCCCCTGATGGTTTAATACTGACGGGACATGTTACCAGATGAACAGTATAAGTGAGGAGAGTGTGTTCCCCTGTTGGTTTAATATACACGGGACATGTTACCAGATGAACAGTATAAGTGAGGAGAGTGTGTTCCCATGATGGTTTAATATACACGGGACATATTACCAGGTGAACAGTATAAGTGAGCAGATTGTTTTCCCCTGATGGTTAAATATGCAAAGGACATGTTACCAGGTGAACAGTATAAGTGAGGAGAGTGTGTTCCCCTGATGGTTTAATACACACAGGACATGTTACCAGGTGAACAGTATAAGTGAGGAGAGTGTGTTCCCCTGATGGTTTAATACTGACGGGACATGTTACCAGTTGAACAGTATAAGTGAGGAGAGTGTGTTCCCCTGTTGGTTTAATATACACGGGACATGTTACCAGATGAACAGTATAAGTGAGGAGAGTGTGTTCCCCTGATGTTTTAATATACACGGGACATGTGACTAGGTGAACAGTGTGCGTGAGGAGAGTGTGTTCCCCTGATGGTTTAATACACACGGGACATGTTACCAGGTGAACAGTACAAGTGAGGAGAGTGTGTTCCCCTGATGTTTTAATATACACAGGACATGTTACCCGGTGAACAGTATAAGTGAGGAGAGTGTGTTCCATTGAAGGTTTAATATACACAGGACATGTTACCAGGTGAACAGTATTAGTGAGCAGAGTGTGTTCCCTTGATTGTTTAATACGGACGGGACATGTTACCAGGTGAACTGTATAAGTGAGGAGAATGTGTTCCCCTGATTGTTTAATACACACGGGACATGTTACCAGGTGAACATTATAAGTGAGGAGAATGAGTTCCCCTGTTTGTTTAATACACACGGGACATGTTACCAGGTGAACAGTATAAGTGAGGAGAATGTGTTCCCCTGTTTGTTTAATACGCACGGGACATGTTACCAAGTGAACAGTAGAAGTGAGGAGAATGTGTTCCCCTGATGGTTTAGTACGCACGGGACATGTTACCAAGTGAACAGTAGAAGTGAGGAGAATGTGTTCCCCTGATGGTTTAATATACACGGGACATGTTACCAGGTGAACAGTATATGTGAGGAGAGTGTGTTCCCCTGATGGTTTAATATACACGGGACATGTGACTAGGAGAACAGTATAAGTGAGGAGAGTGTGTTCCCCTGATGGTTTAATATCCACGGGACATGTTACCAGGTGAACAGTATAAGTGAGGAGAGTGTGTTCCCCTGATGGTTTAATACACACGGGACATGTTACCAGTTGAACAGTATAAGTGAGGAGAGTGTGTTCCCCTGATTGTTCAATACACACGGGAGATGTCACCAAGTGAAATGTATAATTGAGGAGAGTGTGTTCCCCTGATGGTTTAATATACAAGGGACATGTTACCAGGTGAACAGTATAAGTGAGGAGAGTGTGTTCCCCTGATGGTTTAATACACACGGGACATGTCACCAGGTGAACAGTAGAAGTGAGCAGATTGTTTTCCCCTGATGGTTAAATATGCAAAGGACATGTTACCAGGTGAACAGTATAAGTGAGGAGAGTGTGTTCCCCTGATGGTTTAATACTGACGGGACATGTTACCAGATGAGCAGTATAAGTGAGGAGAGTGTGTTCCCCTGATGGTTTAATGCACACAGGACATGTTACCAGGTGAACAGTATAAGTGAGGAGAGTGTGTTCCCCTGATGGTTTAATATACACGGGACATGTTACCAGGTGAACAGTATAAGTGAGGAGAGTGTGTTCCCCTGATGGTTTAATATACACGGGACATGTTACCAGGTGAACAGTATAAGTGAGGAGAGTGTGTTCCCCTGATGGTTTAATATACACGGGACATGTTCCCAGGTGAACAGTATAAGTGAGGAGAGTGTGCTCCCCTGATTGTTCAATACACACGGGACATGTTACCAGTTGAACAGTATAAGTGAGGAGAGTGTGTTCCCCTGATGGTTTAATACACACGGGACATGTTACCAGTTGAACAGTGTAAGTGAGGAGAGTGTGCTCCGCTGATTGTTCAATACACACGGGACATGTTACCAGGTGAACAGTATAAGTGAGGAGAGTGTGTTCCCCTGATGGTTTAATACACACGGGACATGTTACCAGTTGAACAGTATAAGTGAGGAGAGTGTGTTCCCCTGATGGTTTAATACACACGGGACATGTTACCAGTTGAACAGTGTAAGTGAGGAGAGTGTGCTCCGCTGATTGTTCAATACACACGGGACATGTTACCAGGTGAACAGTATAAGTGAGGAGAGTGTGTTCCCCTGATGGTTTAATACACACGTGACATGTTACCAGTTGAACAGTATAAGTGAGGAGAGTGTGTTCCCCTGATGGTTTAATACACACGGGACATGTTACCAGTTGAACAGTGTAAGTGAGGAGAGTGTGTTCCCCTGATGGTTTAATACACACGGGACATGTTACCAGTTGAACAGTATAAGTGAGGAGAGTGTGTTCCCCTGATGGTTTAATACACACGGGACATGTTACCAGTTGAACAGTGTAAGTGAGGAGAGTGTGCTCCGCTGATGGTTTAATATACACACGGCATATTACCAGGTGAACAGTATAAGTGAGGAGAGTGTGTTCCCCTGATGGTTTAATACACACGGGACATGTTACCAGGTGAACAGTATAAGTGAGGAGAGTGTGTTCCCCTGATGGTTTAATACACACGGGACATGTTACCAGTTGAACAGTATAAGTGAGGAGAGTGTGTTCCCCTGATGGTTTAATACACACGGGACATGTTACCAGTTGAACAGTATAAGTGAGGAGAGTGTGTTCCCCTGATTGTTCAATACACACGGGACATGTTACCAGGTGAACAGTATAAGTGAGGAGTGTGTCTTCCCCTGATGGTTTAATATACACGGGACATGTTACCAGGTGAACAGTATAAGTGAGGAGAGTGTGTTCCCCTGATGGTTTAATACACACGGGACATGTTACCAGGTGAACAGTATAAGTAAGGAGAGTGTGTTCCCATGATGGTTTAATATACACGGGACATATTACCAGGTGAACAGTATAAGTGAGGAGAGTGTGTTCCCCTGATGGTTTAATATACACAGGACATGTTACCAGGTGAACTGGATA
This sequence comes from Heterodontus francisci, assembly GCF_036365525.1. Taxonomy (NCBI): domain Eukaryota; kingdom Metazoa; phylum Chordata; class Chondrichthyes; order Heterodontiformes; family Heterodontidae; genus Heterodontus; species Heterodontus francisci. The sequence goes on along the minus strand of NC_090392.1, from coordinate 7,863,825 downwards.
AGTGAAGAGAGTCTGTTCCCCTGATTGTTTAATACACACGGGACATGTCACCGGGTGAGCAGCATAAGTGAGGAGAGTGTGTTCCCATGATGGTTTAATATACACGGGACATATTACCAGGTGAACAGTATAAGTGAGGAGAGTGTGTTCCCCTGATGGTTTAATATACACAGGACATGTTACCAGGTGAACAGTGTGCGTGAGGAGAGTGTGTTCCCCTGATGGTTTAATACACACGGGACATGTTACCCGGTGAACAGTATAAGTGAGGAGAGTGTGTTCCCATGATGGTTTAATATACACGGGACATGTTACCAGATGAACAGTATAAGTGAGGAGAGTGTGTTCCCCTGATGTTTTAATATACACGGGACATGTTACCCGGTGAACAGTATAAGTGATGAGAGTGTGTTCCCATGATGGTTTAATATACACGGGACATATTACCAGGTGAACAGTATAAGTGAGGAGAGTGTGTTCCCCTGATGGTTTAATATACACAGGACATGTTACCAGGTGAACTGGATAAGTGAGGAGAGTGTGTTCCCCTGATTGTTTAATACACACGGGACATGTCACCAGGTGAACAGTAGAAGTGAGCAGATTGTTTTCCCCTGATGGTTAAATATGCAAAGGGCATGTTACCAGGTGAACAGTATATGTGAGGAGAGTGTGTTCCCCTGATGGTTTAATACACACAGGACATGTTACCAGGTGAACAGTATAAGTGAGGAGAGTGTGTTCCCCTGATGGTTTAATACTGACGGGACATGTTACCAGATGAACAGTATAAGTGAGGAGAGTGTGTTCCCCTGTTGGTTTAATATACACGGGACATGTTACCAGATGAACAGTATAAGTGAGGAGAGTGTGTTCCCCTGATGTTTTAATATACACGGGACATGTGACTAGGTGAACAGTGTGCGTGAGGAGAGTGTGTTCCCCTGATGGTTTAATACACACGGGACATGTTACCCGGTGAACAGTATAAGTGAGGAGAGTGTGTTCCATTGAAGGTTTAATATACACAGGACATGTTACCAGGTGAACAGTATTAGTGAGCAGAGTGTGTTCCCCTGATTGTTTAATACGGACGGGACATGTTACCAGGTGAACTGTATAATTGAGGAGAATGTGTTCCCCTGATTGTTTAATACACACGGGACATGTTACCAGGTGAACATTATAAGTGAGGAGAATGAGTTCCCCTGTTTGTTTAATACACACGGGACATGTTACCAGGTGCACAGTATAAGTGAGGAGAATGTGTTCCCCTGTTTGTTTAATACGCACGGGACATGTTACCAAGTGAACAGTAGAAGTGAGGAGAATGTGTTCCCCTGATGGTTTAGTACGCACGGGACATGTTACCAAGTGAACAGTAGAAGTGAGGAGAATGTGTTCCCCTGATGGTTTAATATACACGGGACATGTTACCAGGTGAACAGTATAAGTGAGGAGAGTGTGTTCCCCTGATGGTTTAATATACACGGGACATGTGACTAGGAGAACAGTATAAGTGAGGAGAGTGTGTTCCCCTGATGGTTTAATATCCACGGGACATGTTACCAGGTGAACAGTATAAGTGAGGAGAGTGTGTTCCCCTGATGGTTTAATACACACGGGACATGTTACCAGTTGAACAGTATAAGTGAGGAGAGTGTGTTCCCCTGATTGTTCAATACACACGGGAGATGTCACCAAGTGAAATGTATAATTGAGGAGAGTGTGTTCCCCTGATGGTTTAATATACAAGGGACATGTTACCAGGTGAACAGTATAAGTGAGGAGAGTGTGTTCCCCTGATGGTTTAATACACACGGGACATGTCACCAGGTGAACAGTAGAAGTGAGCAGATTGTTTTCCCCTGATGGTTAAATATGCAAAGGACATGTTACCAGGTGAACAGTATAAGTGAGGAGAGTGTGTTCCCCTGATGGTTTAATACTGACGGGACATGTTACCAGATGAGCAGTATAAGTGAGGAGAGTGTGTTCCCCTGATGGTTTAATGCACACAGGACATGTTACCAGGTGAACAGTATAAGTGAGGAGAGTGTGTTCCCCTGATGGTTTAATATACACGGGACATGTTACCAGGTGAACAGTATAAGTGAGGAGAGTGTGTTCCCCTGATGGTTTAATATACACGGGACATGTTACCAGGTGAACAGTATAAGTGAGGAGAGTGTGTTCCCCTGATGGTTTAATATACACGGGACATGTTCCCAGGTGAACAGTATAAGTGAGGAGAGTGTGCTCCCCTGATTGTTCAATACACACGGGACATGTTACCAGGTGAACAGTATAAGTGAGGAGAGTGTGTTCCCCTGTTGGTTTAATATACACGGGACATGTTACCAGATGAACAGTATAAGTGAGGAGAGTGTGTTCCCCTGATGTTTTAATATACACGGGACATGTGACTAGGTGAACAGTGTGCGTGAGGAGAGTGTGTTCCCCTGATGGTTTAATACACACGGGACATGTTACCCGGTGAACAGTATAAGTGAGGAGAGTGTGTTCCATTGAAGGTTTAATATACACAGGACATGTTACCAGGTGAACAGTATTAGTGAGCAGAGTGTGTTCCCCTGATTGTTTAATACGGACGGGACATGTTACCAGGTGAACTGTATAAGTGAGGAGAATGTGTTCCCCTGATTGTTTAATACACACGGGACATGTTACCAGGTGAACATTATAAGTGAGGAGAATGAGTTCCCCTGTTTGTTTAATACACACGGGACATGTTACCAGGTGAACAGTATAAGTGAGGAGAATGTGTTCCCCTGTTTGTTTAATACGCACGGGACATGTTACCAAGTGAACAGTAGAAGTGAGGAGAATGTGTTCCCCTGATGGTTTAGTACGCACGGGACATGTTACCAAGTGAACAGTAGAAGTGAGGAGAATGTGTTCCCCTGATGGTTTAATATACACGGGACATGTTACCAGGTGAACAGTATAAGTGAGGAGAGTGTGTTCCCCTGATGGTTTAATATACACGGGACATGTGACTAGGAGAACAGTATAAGTGAGGAGAGTGTGTTCCCCTGATGGTTTAATATCCACGGGACATGTTACCAGGTGAACAGTATAAGTGAGGAGAGTGTGTTCCCCTGATGGTTTAATACACACGGGACATGTTACCAGTTGAACAGTATAAGTGAGGAGAGTGTGTTCCCCTGATTGTTCAATACACACGGGAGATGTCACCAAGTGAAATGTATAATTGAGGAGAGTGTGTTCCCCTGATGGTTTAATATACAAGGGACATGTTACCAGGTGAACAGTATAAGTGAGGAGAGTGTGTTCCCCTGATGGTTTAATACACACGGGACATGTCACCAGGTGAACAGTAGAAGTGAGCAGATTGTTTTCCCCTGATGGTTAAATATGCAAAGGACATGTTACCAGGTGAACAGTATAAGTGAGGAGAGTGTGTTCCCCTGATGGTTTAATACTGACGGGACATGTTACCAGATGAGCAGTATAAGTGAGGAGAGTGTGTTCCCCTGATGGTTTAATGCACACAGGACATGTTACCAGGTGAACAGTATAAGTGAGGAGAGTGTGTTCCCCTGATGGTTTAATATACACGGGACATGTTACCAGGTGAACAGTATAAGTGAGGAGAGTGTGTTCCCCTGATGGTTTAATATACACGGGACATGTTACCAGGTGAACAGTATAAGTGAGGAGAGTGTGTTCCCCTGATGGTTTAATATACACGGGACATGTTCCCAGGTGAACAGTATAAGTGAGGAGAGTGTGCTCCCCTGATTGTTCAATACACACGGGACATGTTACCAGGTGAACAGTATAAGTGAGGAGAGTGTGTTCCCCTGATGGTTTAATACACACGGGACATGTTACCAGTTGAACAGTATAAGTGAGGAGAGTGTGTTCCCCTGATGGTTTAATACACACGGGACATGTTGCCAGTTGAACAGTGTAAGTGAGGAGAGTGTGCTCCGCTGATTGTTCAATACACACGGGACATGTTACCAGGTGAACAGTATAAGTGAGGAGAGTGTGTTCCCCTGATGGTTTAATACACACGGGACATGTTACCAGTTGAACAGTATAAGTGAGGAGAGTGTGTTCCCCTGATGGTTTAATACACACGGGACATGTTACCAGTTGAACAGTGTAAGTGAGGAGAGTGTGTTCCCCTGATGGTTTAATACACACGGGACATGTTACCAGTTGAACAGTATAAGTGAGGAGAGTGTGTTCCCCTGATGGTTTAATACACACGGGACATGTTACCAGTTGAACAGTGTAAGTGAGGAGAGTGTGCTCCGCTGATGGTTTAATATACACACGGCATATTACCAGGTGAACAGTATAAGTGAGGAGAGTGTGTTCCCCTGATGGTTTAATACACACGGGACATGTTACCAGGTGAACAGTATAAGTGAGGAGAGTGTGTTCCCCTGATGGTTTAATACACACGGGACATGTTACCAGTTGAACAGTATAAGTGAGGAGAGTGTGTTCCCCTGATGGTTTAATACACACGGGACATGTTACCAGTTGAACAGTATAAGTGAGGAGAGTGTGTTCCCCTGATTGTTCAATACACACGGGACATGTTACCAGGTGAACAGTATAAGTGAGGAGTGTGTCTTCCCCTGATGGTTTAATATACACGGGACATGTTACCAGGTGAACAGTATAAGTGAGGAGAGTGTGTTCCCCTGATGGTTTAATACACACGGGACATGTTACCAGGTGAACAGTAGAAGAGAGGAGAGTGTGTTCCCCTGATGGCTTAATGCACACAGGACATGTTACCAGGTGAACAGTATGAGTGACGAGAGTGTGTTCCCCTGATTGTTTAATACACACGGGACATGTTACCAGGTGAACAGTATAAGTGAGGAGAGTGTGTTCCCCTGATGGTTTAATACACACGGGACATGTTACCAGTTGAACAGTATAAGTGAGGAGAGTGTGTTCCCCTGATGGTTTAATACACACGGGACATGTTACCAGGTGAACAGTATAAGTGAGGAGAGTGTGTTCCCCTGATGGTTTAATACACACGGGACATGTTACCAGTTGAACAGTATAAGTGAGGAGAGTGTGTTCCCCTGATGGTTTAATACACACGGGACATGTTACCAGTTGAACAGTATAAGTGAGGAGAGTGTGTTCCCCTGATTGTTCAATACACACGGGACATGTTACCAGGTAAACAGTATATGTGAGGAGAGTGCGTTCCCCTGATGGTTTAATATACACAGGGCATGTTACCAGGTGAACAGTATAAGTGAGGAGAGTCTGTTCCCCTGATTGTTTAATACACACGGGACATGTTACCAGGTGAACTGTATAAGTGAGAAGAATGTGTTCCCCTGTTTGTTTAATACACACGGGACATGTTACCATGTGAACAGTATAAGTGAGGAGAATGTGTTCCCCTGTTGGTTTAATACGCACGGGACATGTTACCAAGTGAACAGTATAAGTGAGGAGAATCTGTTCCCCTGATTGTTTAATACGCACGGGACATGTTACCAGGTGAACAGTATAAGTGAGGAGAGTGTGTTCCCCTGATTGTTCAATACACACGGGACATGTTACCAGGTGAACTGTATAAGTGAGGAGAGTGTGTTCCCCTGATTGTTTAATATACACGGAAAATGTTACCAGGTGAACAGTATAAGTGAGGAGAGTGTGTTCCCCTGATGGTTTAATATACACGGGACATGTTCCCAGGTGAACAGTATAAGTGAGGAGAGTGTGTTCCCCTGATGGTTTAATATACACGGGGCATATTACCAGGTGAACAGTATAAGTGAGGAGAGTGTGTTCCCCTTATGGTTTAATACACACGGGACATGTTATCAGGTGAACAGTATAAGTGAGGAGAGTGTGTTCCCCTGATTGTTTAATGCACACGGGACATGTTACCAGCTGAACAGTATAAGTGAGGAGAGTGTGTCTAATATACACGGGACATGTTACCAAGTGAACAGTATCAGTGAGGAGAGTGTGTTCCCCTGATGGTTTAATATACACAGGGCATATTACCAGGTGAACAGTATAAGTGAGGAGAGTGTGTTCCCCTTATGGTTTAATACACACGGGACATGTTATCAGGTGAACAGTATAAGTGATGAGAGTGTGTTCCCCTGATTGTTTAATACACAAGGGACATGTTACCAGGTGAACAGTATTAGTGAGGAGAATGTGTTCCCCTGATGGTTTCATATACACGGGACATGTTACCAGGTGAACAGTAGAAGTGAGGAGAGTGTGTTCCCCTGATTCTTTAATACACACGGGACATGTCACCAGGTGAACAGTATAAGTGAGGAGAGTGTGTTCCCCTGATTGTTTAATACTCACGGGACATGTTGCCAGGAGAACAGTATAAGTGAGGAGAGTGTGTTCCCCTGATGGTTTAACACGCACGGGACATGTTACCAGGTGAACAGTATAAGTGAGGAGAGTGTGTTCCCCTGATGGTTTAATATACACAGGACATGATACCAGGTGAACAGTATAAGTGAGGAGAGTGAATTCCCCTGATTGTTTAATACACACAGGACATGTCACCAGGTGAACAGTATAAGTGAGGAGAATGTGTTCCCCTGATGATTTAATGCACACATGACATGTTACCAGATGAAAAGTCTACGTGAGGAGAGTGTGTTCCCCTGATGGTTTAATACACACGGGACATGTTACCAGGTGAACAGTATAAGTGAGGAGAGTGTGTTCCCCTGATGGTTTAATACACACGGGACATGTTACCAGTTGAACAGTATAAGTGAGGAGAGTGTGTTCCCCTGATGGTTTAATACACACGGGACATGTTACCAGTTGAACAGTATAAGTGAGGAGAGTGTGTTCCCCTGATTGTTCAATACACACGGGACATGTTACCAGGTGAACAGTATAAGTGAGGAGAGTGTGCTCCGCTGATGGTTTAATATACACACGGCATATTACCAGGTGAACAGTATAAGTGAGGAGAGTGTGTTCCCCTGATGGTTTAATACACACGGGACATGTTACCAGTTGAACAGTATAAGTGAGGAGAGTGTGTTCCCCTGATGGTTTAATACACACGGGACATGTTACCAGTTGAACAGTATAAGTGAGGAGAGTGTGTTCCCCTGATTGTTCAATACACGCGGGACATGTTACCAGGTGAACAGTATAAGTGAGGAGAGTGTCTTCCCCTGATGGTTTAATATACACGGGACATGTTACCAGGTGAACAGTATAAGTGAGGAGAGTGTGTTCCCCTGATGGTTTAATACACACGGGACATGTCACCAGGTGAACAGTAGAAGTGAGGAGAGTGTGTTCCCCTGATGGTTTAATGCACACAGGACATGTTACCAGGTGAACAGTATGAGTGACGAGAGTGTGTTCCCCTGATTGTTTAATACTGACGGGACATGTTACCAGATGAACAGTATAAGTGAGGAGAGTGTGTTCCCCTGATGGTTTAATGCACACAGGACATGTTACCAGGTGAACAGTATAAGTGAGGAGAGTGTGTTCCCGTGATGGTTTAATATACACGGGACATGTTACCAGATGAACAGTATAAGTGAGGCGAGTCTGTTCCCCTGATGGTTTAATATACACGTGACATGTGACTAGGTGAACAGTATAAGTGAGGAGAGTGTGTTCCCCTGATGGTTTAATTTACACGGGACATGTTACCAGGTAAACAGTATATGTGAGGAGAGTCTGTTCCCCTGATGGTTTAATACACACGGGACATGTTACCAGTTGAACAGTATAAGTGAGGAGAGTGTGTTCCCCTGATGGTTTAATACACACGGGACATGTTACCAGTTGAACAGTATAAGTGAGGAGAGTGTGCTCCGCTGATGGTTTAATATACACACGGCATATTACCAGGTGAACAGTATAAGTGAGGAGAGTGTGTTCCCCTGATGGTTTAATACACACGGGACATGTTACCAGTTGAACAGTATAAGTGAGGAGAGTGTGTTCCCCTGATGGTTTAATACACACGGGACATTTTACCAGTTGAACAGTATAAGTGAGGAGAGTGTGTTCCCCTGATTGTTCAATACACACGGGACATGTTACCAGGTGAACAGTATAAGTGAGGAGAGTGTCTTCCCCTGATGGTTTAATATACACGGGACATGTTACCAGGTGAACAGTATAAGTGAGGAGAGTGTGTTCCCCTGATGGTTTAATACACACGGGACATGTCACCAGGTGAACAGTAGAAGTGAGGAGAGTGTGTTCCCCTGATGGTTTAATGCACACAGGACATGTTACCAGGTGAACAGTATGAGTGACGAGAGTGTGTTCCCCTGATTGTTTAATACTGACGGGACATGTTACCAGATGAACAGTATAAGTGAGGAGAGTGTGTTCCCCTGATGGTTTAATGCACACAGGACATGTTACCAGGTGAACAGTATAAGTGAGGAGAGTGTGTTCCCGTGATGGTTTAATATACACGGGACATGTTACCAGATGAACAGTATAAGTGAGGCGAGTCTGTTCCCCTGATGGTTTAATATACACGTGACATGTGACTAGGTGAACAGTATAAGTGAGGAGAGTGTGTTCCCCTGATGGTTTAATTTACACGGGACATGTTACCAGGTAAACAGTATATGTGAGGAGAGTCTGTTCCCCTGATGGTTTAATATACACGTGACATGTGAATAGGTGAACAGTATAAGTGAGGAGAGTGTGTTCCCCTGATGGTTTAATTTACACGGGACATGTTACCAGGTGAACAGTATAAGTGAGGAGAGTCTGTTCCCCTGATTGTTTAATACACACGGGACATGTTACCAGGTGAACAGTATAAGTGAGAAGAATGTGTTCCCCTGTTTGTTTAATAAACACGGGACATGTTACCATGTGAACAGTATAAGTGAGGAGAATGTGTTCCCCTGTTGGTTTAATACGCACGGGACATGTTACCAAGTGAACAGTATAAGTGAGGAGAATCTGTTCCCCTGATTGTTTAATACGCACGGGACATGTTACCAGGTGAACAGTATAAGTGAGGAGAGTGTGTTCCCCTGATTGTTCAATACACACGGGACATGTTACCAGGTGAACTGTATAAGTGAGGAGAGTGTGTTCCCCTGATTGTTTAATATACACGGTACCTGTTACCAGGTGAACAGTATAAGTGAGGAGAGTGTGTTCCCCTGATGGTTTAATATACACGGAACATGTTACCAGGTGAACAGTATAAGTGAGGAGAGTGTGTTCCCCTGATGGTTTAATATACACGGGACATGTTCCCAGGTGAACAGTATAAGTGAGGAGAGTGTGTTCCCCTGATGGTTTAATATACACAGGGCATATTACCAGGTGAACAGTATAAGTGAGGAGACTGTGTTCCCCTTATGGTTTAATACACACGGGACATGTTATCAGGTGAACAGTATAAGTGAGCAGAGTGTGTTCCCCTGATTGTTTAATGCACACGGGACATGTTACCAGCTGAACAGTATAAGTGAGGAGAGTGTGTCTAATATACACGGGACATGTTACCAAGTGAACAGTATCAGTGAGGAGAGTGTGTTCCCCTGATGGTTTAATATACACAGGGCATATTACCAGGTGAACAGTATAAGTGAGGAGAGTGTGTTCCCCTTATGGTTTAATACACACGGGACATGTTATCAGGTGAACAGTATAAGTGAGGAGAGTGTGTTCCCCTGATTGTTTAAAACACAAGGGACATGTTACCAGGTGAACAGTATAAGTGAGGAGAATGTGTTGCCCTGATGGTTTCATATACACGGGACATGTTACCAGGTGAACAGTAGAAGTGAGGAGAGTGTGTTCCCCTGATTCTTTAATACACACGGGACATGTCACCAGGTGAACAGTATAAGTGAGGAGAGTGTGTTCCCCTGATTGTTTAATACTCACGGGACATGTTGCCAGGAGAACAGTATAAGTGAGGAGAGTGTGTTCCCCTGATGGTTTAACACGCACGGGACATGTTACCAGGTGAACAGTATAAGTGAGGAGAGTGTGTTCCCCTGATGGTTTAATATACACAGGACATGATACCAGGTGAACAGTATAAGTGAGGAGAGTGAATTCCCCTGATTGTTTAATACACACAGGACATGTCACCAGGTGAACAGTATAAGTGAGGAGAATGTGTTCCCCTGATGGTTTAATATTCACTGGACATGTTACCAGATGAACAGTCTAAGTGAGGAGAGTGTGTTCCCCTGATGATTTAATGCACACATGACATGTTACCAGATGAACAGTCTACGTGAGGAGAGTGTGTTCCCCTGATGGTTTAATACACACAGGACATGTTACCAGGTGAACAGTATAAGTGAGGAGAGTGTGTTCCCCTGATTGTTTAATACTCACCGGACATGTTACCAGGTGAACAGTATATGTGAGGAGAGTGTGTTCCCCTGATGGTTTAATACACACGGGACATGTTACCAGGTGAACAGTATAAGTGAGGAGAGTGTGTTCCCTTGATGGTTTAATACACACGGGACATGTTACCAGTTGAACAGTATAAGTGAGGAGAGTGTGTTCCCCTGATGGTTTAATACACACGGGACATGTTACCAGTTGAACAGTATAAGTGAGGAGAGTGTGTTCCCCTGATTGTTCAATACACACGGGACATGTTACCAGGTGAACAGTATAAGTGAGGAGAGTGTCTTCCCCTGATGGTTTAATATACACGGGACATGTTACCAGTTGAACAGTATAAGTGAGGAGAGTGTGTTCCCCTGATTGTTCAATACACACGGGACATGTTACCAGGTGAACAGTATAAGTGAGGAGAGTGTGTTCCCCTGATGGCTTAATACACACGGGACATGTCACCAGCTGAACAGTAGAAGTGAGGAGAGTGTGTTCCCCTGATGGTTTAATGCACACAGGACATGTTACCAGGTGAACAGTATAAGTGAGGAGAGTGTGTTCCCCTGATTTTTTAATACTGACGGGACATGTTACCAGATGAACAGTATAAGTGAGGAGAGTGTGTTCCCCTGATGGTTTAATGCACACAGGACATGTTACCAGGTGAACAGTATAAGTGAGGAGAGTGTGTTCCCCTGATGGTTTAATATACACGGGACATGTTACCAGATGAACAGTATAAGTGAGGCGAGTGTGTTCCCCTGATGGTTTAATATACACGTGACATGTGACTAGGTGAACAGTATAAGTGAGGAGAGTGTGTTCCCCTGATGGTTTAATATACACGGGACATGTTACCAGGTAAACAGTATATGTGAGGAGAGTGTGTTCCCCTGATGGTTTAATATACACAGGGCATGTTACCAGGTGAACAGTATAAGTGAGGAGAGTCTGTTCCCCTGATTGTTTAATACACACGGGACATGTTACCAGGTGAACAGTATAAGTGAGAAGAATGTGTTCCCCTGTTTGTTTAATACACACGGGACATGTTACCATGTGAACAGTATAAGTGAGGAGAATGTGTTCCCCTGTTGGTTTAATACGCACGGGACATGTTACCAAGTGAACAGTATAAGTGAGGAGAATCTGTTCCCCTGATTGTTTAATACGCACGGGACATGTTACCAGGTGAACAGTATAAGTGAGGAGAGTGTGTTCCCCTGATTGTTCAATACACACGGGACATGTTACCAGGTGAACAGTATAAGTGAGGAGAGTGTGTTCCCCTGATTGTTTAATATACACGGTACATGTTACCAGGTGAACAGTATAAGTGAGGAGAGTGTGTTCCCCTGATGGTTTAATATACACGGAACATGTTACCAGGTGAACAGTATAAGTGAGGAGAGTGTGTTCCCCTGATGGTTTAATATACACGGGACATGTTCCCAGGTGAACAGTATAAGTGAGGAGAGTGTGTTCCCCTGATGGTTTAATATACACAGGGCATATTACCAGGTGAACAGTATAAGTGAGTAGAGTGTGTTCCCCTTATGGTTTAATACACACGGGACATGTTTTCAGGTGAACAGTATAAGTGAGGAGAGTGTGTTCCCCTGATTGTTTAATGCACACGGGACATGTTACCAGCTGAACAGTATAAGTGAGGAGAGTGTGTCTAATATACACGGGACATGTTACCAAGTGAACAGTATAAGTGAGGAGAGTGTGTTCCGCTGATGGTTTAATATACACAGGGCATATTACCAGGTGAACAGTATAAGTGAGGAGAGTGTGTTCCCCTTATGGTTTAATACACACGGGACATGTTATCAGGTGAACAGTATAAGTGAGGAGAGTGTGTTCCCATGATTGTTTAATACACAAGGGACATGTTACCAGGTGAACAGTATAAGTGAGGAGAATGTGTTCCCCTGATGGTTTCATATACACGGGTCATGTTTCCAGGTGAACAGTAGAAGTGAGGAGAGAGTGTTCCCCTGATTCTTTAATACACACGGGACATGTCACAAGGTGAACAGTATAAGTGAGGAGAGTGTGTTCCCCTGATTCTTTAATACACACGGGACATGTTGCCAGGAGAACAGTATAAGTGAGGAGAGTGTGTTCCCCTGATGGTTTAACACGCACGGGACATGTTCCCAGGTGAACAGTATAAGTGAGGAGAGTGTGTTCCCCTGATGGCTTAATATACACAGGACATGATACCAGGTGAACAGTATAAGTGAGGAGAGTGAATTCCCCTGATGGTTTAATACACACAGGACATGTCACCAGGTGAACAGTATAAGTGAGGAGAATGTGTTCCCCTGATGGTTTAATATTCACTGGACATGTTACCAGATGAACAGTCTAAGTGAGGAGAGTGTGTTCCCCTGATGATTTAATGCACACAGGACATGTTAGCAGGTGAACAGTATAAGTGAGCAGAGTGTGTTCCTCTGATGGTTTAATATTCACGGGACATGTTACCAGGTGAACAGTATAAGTGAGGAGAGTGTGTTCCCCTGATGGTTTAATACACACAGGATATGTTACCAGGTGAACAGTATAAGTGAGGAGACTGCTTTCCCCTGATGGTTTAATATTCACGGGACATGTTACCAGGTGAACAGTGTAAGTGAGGAGAGTGTGTTCCCCTGATTGTTTAATACTCACGGGACATGTTACCAGGTGAACAGTATATGTGAGGAGAGTGTGTTCCCCTGATGGTTTCATATACACGGGACATGTTACCAGGTGAACAGTATAAGTGAGGAGAATGTGTTCCCCTGATGGTTTAATGCACACAAGACATTTTACCAGGTGAACAGTGTAAGTGAGGAGAGTGTGTTCCCCTGATGGTTTAATATACACGGGATATGTTACCAGGTGAACAGTATAAGTGAGGAGAGTGTGTTCCCCTGATGGTTTAATATACACGGGACATGTTACCAGGTGAACAGTATAAGTGAGGAGAGTGTGTTCCCCAGATTGTTTAATATGCACGGGACATGTGACTAGGTGAACAGTATAAGTGAGGAGAGTGTGTTCCCCTGATGGTTTAATATACAAGGGACATGTTACCAGGTTAACAGTATAAGTGAGGAGAGTGTGTTCCCCTGATGGTTTAATATACACAGGGCATGTTACCAGGTGAACAGTATAAGTGAGGAGATTGTGTTCCCCTGATGGTGTAATACACACGGGACATGTTATCAGGTGAACGGTATAAGTGAGGAGAGTGTGTTCCCCTGATTGTTTAATGCACACGGGACATGTTACCAGGTGAACAGTATAAGTGAGGAGAGTGTGTTCCCCTGATTGTTTAATACGCACGGGACATGTTACCAGGTGAACAGTAGAAGTGAGGAGAATGTGTTCCCCTGTTTGTTTAATACGCACAGGACATGTTACCAAGTGAACAGTATAAGTGAGGAGAATGTGTTCCCCTGATTGTTTAATACACACGGGACATGTTACCAGGTGAACAGTATAAGTGAGGAGAATGTGTTCCCCTGTTTGTTTAATACACACGGGACATGTTTCCAGGTGAACAGTATAAGTGAGGAGAATGTGTTCCCCTGTTTGTTTAATACGCACTGGACATGTTGCCAAGTGAACAGTAGAAGTGAGGAAAGTGCGTTCCCCTGATTGTTTAATACACACGGGACATGTTACCAGGTGAACAGTATAAGTGAGGAGAATGTGTTCCCCTGCTGGTTTAATACGCACGGGACATTTTACCAAGTGAACAGTATAAGTGAGGAGAATGTGTTCCCCTGATTGTTTAATACGCACGGGACATGTTACCAGGTGAACAGTATAAGTGAGGAGAGTGTGTTCCCCTGATTGTTCAATAGTCATGGGACATGTTACCAGGTGAACAGTATAAGTGAGGCGAGTGTGTTCCCCTGATGGTTTAATATACACGTGACATGTGACTAGGTGAACAGTATAAGTGAGGAGAGTGTGTTCCCCTGATGGTTTAATATACACGGGATATGTTACCAGGTAAACAGTATATGTGAGGAGAGTGTGTTCCCCTGATGGTTTAATATGCAGAGGGCATGTTACCAGGTGAACAGTATAAGTGAGGAGATTGTGTTCCCCTGATGGTTTAATACACACAGGACATGTTACCAGGTGAACAGTATAAGTGAGGAGAGTGTGTTCCCCTGATGTTTTAATACACACAGGACATGTTACCCGGTGAACAGTATAAGTGAGGAGATTGTGTTCCCCTGATTGTTTAATACTGACAGGACATGTCACCAGGGGAACAGTATAAGTGAGGAGAATGTTTTCCCCTGATTGTTTAATACACACGGGACATGTTACCAGGTGAACAGTATAAGTGAGAAGAATGAGTTCCCCTGTTTGTTTAATACACACGGGACATGTTACCAGGTGAACAGTATAAGTGAGGAGAATGTGTTCCCCTGATTGTTCAATACACATGGGACATGTCATCAAGTGAAATGTATAATTGAGGAGAGTGTGTTCCCCTGATGGTTTAATATACACGGTACATGTTACCAGGTGAACAGTATAAGTGAGGAGAGTGTGTTCCCCTGATGGTTTAATATACACGAAACATGTTACCAGGTGAACAGTATAAGTGAGGAGAGTGTGTTCCCCTGATGGTTTAATATACACGGGACATGTTCAAGGTGAACAGTATAAGTGAGGAGAGTGTGTTCCCCTTATGCTTTAATACACATGGGACATGTTATCAGGTGAACAGTATAATTGAGGATAGTGTGTTCCCCTGATTGTTTAATGCACACGGGACATGTTACCAGCTGAACAGTATAAGTGAGGAGAGTGTGTTCCCCTGATGGTTTCATATACACGGGACATGTTACCAGGTGAACAGTATAAGTGAGGAGAGTGTGTTCCCCTGATGGTTTAATATACACGGGACATGTCACCAGGTGAACAGTAGAAGTGAGCAGAATGTTTTCCCCTGATGGTTAAATATGCAAAGGACATGTTACCAGGTGAACAGTATAAGTGAGGAGAGTGTGTTCCCCTGATGGTTTAATACTGACGGGACATGTTACCAGATGAACAGTATAAGTGAGGAGAGTGTGTTCCCCTGATGGTTTAATGCACACAGGACATGTTACCAGGTGAACAGTATAAGTGAGGAGAGTGTGTTCCCCTGATGGTTTAATATACACGGGACATGTTACCAGGTGAACAGTATAAGTGAGGAGAATGTGTTCCCCTGATGGTTTAATATACACGGGACATGTTACCAGGTGAACAGTATAAGTGAGGAGAGTGTGTTCCCCTGATGGTTTAATGCACACAAGACATTTTACCAGGTGAACAGTGTAAGTGAGGAGAGTGTGTTCCCCTGATGGTTTAATGCACACAGGACATGTTACCAGGTGAACAGTATAAGTGAGGAGAGTGTGTTCCCCTGATGGTTTAATGCACACGGGACATGTTACCAGGTGAACAGTATAAGTGAGGAGAGTGTATTCCCCTGATGTTTTAATATACACAGGACATGTTACCAGGTGAACAGTATAAGTGAGGAGAGTGTGTTCCCCTGATTGCTTAATAAGCACGGGACATGTTACCAGGTGAACAGTATAAGTGAGGAGAATGTGTTCCCCTGTTTGTTTAATACACACGGGACATGTTACCAGGTGAACAGTATAAGTGAGGAGAATGTGTTCCCCTGTTTGTTTAATACACACGGGACATGTTACCAGGTGAACAGGATAAGTGAGGAGAATGTGTTCCCCTGTTAGTTTAATACGCACGGGACATGTTACCAAGTGAACAGTATAAGTGAGGAGAATGCGTTCCCCTGATTGTTTAATACACACGGGACATGTTACCAGGTGAACAGTATAAGTGAGGAGAATGTGTTCCCCTGTTGGTTTAATACGGTCGGGACATGTTACCAGGTGAACAGTATCAGTGAGGAGAGTGTGTTCCCCTGATTGTTCAATACACACGGGACATGTCACCAAGTGAAATGTATAATTGAGGAGAGTGTGTTGCCCTGATGGTTTAATATACACGGTACATGTTACCAGGTGAACAGTATAAGTGAGGAGAGTGTGTTCCCCTGATGGTTTAATATACACGGAACATGTTACCAGGTGAACAGTATAAGTGAGGAGAGTGTGTTCCCCTGATGGTTTAATATACACGGGACATGTTCCCAGGTGAACAGTATAAGTGAGGAGAGTGTGTTCCCCTTGTGGTTTAATACACACGGGACATGTTATCAGGTGAACAGTATAAGGGAGGAGAGTGTGTTCCCCTGATTGTTTAATATACACAGGACATGTTACCAGGTGAATAGTATAAGTGAGGAGAGTGTGTTTCCCTGATTGTTTAATACGCACGGGACATGTTACCAAGTGAACTGTATAAGTGAGGAGAATGTGTTCCCCTGATTGTTTAATGCACACGGGACATGTTACCAGGTGAACAGTATAAGTGAGGAGAATGTGTTCCCCTGATTGTTTAATGCACACGGGACATGTTACCAGGTGAACAGTATAAGTGAGGAGAATGTGTTCCCCTGTTTGTTTAATACACACGGGACATGTTTCCAGGTGAACAGTATAAGTGAGGAGAATGTGTTCCCCTGTTTGTTTAATACGCACGGGACATGTTACCAAGTGAACAGTATAAGTGAGGAGAATGTGTTCCCCTGATTGTTTAATACACACGGGACATGTTTCCAGGTGAACAGTATAAGTGAGGAGAGTGAGTTCCCCTGATTGTTTAATACACACGGGACATGTTACCAGGTGAACAGTATAAGTGAGGAGAATGTGTTCCCCTGTTGGTTTAATACGGACGGGACATTTTACCAAGTGAACAGTATAAGTGAGGAGAATGTGTTCCCCTAATTGTTTAATACGCACGGGACATGTTACCAGGTGAACAGTATAGGTGAGGACAGTGTGTTCCCCTGATTGTTCAATACACACGGGACATGTTACCAGGTGAACAGTATAAGTGATGAGAATGTGTTCCCCTGTTTGTTTAATACGCACGGGACATGTTACCAAGTGAACAGTATAAGTGAGGAGAGTGAGTTCCCCTGATTGTTTAATACACACGGGACATGTTACCAGGTGAACAGTATAAGTGAGGAGAATGTGTTCCCCTGTTGGTTTAATACGGACGGGACATTTTACCAAGTGAACAGTATAAGTGAGGAGAATGTGTTCCCCTGATTGTTTAATACGCACGGGACATGTTACCAGGTGAACAGGATAGGTGAGGACAGTGTGTTCCCCTGATTGTTCAATACACACGGGACATGTTACCAGGTGAACAGTATAAGTGAGAAGAGTGTGTTCCCCTGATTGTTCAATACACACGGGACATGTCACCAAGTGAAATGTATAATTGAGGAGAGTGTGTTCCCCTGATGGTTTAATATACGCGGTACATGTTACCAGGTGAACAGTATAAGTGAGGAGAGTGTGTTCCCCTGATGGTTTAATATACACGGAACATGTTACCAGATGAATAGTATAAGTGAGGAGCGTGTGTTCCCCTGATGGTTTAATATACACGGGACATGATCCCAGGTGAACAGTATAAGTGAGGAGAGTGTGTTCCCCTTGTGGTTTAATACACACGGGACATTTTATCAGGTGAACAGTATAAGTGAGGAGAGTGTGTTCCCCTGATTGTTTAATGCACACGGGACATGTTACCAGCTGAACAGTATAAGTGAGGAGAGTGTGTTCCCCTGATGGTTTCATATACACGGGACATGTTCCCAGGTGAACAGTATAAGTGAGGAGAGTGTGTTCCCCTTGTGGTTTAATACACACGGGACATGTTATCAGGTGAACAGTATAAGTGAGGAGAGTGTGTTCCCCTGATTGTTTAATGCACACGGGACATGTCACCAAGTGAACTGTATAAGTCAGGAGAGTGTGTTCCCCTGATGGTTTAATGCACACAGGACATTTTACCAGGTGAACAGTGTAAGTGATGAGAGTGTGTTCCCCTGATGGTTTAATATGCACGGGACATGTTACCAGGTGAACAGTATAATTGAGGAGAGTGTGTTCCCCTGATGGTTTAATATACACGGGACATGTTACCAGGTGAACAGTATAATTGAGGAGAGTGTGTTCCCCTGATGGTTTAACACGCACGGGACATGTTACCAGGTGAACAGTATAAGTAAGGAGAGTGTTTTCCCCTGATGGTTTAATATACACGGAACATGTTACCAGGTGAACAGTATAAGTGAGGAGAGTGTGTTCCCCTGATGGTTTAACACGCACGGGACATGTTACCAGGTGAACAGTATAAGAGAGGCGAGTGTGTTCACCTGACGGTTTAATACGCACGGGACATGTCACCAAGTGAACTGTATAAGTCAGGAGAGTGTGTTCCCCTGATGGTTTAATGCACACAGGACATTTTACCAGGTGAACAGTGTAAGTGATGAGAGTGTGTTCCCCTGATGGTTTAATATGCACAGGATATGTTACCAGGTGAACAGTATAAGTGAGGAGAGTGTGTTCCCCTGATGGTTTAATTTACACGGGACATGTTACCAGGTGAACAGTATAAGTGAGGAGAATGTGTTCCCCTGATGGTTTAATATACACGGGACAGGTGACTAGGTGAACAGTATAAGTGAGGAGAGTGTGTTCCCCTGATGGTTTAATATACACGGGACATGTTACCAGGTTAGCAGTATAAGTGAGGAGAGTGTGTTCCCCTGATGGTTTAATACTCACGGGACATGTTGCCAGGTGAACAGTATAAGTGAGGAGAGTGAGTTCCCCTGATGTTTTAATACACACGGGACATGTTATCAGGTGAATGGTATAAGTGAGGAGAGTGTGTTCCCCTGATTGTTTAATGCACACGGGACATGTTACCAGGTGAACAGCATAAGTGAGGAGAGTGAGTTCCCCTGATGTTTTAATATACACAGGACATGTTACCAGGTGAACAGTATAAGTGAGGAGATTGTATTCCCCTGATGGTTTAATATACAGGGGACATGTTTCCAGGTAAACAGTATAAGTGAGGAGAGTGTGTTCCCCTGATGGTTTAATATACACAGGGCATGTTACCAGGTGAACAGTATAAGTGTGGAGATTGTGTTCCCCTGATTGTTTAATATACACAGAACATGATACCAGGTGGACAGTATAAGTGAGGAGAGTGTGTTCCCCTGATGGTTTAATATACACGGGACATGTTCCCAGGTGAACAGTATAAGTGAGGAGAGTGTGTTCCCCTGATGGTTTAATATACACGGGACATGTTACCAGGTGAACAGTATAAGTGAGGAGAATGTGTTCCCCTGATTGTTTAATACACACGGGACATGTTTCCAGGTGAACAGTATAAGTGAGGAGAGTGAGTTCCCCTGATTGTTTAATACACACGGGACATGTTACCAGGTGAACAGTATAAGTGAGGAGAATGTGTTCCCCTGTTGGTTTAATACGGACGGGACATTTTACCAAGTGAACAGTATAAGTGAGGAGAATGTGTTCCCCTAATTGTTTAATACGCACGGGACATGTTACCAGGTGAACAGTATAGGTGAGGACAGTGTGTTCCCCTGATTGTTCAATACACACGGGACATGTTACCAGGTGAACAGTATAAGTGAGGAGAATGTGTTCCCCTGTTTGTTTAATACGCACGGGACATGTTACCAAGTGAACAGTATAAGTGAGGAGAGTGAGTTCCCCTGATTGTTTAATACACACGGGACATGTTACCAGGTGAACAGTATAAGTGAGGAGAATGTGTTCCCCTGTTGGTTTAATACGGACGGGACATTTTACCAAGTGAACAGTATAAGTGAGGAGAATGTGTTCCCCTGATTGTTTAATACGCACGGGACATGTTACCAGGTGAACAGGATAGGTGAGGACAGTGTGTTCCCCTGATTGTTCAATACACACGGGACATGTTACCAGGTGAACAGTATAAGTGAGAAGAGTGTGTTCCCCTGATTGTTCAATACACACGGGACATGTCACCAAGTGAAATGTATAATTGAGGAGAGTGTGTTCCCCTGATGGTTTAATATACGCGGTACATGTTACCAGGTGAACAGTATAAGTGAGGAGAGTGTGTTCCCCTGATGGTTTAATATACACGGAACATGTTACCAGATGAATAGTATAAGTGAGGAGCGTGTGTTCCCCTGATGGTTTAATATACACGGGACATGTTCCCAGGTGAACAGTATAAGTGAGGAGAGTGTGTTCCCCTTGTGGTTTAATACACACGGGACATTTTATCAGGTGAACAGTATAAGTGAGGAGAGTGTGTTCCCCTGATTGTTTAATGCACACGGGACATGTTACCAGCTGAACAGTATAAGTGAGGAGAGTGTGTTCCCCTGATGGTTTCATATACACGGGACATGTTCCCAGGTGAACAGTATAAGTGAGGAGAGTGTGTTCCCCTTGTGGTTTAATACACACGGGACATGTTATCAGGTGAACAGTATAAGTGAGGAGAGTGTGTTCCCCTGATTGTTTAATGCACACGGGACATGTCACCAAGTGAACTGTATAAGTCAGGAGAGTGTGTTCCCCTGATGGTTTAATGCACACAGGACATTTTACCAGGTGAACAGTGTAAGTGATGAGAGTGTGTTCCCCTGATGGTTTAATATGCACGGGACATGTTACCAGGTGAACAGTATAATTGAGGAGAGTGTGTTCCCCTGATGGTTTAATATACACGGGACATGTTACCAGGTGAACAGTATAATTGAGGAGAGTGTGTTCCCCTGATGGTTTAACACGCACGGGACATGTTACCAGGTGAACAGTATAAGTGAGGAGAGTGTTTTCCCCTGATGGTTTAATATACACGGAACATGTTACCAGGTGAACAGTATAAGTGAGGAGAGTGTGTTCCCCTGATGGTTTAACACGCACGGGACATGTTACCAGGTGAACAGTATAAGAGAGGCGAGTGTGTTCACCTGACGGTTTAATACGCACGGGACATGTCACCAAGTGAACTGTATAAGTCAGGAGAGTGTGTTCCCCTGATGGTTTAATGCACACAGGACATTTTACCAGGTGAACAGTGTAAGTGATGAGAGTGTGTTCCCCTGATGGTTTAATATGCACAGGATATGTTACCAGGTGAACAGTATAAGTGAGGAGAGTGTGTTCCCCTGATGGTTTAATTTACACGGGACATGTTACCAGGTGAACAGTATAAGTGAGGAGAATGTGTTCCCCTGATGGTTTAATATACACGGGACAGGTGACTAGGTGAACAGTATAAGTGAGGAGAGTGTGTTCCCCTGATGGTTTAATACTCACGGGACATGTTACCAGGTTAGCAGTATAAGTGAGGAGAGTGTGTTCCCCTGATGGTTTAATACTCACGGGACATGTTGCCAGGTGAACAGTATAAGTGAGGAGAGTGAGTTCCCCTGATGTTTTAATACACACGGGACATGTTATCAGGTGAATGGTATAAGTGAGGAGAGTGTGTTCCCCTGATTGTTTAATGCACACGGGACATGTTACCAGGTGAACAGCATAAGTGAGGAGAGTGAGTTCCCCTGATGTTTTAATATACACAGGACATGTTACCAGGTGAACAGTATAAGTGAGGAGATTGTATTCCCCTGATGGTTTAATATACACGGGACATGTTTCCAGGTAAACACTATAAGTGAGGAGAGTGTGTTCCCCTGATGGTTTAATATACACAGGGCATGTTACCAGGTGAACAGTATAAGTGTGGAGATTGTGTTCCCCTGATTGTTTAATATACACAGAACATGATACCAGGTGGACAGTATAAGTGAGGAGAGTGTGTTCCCCTGATGGTTTAATATACACGGGACATGTTCCCAGGTGAACAGTATAAGTGAGGAGAGTGTGTTCCCCTGATGGTTTAATATACACTGGGCATATTACCAGGTGAACAGTATAAGTGAGGAGAGTGTGTTCCCCTTATGGTTTAATACACACGGGACATGTTATCAGGTGAACAGTATAAGTGAGGAGAGTGTGTTCCCCTGATGGTTTAACACGCACGGGACATGTTACCAGGTGAACAGTATAAGTGAGGAGAGTGTTTTCCCCTGATTGATTAATATACCCGGGACATGGCACCAGGTGAACAGTATAAGTGAGGAGAGTGTGTTCCCCTGATGGTTTAATATACACAGGACATGTTACCAGGTGAACAGTATAAGTGAGGAGAGTGTGTTCCCCTGATTGTTTAATACACACGGGACATGTCACCAGGTGAACAGTATAAGTGAGCAGAATGTTATCCCCTGATGGTTAAATATGCAAAGGACATGTCACCAGGTGAACAGTATAAGTGAGGAGAGTGTGTTCCCCTGATGGTTTAATACTGACGGGACATGTTACCAGATGTACAGTATAAGTGAGGAGAGTGTGTTCCCCTGATTGTTTAATACACAGGGGACTTGTCACCAGGTGAACAGTATAAGTGAGCAGAATGTTATCCCCTGATGGTTAAATATGCAAAGGACATGTCACCAGGTGAACAGTATAAGTGAGGAGAGTGTGTTCCCCTGATGGTTTAATGCACACAGGACATGTTACCAGGTGAACAGTATCAGTGAGGAGAATGTGTTCCCCTGATGGTTTAATATACACGGGACATGTTACCAGGTGAACAGTATAAGTGAGGAGAGTGTGTTCCCATGATTGTTTAATATACACGGGACATGTCACCAGGTGAACAGTATAAGTGAGGAGAGTGTGTTCCCCTGATGGTTTAATATACACGGGACATGTTACCAGATGAACAGTATAAATGAGTCGAGTGTGTTCACCTGATGGTTTAATATACACGGGACATGTTACCAGGTGAACAGTATAAGTGAGGAGAATGTGTTCCCCTGATGGTTTAATATACACGGGACAGGTGACTCGGTGAACAGTATAAGTGAGGAGAGTGTGTTCCCCTGATGGTTTAATATACACGGGACATTTCATCAAGTGAACAGTATAAGTGAGGAGAGAGTGTTCCACTGATGGTTTAATACTGACGGGACATGTTACCAGATCAACAGTATAAGTGAGGAGAGTGTGTTCCCCTGATGGTTTAATACGCTCGGGACATGTTACCAGGAGAAAAGTCTAAGTGAGGAGAGTGCTTTCCCCTGATGGTTTAATATTCACGGGACATGTTTCCAAGTGAACAGTGTAAGTGAGGAGAGTGTGTTCTCCTGATGGTTTAATATACACGGGATATGTTACCAAGAGAAAAGTCTAAGTGAGGAGAGTGTGTTCCCCTGATGGTTTAGTATTCACGGGACATGTTACCAGCTGAACTGTATAAGTGAGGAGAGTGTGTTCCCCTGATGGTTTAATACTCACGGGACATGTTACCAGATGAACAGTGTAAGTGAGGAGAGTGTGTTCCCCTGATGGTTTAATATACACAGGACATGTTACCAGGTGAATAGTATAAGTGAGGAGAGTGTGTTTCCCTGATTGTTTAATATGCACGGGACATGTTACCAGGTGAACAGTATAAGTGAGGAGAGTGTATTCCCCTGATGGTTTAATACACACGGGACATGTCACCAGGTGAACAGGATAAGTGAGTAGAATGTGTTCCCCTGATGGTTTAATATACACGGGACATGTTACCAGGTTAGCAGTATAAGTGAGGAGAGTGTGTTCCCCTGATGGTTTAATATACACAGGGCATGTTACCAGGTGAACAGTATAAGTGAGGAGATTGTGTTCCCCTGATGTTTTAATACACACGGGACATGTTATCAGGTGAATGGTATAAGTGAGGAGATTGTGTTCCCCTGATGTTTTAATACACACGGGACATGTTACCAGGTGAACAGTATAAGTGAGGAGAGTGTGTTCCCCTGATGTTTTAATATACACAGGACATGTTACCAGGTGAACAGTATAAGTGAGGAGATTGTATTCCCCTGATGATTTAATACACACGGAAAATGTTACCAGGTGAACAGTATAAGTGAAGAGAATGTGTTCCCCTGATGGTTTAATATACACGGGACATGTTTCCAGGTAAACAGTATAAGTGAGGAGAGTGTGTTCCCCTGATGGTTTAATATACACGGGACATGTTACCAGGTTAGCAGTATAAGTGCGGACAGTGTGTTCCCCTGATGGTTTAATACTCACGGGACATGTTGCCAGGTGAACAGTATAAATGAGGAGAGTGAGTTCCCCTGATGTTTTAATACACACGGGACATGTTATCAGGTGAATGGTATAAGTGAGGAGAGTGTGTTCCCCTGATTGTTTAATGCACACGGGACATGTTACCAGGTGAACAGCATAAGTGAGGAGAGTGAGTTCCCCTGATGTTTTAATATACACAGGACATGTTACCAGGTGAACAGTATAAGTGAGGAGATTGTATTCCCCTGATGGTTTAATATACACGGGACATGTTTCCAGATAAACAGTATAAGTGAGGAGAGTGTGTTCCCCTGATGGTTTAATATACACAGGGCATGTTACCAGGTGAACAGTATAAGTGTGGAGATTGTGTTCCCCTGATTGTTTAATATACACAGAACATGATACCAGGTGGACAGTATAAGTGAGGAGAGTGTGTTCCCCTGATGGTTTAATATACACGGGACATGTTCCCAGGTGAACAGTATAAGTGAGGAGAGTGTGTTCCCCTGATGGTTTAATATAAACTGGGCATATTACCAGGTGAACAGTATAAGTGAGGAGAGTGTGTTCCCCTTATGGTTTAATACACACGGGACATGTTATCAGGTGAACAGTATAAGTGAGGAGAGTGTGTTCCCCTGATGGTTTAACACGCACGGGACATGTTACCAGGTGAACAGTATAAGTGAGGAGAGTGTTTTCCCCTGATTGATTAATATACCCGGGACATGGCACCAGGTGAACAGTATAAGTGAGGAGAGGGTGTTCCCCTGATGGTTTAATATACACAGGACATGTTACCAGGTGAACAGTATAAGTGAGGAGAGTGTGTTCCCCTGATTGTTTAATACACACGGGACATGTCACCAGGTGAACAGTATAAGTGAGCAGAATGTTATCCCCTGATGGTTAAATATGCAAAGGACATGTCACCAGGTGAACAGTATAAGTGAGGAGAGTGTGTTCCCCTGATGGTTTAATACTGACGGGACATGTTACCAGATGTACAGTATAAGTGAGGAGAGTGTGTTCCCCTGATTGTTTAATACACAGGGGACTTGTCACCAGGTGAACAGTATAAGTGAGCAGAATGTTTTACCCTGATGGTTAAATATACAAAGGGCAGGTTAGCAGGTGAACAGTATAAGTGAGGAGAGTGTGTTCCCCTGATGGTTTAATGCACACAGGACATGTTACCAGGTGAACAGTATCAGTGAGGAGAATGTGTTCCCCTGATGGTTTAATATAAACGGGACATGTTACCAGGTGAACAGTATAAGTGAGGAGAGTGTGTTCCCATGATTGTTTAATATAGACGGGACATGTCACCAGGTGAACAGTATAAGTGAGGAGAGTGTGTTCCCCTGATGGTTTAATATACACGGGATATGTTACCAGGTGAACAGTATAAGTGAGGAGATTGTGTTCCCCTGATGGTTTAATATACACGGGACATGTTACCAGGTGAACAGTATAAGTGAGGAGAATGTGTTCCCCTGATGGTTTAATATACACGGGACAGGTGACTCGGTGAACAGTATAAGTGAGGAGAGTGTGTTCCCCTGATGGTTTAATATACACGGGACATTTCATCAAGTGAACAGTATAAGTGAGGAGAGAGTGTTCCACTGATGGTTTAATACTGACGGGACATGTTACCAGATCAACAGTATAAGTGAGGAGAGTGTGTTCCCCTGATGGTTTAATACGCACGGGACATGTTACCAGGAGAAAAGTCTAAGTGAGGAGACTGCTTTCCCCTGATGGTTTAATATTCACGGGACATGTTTCCAAGTGAACAGTGTAAGTGAGGAGAGTGTGTTCTCCTGATGGTTTAATATACACGGGATATGTTACCAAGAGAAAAGTCTAAGTGAGGAGAGTGTGTTCCCCTGATGGTTTAGTATTCACGGGACATGTTACCAGCTGAACTGTATAAGTGAGGAGAGTG